>NC_066585.1:515690081-516290081 GCF_024323335.1 Lathyrus oleraceus | reverse complement strand
TCTAAAGGCCCAATGCCTAGTTGCTCTTTGACTCCAAATTTGCATAGGGAAAGTCCTAGAATCTAAGTCCATTTCTTTGCATTTGGTCCACAACAATCAAAAAAAGAAAAAACACAAGCACAAAAGTATATACACAATTATGTGCTCAAGTGAGCAAAAGGCAAATGGCATTAACATAAACATGGGCTCAAGTGAGCAAAGAGAAAAGCAAATGGATAATATGTGCAAGAATAGTAAATTGCATAAAGGTAAAGAGCAAAAGGTAAGTGTTAATTGTTAATGGTTAGTGTTAGTAGTTAGTGTGCCATAAGGAAAATTTAGCGCTATGTTAAGCAATCGTAATTGGACTTATGTAGAAGTCACAACTATCTGAGGCCGGTCAATAATAATGTAGGCAACAACACAAGTTAGAAGTCTTGATTAGTGAACCAAGTTCCAACAACTTGCCATGCCAAAAAGAAAAAGAGAATTGATCTTGTATTGGTTTAAGCCTTTTGCATGATTTAGAAGACAACCTATCCTTAATGCAAAGTCATTCACTTGATCAATTGATCAATATGAACTAGATTTGGATCAAGGAAGATTAAGTCTCCCTAGTCAATGCTAACTTATCAACCTTCAACTCCTTGATCAAAAAGAAAATAAGAAGAAAAAGAAGGAGATGGAGAATGGATAATGAAAATGGAAAGATCAAAATGCATAAAGTGAAATAAGATGTACCAAACCATATGTATTGACCAAATGACATTGAAAGTCAAAGTCAAACAATGATAAATCAGAAATGAGATGAAAATTGGAAATCAAACAATAAGCCAAATATTTTTTGGCATTTTTAATATTAAAATAAACTTGAATTAAAAATAAAAGAAAGGTCAAACTTCAAAATCACATCAAATCAACCTTGAAAGGTCCAGGTGATTTATCCCAAGTTCAACAAGGTCAAACAAAGTTTGACAAAAAATTTCAGCATTTTTAAAAGTCAGAAACTATTTTTAATCAATTAAAAATGAATAAAAATGACCTAATTGAACTAAAATCTCAAATAAATCTCAAATCAATTTAAAAATTGATGAGAATATTTTTCATAGATCCATCATCATTCAAGTAGGTTAGGAAAATATTTTTGTATTTTTTGAATATCAAAAACTATTTAAAATGAATTAAAAATAACCAGAAAAGAGAAAATTCACAAAAAATATCAAATGATGAAATAAAAAATATTAAAAATCAGAAATAGAAACTAGAATTTATTTGGAGACTAATGCAATTGGTCCCATATTTTTTGGATTAAAAATGAGAGATATATTGATTTTTGAAATAAAAGGGAATTAAAGAAAATAAAATCAGAAAATAAAAAATGCAAAAAAACGAGGAGCGTTAGATCTGAGCTCATTAATTGAGCTGGCAGATCATACGCTCTTAGAGGCGCGCTCCCACCATACGCTTTGGTCAACTGAACCACACGCAGCATTAAAACAAGTCATAAGAAGGAAAGGCTCTGATTAAATCTGGAAAACGAATCCAAGGGTCCACAATGCATCTGGCAAAGGGACAGCCACTGGAGCCACCTTCTTCTCCGGTGAGCTTGGATTTTCCGGCCACATTTGTAGATAACAAAATCTCCACCAGAATGCACGATCTATACATCTTTGGAAAGCTGGGATGATGTACATCATCCCTGTGCCACTCAATTCCACTCTAGATATCTATATTGAGAGAAATCAGAGATGGAAGTTTTGTGGTGTTCATCATGAACTCAATGGATTTCAAAAATTAAATGCACAATCATGATGCCTCTATTGAGAGGACTTCAGCCAACACAAGATCCAAGCAAATATGTCAATATATTATGAGTTTCGAAGAAAAAACCAGTTGCATAACAACCTTGATTTCTGGAGGCTTGAGCTCGATTCCTTGCTTTCTCTATCAAAACAGAAGATCAATGGAGTAAAGGATGAAGGTTTAGAAGCTTTAGATCTAAGGATTCAACCAGATGTAGTTGAATTATGGATCTGAAAAATTTAGAGAAAAATAAATTAGCTTCTTTGGTGAGAGGTTGGGTTTTGATTTCTGCAGCAATTCAGGTTGAATTAGGTGTCTATTTTGAATGGAATAGGGTCTCTATTTATAGAGGAAATGGCAAGGAGAATGTGATCAAAGCCGTGTGCATGAATTTGGATAATCCTTGCATGGGCTTGCATGATCATGCACAAAGCCCAAAACCAAAGCCAAATGCAATCTGAAATCAAACCAAGATGGAATGGACGTGTAATTTGAATGGCAAATGCTTATGTATGGAATTTTGAAGTGTTATGCATAATTGAACCAAAAGCTTTTCCTCTTCGAAAATACCACTTGCCAAGCCCAAACATGATCATGTGAGTAATGGTTGGAAAGGTTTTGATGTAAGGAACAATTTTTATGTTGGGCAAAAAACCAATTGAGGTGTGGAAATTAGTGAATTTTGAGTTTAAAGTGTAGTGTGCAAAACATGTCAAGGCAAAGTTTCTAAATTTGGCCAATATTCAAGCCCTTCTGTTTTGATGATGCAAGCCTCAAATTGAAAAACCTCCAACATCAAAGTTGTATATCTTTTCAAGACATTCAAAATGGACTTAAACTTTGCATCATTTGGATTTTTGATGGAAGAGTTATGGGAACTTGAAGTTGGACTTTTTGGCCTTTCAATGCATTTGGTCCAAAAGGACCTATAATGTCTTGCATTATCACATGTATTTCCTTTGAGATTTTGAAATTTTGTTCAACATAAAATTTGAAGTAGACATCTTAAGCTTTCTAATGCATTTTCTCCCACCTCAAAGTCATAACAAATGAATAAGTTATGTCCTTGGGAAGTTGACCTAAAATTAGGGTTTCAGTCAAAATGACCTATAATGTATTGGAATGGGAGATGGCCTTCCAAGCTTCAAATCAATTTTTGATGAACATGAAAGTTTTTCATATTATCCCTTAAGAACATATTTGCTTTTGGAATCATCTCCATTTGACCAACACATAAAAAGTTAGGTCTCAGTGGATTTCAAATTAGTCAGATGAATTGACTGATCAACTTCTCAAGTCCATGCCTCATATATTGATGAATTGATGATTGACGACACTCAAATAAGTTCAAATATTCATGAAATGATGAATTAAAGAACTTACCTTTATTGTATTTGATCATGGGTTGAGGTTGCTTCAGGAGCAAGGCATTGTGGTGCAAAGATGAATTAGGGTTTCTTTGGGGAACCAACCTCAAACCCTTTGACTTGCTTTGATCAAAATGATGAATTGAGATGCTAGGGAGGCATACTTGATGGATGAGAGCTTTGGGAACCATTACCATGCCTGCTATTATCTCCTCTTGACCTTACCATTGCATAAGTGATATCTTTGAAGCTCTTGACCTTGTGATTGCTCAAGCTACAAATAAAAGATGTTAGTGACATATTTTTGTGATTTTGGTTAGTGAACAAAATAAGAAAAGCAATGATATACAATTCAAGCATGCTTGGTGATCTCAAACTACTCTCAAGAAGTCCCACCCAAAGGCAAATGGAACCAAGATGCTAAGGATCCTTGAGGCAATGCAAATGCAATGTTATGATGCCATGAGGGATCTTAGGGACAAAATTAGGGTCTTACAGTCGGGCAATAGAAATTTTGGTGTTAATACATGTTAGAGATATGGTATAATGAACCAAACTCCTAAAACATACCACACACAAAACGAAAAAAAGATGAAAGGATGGACCTATCTCATTCATACTTGTATTGGTTCATCTAACACAAAGTTACTGATGAACCAATTAGCCTTAGGATATTGAGATTTCATTGGTCAATGAAAAGGATGGGAGAGAATGGGATTGAAGATGAAGAGGGAGGGGAGATGAGAGAAACACAAATTGGTCATGGGAGGATTTTTATCAAATTAAAATCATTCATTCATTTTGGAGATGAAATGTACATTTCATCAATCCTCTAAATCCAATGATTTTAATCTAACAAAAATCAAATCAACCTTGACCAAGGCCCAAACACATAGTCAATTATCACAAGTCAATAAAAATGGCTCAACATAATTTTTGCACAATTAATCAATTAAAAATGCATTTAAATTAAATTTAGTTTGCTCAAAACCTAAAACCTCTTCAATACACCAAATAAATGGACAAGAGATTTATCCTAGGTCAAACAAGGTCAAAGGACGTTAGACAAAAAAATTCATAATTTTTGAAAAGTCAGAAGTATTTTTAAACATTTAAAAAATATGCACAAAAACAATTAATTCATGAAAAATATCAAAATTAATCCAAAAAAATATTTTAATTCCGAAAATGAAAGAGGAAAATATTTAAAGATTTTTGGTGAAAATTCCATATTTTTTGGATTAAAAATGAAATTGATATGAATTAATCAAAATAAAAGGATTAAAAGAAAAATCAGAAAATAAAAAGAAATTCAAAAAAATAAGGGCCATCAGGTCTCCCTCATTAATTGAGGTGGCAGTTCTGATGGCCAAGCGCGCGCTTCCACCAAACGCTGCAGTCAATGCGTGTACACGCATGGTAATCACTTTGAACGCTTGAGATTAGAACATGGGAACCGGATCAGATGGCCTGAATTGATCCAATGCACCACCGGAGCCCTAGCTCCGGTCATCTTCTCTGGTGATCACCACCGGTGTGGTTCAAGCTCAACTTCATGAACAATGAAAAGTGAATACACTAATTTGAAGGAAAAATGCTCAGGAGCACGAATCTGGCCTCAATTTTCTCCATTTCCTAGTATATAAAAAGATACAGGGATTTGAATTTTGAGGATCATGAACTGAGTTGCTTTGATTTGACCTCAAAGCAACTCAATCTTCTTGCCTTGGTTGATAGGACTTCAGATAACCAAAAATCATAAAGAATGGTGAAAAATTGAGGGATAATAGAAGAGATGAAGTTTTTGAAAATTTACCCTCGAGGGAGCTTCAAACTTGCTTGATCTTGATTCCAATTGTGCTTGGCCTTGCTTCAGAAGCTTGTTGGAAGTGATTAGGATCAAGAAGAGGCCTGGACCCTTGGAGTTTCAATCTCAAAATAGATGGAGATTTGAAACTCGATTTTCAAATGAAAGCCTTCAAGGTTATCCTTTAATGGTGATGGTTTGGATTGCAGGTTCAAGGCTTGGGCATGAGGTCCTCAATTCTGAGCAATGAGGGTTGTATTTATAGCCAAAGATATTCATTTCCACACACTTCCAAAAATTTCCAAGTTTAGTAATTATTTTTGCATGCTTGCATGGGCGTGTGATAGGCCCATCAAGTGATGTATTCATGTCCAAAAATGAGTGAGAATCATGCTGAAATCATTTCATTTGGCCATGCATTTGTGTATGAAATGTGGTAGTGAAAATCATCCAAATGGTACCTCACATTGCACCCATGTGCAAGTCCTTCATTCTTTATCCAAATGAGGTGATTTCAGACTTTTGGGAAAGGTGAGATCAAGGGGAACAACTTTCATGTTGAACACTTTTTCGTTTGAAGCCTGGATCATGATGAATTTTGAGGTGGAAGTTTGGGAAATCAAACATATTTAAAAAAATTCTAAGTCCCAAGTCAAATGTTCACTTCTTCCACCTTGAATAACTTTTTCTAAGGACTTCAAATGAAACAAGTTCCCCCATAAAAGTTGTATCTCTTTCAAACCTATTCAATTTGGTCACAAATTTGACATAATTTGTATTTGGCATGAAGGAGTTATGCCTTTTAGAAGTTGAGGAAAATCATTGGTTGGTATTGGTCCAAAGTGACCTATAATGTTTCCTCTTGGCACATGAATTTTCAAGTTGAATTTTAACTTCCTCCAAACATAAAAGTTGAAGTAGACATCTTGAATTTGATCATGTAATTTTAATTGCTTTCATCTCATAAAAATTGAGCAAGTTATGGTCTTGGGAAGTTGACCTCCAAACTAGGGTTCAAACAAAATGACTTATAATCTTTCACCATAAAAAATGACTTTCCAAGAAAAACTATATCTTGACTTCAACATGAAAGTTGTTTGGAATGTTATTTTTAATAACTTTTATCTTGGAATCATTTTCATATGACAAAAATTGTAGGAGATAGGGTCTAAGGAATCCCAGTTTTGACCAGTTGACTTCCTCTAGTCAACCACCATGAACCATCTTGCTAACTTGACATTCTCTTGACTTTTGGGACTCATGGAGGATCATACATGTGTAAGATGTTTTAGTATGAAATATCCCTTGAAATATTTGATCAATTATTGAAGAAACTTGTTGAAGAAGTCACACAAGATACCCAGATGAATTAGGGGTTCCAAGGCAAACAAACTCCAAACTCTTCATGATTTCTTGATAAAAATGATATGTGAAGAACATAGGGATGCATATATGATGCTTAGAGCCAATGTGAACCATTTCTTGATTGAACTCATTGCATTGAGGGTCTCAAACCCTAGATATAAGCTTGATAGATCATGGGTGAACACACACACGTTACCTACAAAAGTAACAAACTATACATTGACATATTTTTGGTATTTTGGATAGTGAATAATGAAAAACAAAGTATGATACAATCAAAAGTGTGCTTGGTGATCTCTTCCAATGCAAACCCAATGAATGAGGGATAAGGAGGATGCCAATGTGTGATCCCAATGTCAATGCATATGATGAGATAACATGAGGGACCTTAGGGGAAAAATTTGGAGTCTTACAGCTGCCCCTATTTAAGGGCATTCTAGAAGAGGAGGCGAAGATTAAAATCTTCGTATTGATTCAACAGAATGAGCTTAAATAACAACATATAGAAACAAATTTTGGTCCCTAAGAGACCTCATGATGCATATGATATGAATGTTAAAAATAATCTATGTGGGGAAAATATTGCCACAAAGGAAAAGAATCCAGAGAGACTGAAAGTCCATAGGAGTATAGTGCATTCCATAAGAAAAACTCACTGGGGATACAAAGACTCTGGGGAAAAAGTTGTGCGTAGGCCAGACTACGACTTAGAAACTGCTGAGGACATGAGGGTAATTCCATGAAAATAAATCAATGGAAATCAGTCGAGGATAACGGGAAAATCTGCAGGGGAAGCGGGTAAATCAGAACAAAACTGAAATACTCCAACCAATAGGGGATTGGCGACTTCATTGAGGAAATACGCACCAAAACTCAATTGGGGAAGAATGATCTTCAACACAAAATTACCATAAGTATATTATCCATTACTGGTTATTGGGTAGGAGGATAACATAATCTGACAGAGAGACATTCGTTACCGGTAAGGGTAAACATATCAAGGATAACTCGCTGCGGAAAAGGAGGTATGTTCGTTACCGGTTACTGGGTAAGAACAACCTGCTGGGGGAAATATCAAATAGGATTTACAACTACCAGCTACTGTGCAGAAGACCAAAGAAAGAGAATATTCGTCACTAGTTAAAGTGAACATATCAAGGATAGACTCAAGGGGAAGAATATTCGTCATTAGTTAAGATGAACATATCAAGGATAGACTCAAGGGGAAGAATATCCGTCATCAGTTAAGATGAACATAGCAAGGATAGACTTCCGGAGAATAGTAGGAATTATATCTATCAGTTACTGGATAGAATACCGAAAATAGAATATTCGTCATTGATTAGGATGAACATATCAAGGATAGACTCAGAGGGAAAGCAGGATTTACTACTACCAGTTATTGGGCAGAAGACCGCAAAGAGAAGAAAATATGTCATCGGTTAGGATGAACATATTAAGGATTAACTCTCTGAGAAATGAAATAGGGATTATAACTACCTTTTTATTGGGTAGAAAACCGTAAAGAGGAGAAAATTCATCATCATTTAGGATGAACATATCAAGGATTAACTCTCTAGGAAACATAAAATGAATCCGCTAGGGAAAAAAAGATGAGGAAGTAGATTACTTTTACCGGGTATTGGGTAAGAGTAAGGTACTCGTAAATCGAGAAGAATATTACCAGTTACTGGATAATAGACTCTCAAGGGACTAAAGCATCTATCTAGGTAAGATCTAGAAAGAAGCAGTCAAACAAAGACTCGACCCAGTGGGGATGTAACTCAGGGGGAATGGTTCCATCCAGATAATCAACTGGGGAGGAAGATGAAATAATAACCATCCACGAGGAAATAACTCAGTGGGGAATGAGAAAAGCTAAATTCTTTCTGCTTAAGGGGCTGACACTCTACAATTGAGGGAGGACAGTCACACCAAATCTGTATGGTGAAGAATAATGCCACCATAGCAGGGGATCAGAAAAATAAGGAATCAAATAAATGCGATAATAATGCATAATGAAATATCTGATGTATGAATGTATATGTATATGTATATGTATATGTGATTGATGATTATGCTGACAAAAGAATTACAAAGGATACAGATGTCACTGATCTGAACTATCGCTACAACACTTGGCTAATCTCGACAGGATGGAGGCATCAACTAGAGAAAAAGTTAAGGATGAACATAAATCATACATCTCTGAATATCTCAAATTTTGCTGAGAAAGGAGAAACGATCTGCTGAGGATCTGATTCATCAACTCTGCGAGGAACTTTTAGATCAAAGGACCAACAATACTGCTCAAGAATTAGTGCTGGCAGGGATCAGGAGTGAACTCTGCTGGCGACCTAAGGGGAACAAAATCTTGTGCTGAATTTATGCAAACTATTGAGAGTATGCGCCTACAACTCAGTTGAGGAGGCGATCACGAAACTCGGCTGAAGAAACTGAATTGCCGTTGTGGAGGAAAAAGTGATCAGACCAACTACTTGGGGAAAACCAATGATGCTCCGCACTTTGGGACTCACCTGTTCTCAAGATGCTATTGATGTTCCTTACTCAAATCGATTGCTTTTTAAAAGTAATTGCTTTTATTATTTTAAGAAAAATGACTTTTATTATTTCAAAATTATCATCATAAATATTCAATTCTAATTGGCTGAATAATAAACAAGAGTATAAAAAATTGGATAAAAAGCTCAACTTTATTTAATAGAATGGTAGTCTGTAAATGACAAGACTCCATAGATCTTTACAAAAGTTGAAAAATGTCAATTTAGATGGAAAAGGGATACATTCAATACAATGATCACTAATCCTTATACCAACTTCAATGTCCATTGTGCTCTTGGCTTCGGTTGAAAATGATGAATATAAGTTAACTGACTTGCTCAAGATTGTTCTAAGATGGGAGATCAACCGAGTGTAGTTACTTGTCATAATCCCTAATTTTTGATTAAATTGCCCCAAGGTGGGGTACTCAATCTATCGGGATAAATTTTTTGTTTTATGTCTCTAATTTTTGCCTGGATCGCCCTTTCATGTTTTCAATCCACCGAGACGCTCCTTTTTTGCCTAAGCCGCCCTTTCGGTTTTTCGACTTAGCGAGTTGTTCTTTTCTTTTAGGGGAAGTATTTCTTGACTGCATCAGCATTCACAGGACGTGTGAACTCTTCACCATCCATAGTTGTAAGAATCAAAGCACCGCCTGAAAAGGCTCTCTTAACAACATATGGGCCTTCATAGTTAGGAGTCCATTTGCCCCTAGCATCTGGTTTGAAAGATAGAATCTTCTCGAGCACAAGGTCACCTTATCTAAACATACGAGGCCCGACCTTCTTATCAAAAGCTTTCTTCATTCTCTGCTGATACAATTGACCATGACACATGGCAGTCAGTCTTTTCTCTTCGATCAAATTTAGCTGGTCATACCTGGCCTGACACCATTCAGCTTGTGTCAACTTGGTTTCCATCAAAAATCACTGTGATGGGATCTCAACTTCTACTGGGAGCACAACTTCCATACCATAAACAAGTGAGAAAGGGGTTGCCCCTGTTGAAGTGCAGATGGATGTACGATACCCGTGCAAAGCAAATGGGAGCATCTCATGCCAATCCTTGTAAGTCACAACCATTTTCTGAATGATCTTCTTGATGTTCTTATTCGCAGCTTCAACAGCCCCATTCATCTTAGGTCTGTAGGGAGAAGAATTATGGTGTGCTATCTTAAAGTCTTTGCAAAGAGCTTCCACCATATTATTGTTTAAGTTCGATCCATTGTCAATAATGATCTTACTTGGCACACCATACCGGCATATAATCTGATTCTTGATAAACCTCACAACGACTTGCTTGGTTACATTTGCATACGATGTCTCTTCAACCCACTCCGTGAAGTAATCAATAGCCACCAAAATGAAGTGATGTCCGCTCGAAGTTTTAGGCTCAATCATGCCAATCATATCAATTCCCTACATGGAGAAGGGCCATGGAGAGGAAATGACATTCAACAGTGTTGGAGAAACATGAATCTTATCTGCATAAATTTGGCACTTGTGGCATTTCTTCACAAACTTGCAACAATCAGATTCCATTGTCAGCCAATAGTAACCTGCTCTCAACATCTTCTTAGCCATAGCATGTCCATTGTAATGAGTACCAAAGGATCCTTCATAGACTTCAGTCATCAACAGGTCTTCTTCGTGTTTATCCACGCATCTGAGTAAAATCATTTCGAAGTTTCTTTTGTACATCACATCACCATTCAAATAGAAGTTTCCAGCTAATCTCCTCAAAGTCTTCTTATCTTTCAAAGATTCCCCAGGCGGGTAAATATGACTTTGAAGGAAACACTTGATATCAAAATACCACAACCTTTCGTCTTTGACTTCTTCAACAGTAAACACATGAGCTGGCCTATCCAGACGAATCACAAACAGATTAGGAACTTCATTCACGAATTTCACCATAATCATTGAAGCCAACTTTGCAAGAGCATCTGCCATCCGGTTTTCATCTTGAGGGATATGATAAAACTCAACCTTTGTGAAGAAGGTTGAAATCCTCCTCGTGCAATCTCTATATGGTATCCAACCGGGTGGATTCGTCTCCCATTCACCTTTTATCTGATTCAAAACCAAAGCTAAATCTCCATAGTCATCGAGATACTTAATTCTGAGATCAATGGCCTCTTCAAGCCCCATAATGAAAGCTTCATACTCATCCATATTATTTGTACACTTGAAAGTTAATCTAGTTTTAAACGGGAAATGAGTGCCTTGAGGAGTAATAATCATTGCCCTAATGCCATTACCATACTGATTAACAGCTCCATCAAATACCATGCCCCAACGGGAACCAGGTTCTAGCCCTTCTTCAAGCAATGGTTCATCACAATCTTTCATCTTCAGGTACAAAATCTCTTCATCGGGGAAATCATACTGCACTGACTGGTAATCTTCAACCAGTTGGTGAGCCAAATGATCAGCGAAGACACTACCCTTGATAGCTTTTTGAGATCGGTATTCAACATCTGCCAACGGGAAATCCTCCCAGTTAAAGAAGGCTTCTAAAAAATATACTTGATTGGATCCATTTTGGATATCAACCAAGTAGTATGATTCGACATATACTAGCGCATATGCTTAGCAGCCCAAGCCAATGCGCAACAAGTTTTTTCAAGCATAGAATACCGAGTCTCATAGGCGGAGAATTTCTTACTGAGGTAGTAAATAGCATACTCTTTCTTTCCAGTTTTGTCTTGCTGACCAAGAACATAACCCATACTTTCATCAAGCACAGCCAAATACATGATCAAAGATCTCCCTTCAACAGGTGGAGACAAAATCAGAGGCTCAAGCAGATACTCTTTAATACTGTCAAAAGCTTTTTGGCAATCCTCGGTCCAATCACAAGACTAATCTTTTCGAAGAAGCTTGAATATAGGCGCACATGTGGCAGTCATATGTGATGTAAATCTTGAGGTATAATCCAAGAGGCCGAGAAAACCTTTGACTTGCTTCTCAGTTTTGGGCGCAGGCATCTCTTGTATTGCATTGACCTTGGTAGGATCAACTTCAATACCTTTCTCGCTGATAATAAAGCCCAACAACTTACCAGAACAAACACCAAAAGTACACTTATTGGGATTCAAGCGAAGTTTGTACTTCCTCACACGCTGGAATAACTTCAATAAATGCTCGACATGTTCTTACTCATCACTTGATTTGGCAATCATGTCATTAACATAGACTTCAATATCTCTATGCATCATATCATGAAAAAGAGTGGTCATAGATCTCTGGTATGTTGCACCAGCATTCTTTAAACCGAAAGCATTCACTCTATAACAGAATGTTCCCCAGGGCGTAATGTATGTGGTCTTCTCCATATCTTTGGGTGCCATTTTGATTTTATTATAATCGTAAAATTCATCCATAAACGCAAAGACTTTGAATTTAGCTGTATTGTCTACCAACATATCAATGTGTGACAGAGGGAAATCATCTTTCGGACTAGCTTTGTTCAAATCTCTATAATCAACACACGTACGGACTTTTCCATACTTCTTCGGAACAGGCACAATATTGGCCATCCACTGCAGATATTCAATGGTAACAAGAAAACTAACATCAATTTGTTCTTGCACTTCCTCTTTGATCTTCACTGCCATATCAGGATGAGTTCTCCTCAATTTCTGCTTGACAGGAGGGCATTATGGATTCAACGACAATCTATGCTCCACAATCTCATAATCTAACCCAGGCATGTCTTGATAGGACCAAGCAAACACATCGGAATACCCTCTAAGAAGATCAACCAACCCTTTCTTAACCTTTGGACACAGTTGAGACCCAATCTTGACTTCCTTCACATCATCTTCGGAACCCAAGTTGATTAACTCAATCTTCTCTTCGAACGACTGAATGGCTTTTTCCTCATGCTCAAGTAGACGAGATAATTTATCAGATACCTCTTCATCATCAGCCTCTTCCTCGGTCTCAAACACAGGGAAAACAAAGTTTGGAGAGGGAGTAGGATTATTGTATTCAATGGGTTTGGGAACAAACCTGCATAATGATTTGATATTTTGATTTTAGAGAAGTGAATTGTGACCAAATATTATGCAGATGGACAATTATTATTTATTTATGTTTTTTGTGATTACCATTTTCAGAAAAGCAAAAGGTAAAAAAATAAAATCATCATAGATGTGGATGAAGAGAATTGCATTTTATTAATGATAATTGAAAATGCCTAACAATGTTCAATTCTCCCTTAGGCATAGGAGAAGGATTTTTATTAAAACATGGAAAAGAAATTACTTAGAGCGATGGACAATAACGGGAACATCAACAGCAACCCAATTGTTGCAAATCTTGCCAAGCGTCACAAAGTTGGCGTAGTCTTCGTCTTCATCATCCTCAATTACAGCAGTTGAGTGTTGTTCATTACCATGAATGAACTCTCTACTACGGAAACTTGGTTGTACTTCTTGTAGCGGGGTATTCGTTACCATTAGAGATATTGACTAAATCCAATGTAAATCATACAAGTCGAGTCGCCACCGCACTTCTATTTGTCCAAAGGAATGGTTAGAAAGCGAACAAAAACCTAAAAGTTTTATCGAATCAAAAACTAGTAAAAATGTCAGAGATCTAGGTAAGGGGGTTGGTTATGCAATGGGAAGGTGTTAGGCACCCAAAGCATCCTAGGTACTCCTAGGGAGCCCTTTTCACATTTGTTGCAAAGGTTGTTGTTTTTTTTTTGTGAAATTTTTATTTGTGCAAACATGATTGAAGGGATGAGAAAAGAATATACAAATTTATTTACATTTTGTGTTTGAATGGATGAACCCATTACCTACGTACCATCTTAAAAAAAGATTAGGATCAAAACCTCGTAATTCGGGGTAAAAAAATTTAAAAAAAAAGTTGGTGAATTGATTGGTCCAAAAACCTTAAGGTCTTTTGTTATCAAAGGGAGAAAACTCAACCTAAAACCACAAATCCACCATGTGAGGATAGCTTCAACATGCTAGTGAGGGGTTAACCCTATAATAAGCATGGAAGACTCATTGTCCATCACTAAGGATAAAGGTGAGTATTATATCTACCTCAAGGATAACTCAAACCTAATAGCTAATGGTTATAAAAAAGGTTTGATTAAGAAGGTGGCCATTGAAACCACAAAAAGTATTTGAATGGGTTATATTTACCAATTAAAAGTATTTACAAAAATATGGTTAAAGTGGATTAAAAGGTTCAATTCAAAATAAGTGTTATGAAAAATAAGTTTGAAAATCAAAAGCATAAGGCTTAGGTTTCTAATGTTGAAAACAAAAGTTATTGTTTGCACAAAAAGTTTTGGCTTGGGTTAGAATGGGGAGAAAAAAAAAGAAGGGTTAAATTCCTAAATATACAAGAGATAAGGGAAAAGAAAATAAAACCACATTAGGAGTTCCCCTCTTGAGATCATATTGATGATCCAAGTAGCTCCCATCCTTTGGAATAAGCAGTCACAAACAAATATCTCAAGCCATTAAGCACAGGTAATCGGAATAAACCTCCAGGTGGTATCCCACAAATAAAGTGGAACACCAGACCATCTCTGCAAGAGTCATGTGAGCCCTCACAAAAAAACTCAACAAACAGGTTAGAGAAACAAGATAGGGTAATCAAGCGTTGCCCCCAAATCAAAATGTAACCACATGAATCATGCCATTAAAATTCACAAAAAACTCACAAAATGCAACCAAGGGTAGGAGGCCTAAACCTCCTGTCAAACACATACATTAAAAGGGTATCAAAAAATTTCAGGTTGAAAGTATAAAGTAGTGGAAATAGGGCATACCTGATTGGGGAGGATCGATTGAAATTGAGTTGCACCCGTGAGGTTTGCAGAGCAATTTGAGGGTTTATATGAGAGGGAATTGGTTCTTTTCCAATGAGTTCCCTTCATCCTCTAGAGGTTGCTCTGAACTCTGTTAGCTCTTCTCTCACTTTTTTTTCCTGCCAGGGTAATAGGAATGGCATGTCCTTTTGTTTCATTGAAACTCTGAATTTATAACCTGGTTTTTGTGGACCTGTGGGCTCAAATGAGAGAGTCCCAAGTCCAAATTTTTTTGTTATATTTTATTTATTTATTTATTTATGTATTTATTTATTTATTTATTATTTGTTTTTTTTTTAGTAAACAAAAGTAAGAGAAACAATGATGTATAATTCAAGCATGCTTGGTGATCTCAAACCAATCACAAGGAGTCCTACCCAAAGGCAAAGGGAACCAGGATGCTCATGATCCTTGAGGCTATGCAAATGCAATGTTATGATGCCATGAGGATTCTTAGGGTCAAAATTGGGGTCTTACAGTTGCCCCTATTTAAGGTCATTCTAGCCGGAGAAGTGAAGGTTAAAATCTTCGTCTCGACGAGGTAGAATGGGCTTAAATAATAACAAAGAGACAAATTTTGGTCCCTAAGAGACCTCATGATGCAGATGTATGTATGCAAATTGTACGAACTCTGTGGGGATATGTGTCCACAAAGAAGAAAAGACATCCGGAGAAACTGACAATCCATATGAGAAATACGCTCAATGGGACAGAGACTCTGGGGACTCTTATGGGGATAGGAGAGGGAATAAAATGCGTGAGCAGGTCACGACTCAATGCTTGGGGAACAAAATTCCAAAGGGAAAATATCCAATGGAAAGACCCGAGCTGACTTAAAGGTGCATGTATTGGGGAATATGCCAATACAGCAAAAACTATCCACAACGGATACTTCGGATAAAAATCCGGATGAAAACAATCCACTAAGGGACTTCGCTGGGGATTCCTAAAAGGACACTCCTGGGGAAGCAGCGGGACGAGGTATTAACGGTTACTGGGTAATAAGCTCAAGGAGACATGTGATCTGATCGCCGGTATGAGGGTGAGATACAACATGCTCGGGAAGAATGAATATCTAAGACCGGTATAAGGATGAGAGATATCAATCAACCAAATCATCCGAGGAAGACCTAAAAAGGTATATCTCAACTCAGGAAAATCTGACTCCACAGAGGACAAAAAGTCATAATAGGGAGCATAGAGGAGGGAATACCAGGGATACCGGTTACTGGGCATATAATAGGTGACCAACCAAGGCGTGAATTGGGGAATATTCCCAAAACACTCATCATCCAAAAGAGGGCTAAAAGCAAACTCGATGATAGGATGGATATTCGACTCCGTAAAGGGGGTACGAATCTTACTCGACTGGGGAAGAACAAAAGCTTCGACCAAAGAGTGCATGAGATATACTATCTATTACCGTCAGAACGTAGATAATATACTCGCATGGACGATTATCCACAACCGGTTACTGGGTTAATAAAGGATAAATCGATCGAAAAGAAAAGGCATCGGGATACCGAAACTAGGTATATAATGATGACCAATCCAGGGGAGGAACAATCGTTACTAACAACAACAAGATAGACGAGAGATGACCTGCTGGGGATAAATTGCGTAACTAGAGCAATTATCCAAGAGATATATCACCGGTTACTGGGTGGTATACTAAAAAATTAAGGAATGTCAATATCGAATTTTGTATAAAGATAACCAACAAGGAGGGAATTACATCTACCGATATGAGGGTAGAGAACCACAAAAGAGAGTACCCGTCATCGGTTAGGATGAACAACAATCAAGGTTTAACTCTGCACGAGGACAAAATGGGGTTTACAACTACCAGTTACTGGGTAGTAGACCACAGAAATATGACTTATAACTACCGGTATGAGGGTAGAGAACCACAGACTCCGCCGGGATAATAATTACTAATTATTGAGCAATTATTCATTTACCACGGGGAAACAGGAAAAAGAGTCTCAAGAGACCGATCTAGGATCAAACTAGATAGGCACACCAAATCAAGACTTGTCCCGGTGAGGATATAACTTAATGGGGAAAACCATCCCAGTATATGTGTTGGGAAGGAACAAAAACAATCAACATCCACGAGGATATAACCCGGTGGGGAATATGGAAGGAAGGATAGACGCTTTCTGCTTATGGAGCTGACTCTATATGGAGAGATCAGACACACACGTCTACTTGGGGAAGTATATCACCAAATAGCAGGAGACAACAAACAACGATATATGGCAAAGAATGCAATATGAATACCTGAATGTTATAATAATGCATGAATATGCGTGGTTTATGTATGATGTATGCTGACAGACAGACATATCTAACACAACCAGGTCCAGGAATTAACCACCCGGTACTATATCTCAAGAGAGAAAGCCAAGTTCACCGGAGAGTATCCAATCTGCTGGGGATCAGAGATACCAGGAAGCAAAGAACTCTACAGGGGATGAATCATTAATCATTCCAGCTGGGGACGAGAGTTATCACAGACAAGGTCCACCACACTAACAACTCTGCTGGGGAATCGATCCGAGGAGATAAAGGATTTATCAGGATCAACCACCAAATACCGCTCTTGCCCAAAGAGATCCAAGCTGCTGAGGAAGAAAGATTGATACTCTGCTGAAGGGAAGAGAGGTGACTCTCAACAAGCAATCCACTTGGTAGGATAAACCACAAGGGGTTCCGGAAGGAGGAGATACAGTCATGCCAGGAATATGGACAAAAATCTGACCCTGTTGGGGATCGTACCACCCTTGGGAGAGCACTCAGGATCTCCTAAGTATCCTTTCGTCATTGTGAATGTTCACTTTTTTTAAAAACAAATTATAAAAAATTTGATCGTTTAAAACAATGATATTTTCTTAATCAAAACATGCAAAACATTTGTTGAATAGAAACAGATGAGAGTGCCAATAATTGGATAAAAGGCTCAAATTTATTTGATAGAATGGTAGTCTGCGAATGGCAAGACTCCATAGATCTTTACAAATTTGAAATTGGTGATATATATTGGAAAAGGGCTACATTGAACATAATGACCATTTCTCCACCAGTTCTGAATCCGATGTATTTGAAGCTTTGGTTGATAATGAGCAAGGATCTCTGACGGACGACAGTTGTAGAACAAGGTCTTGTCAGGATGCAGTTACTTGCCAAATCCCTAATTTTTGCCTAGATTGCCCCAGGATGAGGTACTCAATCTAGCGGGATACATATATCATTATTATATTTTTTTTTGTCTCTAACTTTTGCTTGGATCGCCCTTTCGGGTTTTCAATCCACCGAGACGCTCATTTTTGCCTAAGCCACCCTTTCGGGTTTTCAACTTAGCGAGCTATTCAGTTTTTTATTTTTTTAGGCGAAGTATTTCTTGACTGCATCTGGATTCACAGGACGAGTGAAATCCTCCCCATCCATAGTTGTAAGTATCAAAGCACCGCCTGAAAAGGCTCTCTTAACAACATACGGACCCTCATAGTTCGGCGTCCACTTGCCCCTGGAATCGGGCGCGAAAGACAAAACTTTCTTGAGCACAAGGTCACCTTCTCGGAACACACGAGGCTTGACCTTCTTACCAAAAGATTTCTTCATCCTCTGCTGATATAACTGACCATGGCACATGGCAGTCAATCTCTTCTCTTCAATCAAGTTTAGCTGGTCATAACGACTCTGAACCCATTCAGCATCTGTCAACTTGGCTTCCATCAAGACCCCCATTAACGGGATTTCCACCTCTACAAGGAGTACAACTTCCATGCCATAATAGCGATCATATCGTCAACGTACACCTCAATCTCCTTATGCATCATGTCATGAAACAAGGTGGTCATAGCTCGTTGATACGTGGCTCCGGCGTTCTTCAAACCGAAGGGCATCACTCGATAACAAAATGTTCCCCAAGGTGTGATGAATGTTGTCTTCTCCATATCCTCGGGTGCCATTTTAATCTGATTATATCCGGAAAATCCATTCATAAACGAGAAGACTTTGAATTTAGCTGTATTATCTACCAACATATCAATATGTGGTAGAGGGAACTCATCTTTCGGACTAGCTTTATTCAAGTCTCTATAGTCCACACACATCCGGACTTTTCCATCTTTATTAGGCACGGGCACAATATTGGCCACCCATTGAGGATATATAGAAGTCACCAGGAACCCCGCATCAATTTGCTTCTGAACTTCTTTTTGATCTTCACTGCCATATCAGGATGAGTTCTTCTGAGCTTCTGCTTTACAGGCATGCACTCAGGCTTTAGAGGTAGGAAATGTTGCACAATATCAGTATCTAGACCAGGCATGTCTTTATATGACCAGGCAAAGACGTCAAAATATTCTCGTAGCAACTTAATCAACCCCTTCTTAACAGATTCTTCTAGAAGTGCCCCAATCTTTACCTCTCGCACACAGTCTTCAGACCCCAAGTTGACTGTTTCCAGATTCTCAAGATGCGGCTGAATGATCTTCTCTTCATGCTCAAGTATACGGGTAATCTCGTCAGGAATCTCTTCAACATCATCTTCCTCTGCCTTAAATACAGGGAATTCAAAATTGGGAGATGGTGTTGGGTCATTATGTTCAATGGGTTTAGAAATCAACCTGTATAATGATTTTGGATATGAAAAGATTTAGAATTCAAACAAGGAAAATCATTATGCAGATGAAAAAATTGATTTTATTCTTATTTAGGGTTTTATGTGATCACCAATTTCATGCAAAAAGCGAAAAGGGAAAATAAATGGAAAAACAAACATTTAACATGAATTTATTGAATGAAAATATCATTGTGTTTATGCGCAAACAATGTCATCACTTCTCCTTTTGGCATGGGAGAAGGGATTTTAAACAAAGTGATCATTACGTTGACTTATGGACAACTATTGGAATATCCACAGCGACCCAATTGTTGCAGACCCCTCCAGGGATGATGAAATTGCCATAATCCTTTGTATCTTCTTCTAAGATGGCAACAACCTCCTCATCTAGACCAGTGTGGATAAAACCTCCACTCTTGAATAAACCTTGCTTGTTGAAAGTACCAGAAGAAAAACCTATGCCAGCCCGGGACTCGTTGTCTTCTAACTCAATCATTTTTCCTAAACCAATGGTTGCACCACGCTCAATGGCCAACTTTGCATCTTTATAGGAGGCGAATGAAGGAGTTCTCTTCTCAATAGGTTCAGCAATAGATAAAGCTTAGAAAGGAGTTCCAACTTCAACGTCAGCATCTATATAAGAGAAGGAAGACAAATGGCTAACCAGGAGAGCCCTTTCTCCCCCTACCACCACCAACTTCTTGTTTTTCACGAATTTCAATTTCTGGTGTAGGGTGGACGTCACGGCGCCTGCCTCGTGAATCCATGGTCTGCCTAAGAGACAACTATACGATGGGTGAATGTCCATAACCTGGAAGGTAATCTGAAAATCACTTGGTCCGATCTTGATTGGGAGATCAACTTCCCCAATCACAGTTTTGCGAGACCCATCGAAAGCCTTCACAACTACTCCACTCTGCCTCATGGGAGATCCTTGATATGATAGCTTTGAGAGAGTGGACTTTGGGCATACGTTCAATGATGACCCAGTGTCCACCAGTGCATTGGACATGGCGTCGTCTCTACAACTCATAGATATGTGTAAAGCCAAGTTGTGGTCTCTTCCCTCCTCAGGGAGATCAGAGTCACAAAAGCTCAGGTTGTTACAAGCAGTAATATTTGCAACAATGCTATCGAATTGCTCCAAAGTGACATCGTGATCCACATATGCCACATCCAACACCTTTTGCAGAGCCTCTCGGTGTGGTTCTGAATTTAAGAGTAAGGATAACACAGATATTTTGGATGGCGTTTGTAGAAGTTGGTCTACGACATTGTACTCACTTTTCTTGATGAGCCTCAGCATCTCGTCACAGTCTTCTTTCATATTGCCACTCGGGCCAACAGAAGTAGGAGTTTTTAGTACGGAGGAGGGCTTAACAGCAAGTGCCGGATTCGGAGAATTCACAGCGTTCCCAATCGGGCGTTCAACAAAATCAGCATTAATTTGAGGCTTCAGCGACGCTGAAAACACACGGCCACTACGGGTCAAACCGCTAACATCGACAATATTCACAATAGAAGAAGAGGGCAAGGACACCTCTTTCCCATTCTCTACTGCTACGGCGTTGTAGCGATAGGGAACTGCTTTTTCAAAAGAGTAAGGCATAGGACCAGCAGGCTTAATGATCATAGCGGGAGAAGCCTTCTGCTTGCTACCATTGTACTTGATGATAACAGGCTCGGGTATCCGGAACACTGGGGAGACCACATTGACCTCAGGCTTTATTTTCATCAACACTCCTGTTTTGAAGGATCTCAATGACTCCTTCGTCCATCATTTCTTGAACATCTTTGCGCACCTGGCAACAACCCAATCGGTTAACAGAGAAGACTCGACATTTATCATGGTCATGCTCGTAATGACTGTAGTCACATAGCAAACGATGCATCTGGACCAGAGATTGTCGAATATGATAGGCATATTTGACCTTGTATTTGCCAGGGCACCCCTGGACCATGTTAACAGATTTCCCATGCTCAGGCAATCGGTTCTTCTTCACATTAGGACCTACGTCCTCAAAACACAGAATTCCACACCTCATAAGATCCTGAACCTTGGTCTTCAAAGGGTAACAATTCTCCACGTCGTGGCCAGGAGCACCAGAATGGTAAACACAATGTAACTCGGGCTTATACCACCATTGGGGGTTAGCAGGTATAGCCGGTGGGTCTCTCGGAGTGATCAGCTTCCTCTCTATCAAAGAGGGATATAACTCTGCGTACGTCATAGGAATAGGATCAAAGGTGACCCTTTTCCTCTCATAACTTGTATTGGTCTGATTACTGTTTCGAGGCTGGTAGGCCTGCTGTTGCGGACGGAGCTGTTGTTGCTGATATTGTTGATTGTCTCTGAAAACAGGTGCTATATGAGCCACCTGGTGCTGGTTACCGGCGGGACGCTCGGTCTTCCTCATCACAGAGGGTCTTCTTGGTCTCTCATGGGAGGTCACAGCATGTGCCTCTCCATCTTTCTTCTTTGCAAACGCCCCATAACGTTTGGCAGAAGAGCCTTTTTCTCTGGTTAACCGTCCTTCACGGGCCCCTTCTTCTAGACGCGTCCCCATATTTATCATCTCGGTGAAGTCAGAAGGAGCGCTAGCAATCATCCGCTCATAATAAAAGAACTTAAAGTCTTCAAAAAGATCTTAGTCATCTCTTTCTCTTCTAGCGGAGGCACGATCTGTGCTGCCACCTCTCGCCACCTCTGGGCATACTCCTTAAATGTTTCTTTATCCTTCTGGGCCATGGCTCTTAATTGATCTCTATCGGGAGCCATATCCACGTTGTACTTGTACTGCTTGACGAAGGCTTCGCCAAGATCATTGAAGGATCGGATGTTCGCGCTGTCTAAACTCATGTACCAACGCAAAGCGGCACCGGACACACTGTCCTGAAAGTAGTGGATGAGTAGTTGGTCATTATCGGTTTGAGTCGACATCTTCCTGGCATACATGACCAGGTGGCTGAGAGGACAAGTATTTCCTTTGTACTTTTCAAAATCAAGGACCTTGAATTTCACAGGGATCTTCACATTTGGAACCAAGCAGAGTTCGGCAGCAGACTTGCCGAAAAGATCCTTCCCTCTGAGAGTTTTCAATTCCTTGCGAAGCTCAAGAAATTGATCGTTCATAGCATCCATCTTCTCATAAACATCTGGACCCTCAGACGGCTCAGAATGATAGATGGTGTCGTTTACCCTGGGCAAAGTATGCATGATAGGAGGAGGAACGGCAAGGACCGGGCTAGATGCCGGCAGAGAAGCAAAGGTGGGAACAGGACCCTCAGGCATGAAATTAGGAGGCATCCCCCACGGGAACCCTGTTGGC
The DNA here is from genome assembly GCF_024323335.1 of Lathyrus oleraceus. Taxonomy (NCBI): domain Eukaryota; kingdom Viridiplantae; phylum Streptophyta; class Magnoliopsida; order Fabales; family Fabaceae; genus Lathyrus; species Lathyrus oleraceus. Next base: position 516,267,401 of record NC_066585.1, on the reverse strand, counting down.
ATGGCTGTTGGAACAAAGTGCGTACTGGCAGCGGGCACAGTTGAGGAGACAATCTCGGAGATAACTGTCCTCTGGGGAGGAGTTGAAGGTGTTGGAGAAGACTGGCTCTGGGCAGCCATGAATGACTCCATTAGGGCAGTCAATCTGGCCACTTCCTCTTTCAGCTCGCGGTTCTCTTACTCTAAGTGATACATCAGTCTTGAAATGTTGGCTCTAATGTAGTACCGGTGAGTCAGCTTGTCTTCAAAATAAATGAAGGACACAGAGTTAGACCACAGGGCAAGGGACCAGAAACAAAACCTGCTTATGCATATGATGCATGCAATGCTTGTGCATATGATTTGTTTTTTTTTTTCAAAGGAACTTTAGAGTTTTATTTGCAAATTCTGGAAATATTAAGCATTTTATCACATATGGAAATATCTCATCAAATAATATCAGGGAAAAGAAGTGCAGCATCGTCAATCATGTACAAGAGAAAAGGAAAATAATCATCCTATGGATCCCTAGAAACAATCATCTAAAGCTTGGGACACAGGAAGATAAGATGCGCGAAGCCTCTTCACCTCCCTCTCGTAGGCTGCCTCCATATCGGCCTTCTCTTTGGCGAGTCGATCATACTTCCTCTTCCAGAACTTAGAAGACTGAGGAAGTAGAGAAGTCCATACATCATCAGGGTCATAAATAACCTGATGCTCAAGAAACCCAATCAACGCATCCTTCTCCTTAATCTGCTGAAGCAACTCTTCACGCTCACGGATCCAGGCACGTGAACGGTCTTCGTCTCTCAACTCCTCTACTCCTTGATTAGGGAGGGTTGAAGGCCCAGCCATAATCATAGGTGTCGGTCTCGGATACTCGTAAGGCATGAGATACTCACACGCCCTCTTCCTAACCCAAACAGTGTAAGGCTCCAAAGCGATGCAATTCTTAGGACCCAACTCTTTCCTTCCTTTCCTATGAATCTTGCGCCAAGCGCGGACCATCCTAGCTTTCAAGCCTTGGGGATCTTTACCATCCTGAAAGAATACACCCTCTAACAGAATGTTATTGGGTTTATCCTTTAAGGGGAACCCAAGCTGCCGACGTGCCAAAACAGGACTGTAGTTAATCCCACCACATGTACCAAGAAGAGGTACATTGGAGAATTCGCCACAAGAGTCAATAATCTTCACACCATCATACACACGGTTATACCAAGAGATATCATCATTAGTGAGAGACATGAGTCTCGTGGACCACCGTAGACATCCCTTATTCTCCTTGAAGGCGACCGTCTGCGGTAAGTGATAAATAAACCACTTATACAACAGAGGCAAACAACACACAATAACGCCACCACCCTTTGCATTCCTTATATGCAAAGAGAAATAGGTATCGCTCAACAGAGTCGTAACGAGATTAAGAGTAGAGAAAATCCTAATAGCGTTCACATCCACAAACTTGTCGATGTTGGGGAATAATACCAATCCATGGATGAGAAGTACAAATATGGCTTCAAAGGCATCCTCACTCATGGCCTTCCCATATATAGTAGCTTGAGCAATGAGGAACTCAGAAGGGAGACCTTGAATTCCCCCTTTGATAGTCATATGAGCATCAACCAGAGATTCATCTATGTGTAACATGTCAGCTATCTCTTGAGAAGTAGGAACCCTTTCCAAGCCACTAAACGGTAACTAATCCAGAACAGGTATACCCACAAGATAAGCATACTCCTCTAGTGTAGGAAAAAGCTGAAAATCCGGAAACGTGAAGCAACGGTACAAAGGATCGTAAAACTGCACCAATACACTCATCAGTCCTTCATCCACCTGATTAGTCAGAAGAGGAAGAAGCTTCCCAAAACGAGCTTTGAAACCCAAAGGATCTAATACATAAGATGTCAGATTCCTTAACTCTTTCAAATCTGGTTGCCTGAAGCTGTACTTCCTTGTATTCCTTCTTTGTCTTTCCATGTCTGAAAAATTTGCAAATAGACCTCTTAAGTTCCTTGAAAAATTTTCTCATTATTTTGATGATATGAATGCAAATGGGTGCATGAATGCATGAATGCAACAATCACACTCAAGGATCAAGCAAAGCACACCAAACAAAGGTAATGGGATGGATCATGTTATCCTTAATATCAACCATCCATTTTGGTGGATTATGGTTTACACCTTATCAACACCTAAGTTCCATTGATACTAAGGATTCATGAACGGATCAACCATTAATCAAGGGTTTGTTGTAAGTCACGAGCATGGAGTTAGGCCAAACATGTTCTACAAAAGTTTCCCATAGTCATCATCCCATCTTTTGAATATTATCGGAGGAACGACTACTCGTATTCCAAAAATATTCTCAAGAGAGACTCTTATGAGTGTAGTATCGCGTAACAATCGTATCAAATCTTACACTTGAACGACCTTCGCACTACATCCTAATAATAGGCCAAGATGGGCTTAGTAAACTAAGGTCCTTGGCTTCTAAGGTCTATATTGGAAAGAGTAATGTCTAACCACAACTTACTTGTGTGACATTATTGATCCCAACATGACCTCCACCAAGTGAATGGGCTTGCAAGTCAACTTGCTAAGGAATAACTCCACACAAGTCAACAAGACTATGCCATTCTCCTATCCTAAGTGTACTCGAGTTCGGGTACAGAACTCATCTCACAAAGATCACCAAGCATACAAAGAATTAATATTCAAGCAAATCAATCATTACATACAATACAGTAATCCCAAATTGCACAAAAATATGTCCAAAAAAAAAATACAATACAATACAACAAATATGAAAAGTAGGCAAAACCCACTAGGATGTTTCGATCCCCAACAGAGTCGCCACTTTTCTGTAGCGGGGTATTCGTTACCATTAGAGATATTGACTAAATCCAAGGTAAATCATACAAGTCGAGACGCCACCGCACTTCTATTTATCCAAAGGAATGGTTAGAAAGCGAACAAACACCTAAAAATTTTATCGAATCAAAAACTAGTTAAAATGTCAGAGATCTGGGTAAGGGGGTTGGTTATGCAATGGGAAGGTGTTAGGCACCCAAAGCATCCTAGGTACTCCTAGGGAGCCCTTTTCACATTTGTTGCAAAGGTTGTTGTTTTTTTTTTGTGAAAATTTATTTGTGCAAATATGATTGAAGGGATGAGAAAAGAATATACAAATTTATTTACATTTTATGTTTGAATGGATGAACCCATTGCCTATGTACCATCTTAAAAAAAAGATTAGGATCAAAACCTCGTAGTTCGGGGTAAAAAAATTAAAAAAAAAAGTTGGTGAATTGATTGGTCCAAAAACCTTAAGGTCTTTTGTTATCAAAGGGAGAAAACTCAACCTAAAACCACAAATCCACCATGTGAGGATAGCTTCAACATGCTAGTGAGGGGTTAACCCTATAATAAGCATGGAAGACTCATTGTCCATCACTAAGGATAAAGGTGAGCATTATATCTACCTCAAGGATAACTCAAACCTAATAGCTAATGGTTACAAAAAAGGTTTGATTAAGAAGGTGGCCATTGAAACCACAAAAAGTATTCGAATGGGTTATATTTACCAATTAAAAGTATTTACAAAAATATGGTTAAAGTGGATTAAAAGGTTCAATTCAAAATAAGTGTTATGAAAAATAAGTTTGAAAATCAAAAGCATAAGGCTTAGGTTTCTAATGTTGAAAACAAAAGTTATTGCTTGCACAAAAAGTTTTGGCTTGGGTTAGAATGGGGAGAAAAAAAAAAGAAGGGTTAAATTCCTAAACATACAAGAGATAAGGGAAAAGAAAATAAAACCACATTAGGAGTTCCCCTCTTGAGATCATATTGATGATCCAAGTAGCTCCCATCCTTTGGAATAAGCAGTCACAAACAAATATCTCAAGCCATTAAGCACAGGTAATCGGAATAAACCTCCAGGTGGTATCCCACAAATAAAGTGGAACACTAGGCCATCTCTGCAAGAGTCATGTGAGCCCTCACAAAAAAACTCAACAAACAGGTTAGAGAAACAAGATAGGGTAATTAAGAGTTGCCCCCAAATCAAAATGTAACCACATGAATCATGCCATTAAAATTCACAAAAAACTCACAAAAAGCAACCAAGGGTAGGAGGCCTAAACCTCCTGTCAAACACATACATTAAAAGGGTATCAAAAAATTTCAGGTTGAAAGTATAAAGTAGTGGAAATAGGGCATACCTGATTGGGGGGGATCGATTGAAATTGAGTTGCACCCGTGAGGTTTGTAGAGCAATCTGAGGGTTTATATGAGAGGGAATTTGTTCTTTGCCGATGAGTTCCCTTCAGCCTCTAGAGGTTGCTCTGAACTCTGTTAGCTCTTCTCTCACTTTCTTTTTCCTGCCAGGGTAATAGGAATGACATGTCCTTTTGTTTCACTGAAACTCTGAATTTATAACCTGGTTTTTGTGGACCTGTGGGCTCAAATGAGAGAGGCCCAAGTCCAAAATTTTTTTGTTATATTTTATTTTTTTTTTTAATTTTTTTTTAGTAAACAAAAGTAAGAGAAACAATGATGTATAATTCAAGCATGCTTGGTGATCTCAAACCAATCACAAGGAGTCCTACCCAAAGGCAAAGGGAACCAGGATGCTCATGATCCTTGAGGCTATGCAAATGCAATGTTATGATGCCATGAGGGATCTTAGGGTCAAAATTGGGGTCTTACACTTCTTTATTTTTTTTAGCGAACGACCCATGTTAGAATCCCAATCCGGCTCTATTCTTGTTATCGGCAACTTCTATCATAAGGCCCCACTGGTCTGTACTTCCTGCCTCAATAGCTTTCTGAGCGTATTTGAAAAAAGACATGGTTACCCCGATTTTCTTCACCTCAACAATAGACAAGGCTTGGAATGGAGTCCGAACCTCCTCCTCAGCTTCAACGTATGTAAAAGATGACAAATGGCTTACTAATAATGCCTTTTTTCCATAAACAACGACAAGCCTGTCGCTCTTCACAAATATCAATTTCTGGTGCAGAGTAGACGTTACAGCTCCTGCTTCATGAATCCATGGCCTTCCTAATAAATAGCTATAGGCTGGGTGGATATCTATTACTTGAAAAGTAATCTGGAAATCACTCAGACTTATCTTAACTGGCAGGTCCACTTCACCAATGACGGTTTTACGAGAACCATCAAACGCTTTAACGATCACGCCACTATACCTCATCGAGGCGCCTTGATAAGAAAGTCTAGATAGAGTTGTTTTCGGGAGTACATTCAAAGAAGAACTAGTATCAACAAACACATTGGACAACACATCCTCCTTGCAATTCATCGAAATATGGAGCGCCAGATAGTGATTTCTGCCTTCCTCAAGAAGCTCTTCATCACAAAAACTCAGATTGTTATAAGAAGTAATCTTAGCCACAATATGGTCAAATTGATCCACAGTCACATCGTGCTCAACGTAGGTTTGCTCCAACACTTTTTGCAATGCTTATCTGTGCGCTTCAGAATTCATCAACAATGACAGCACTAAAACCTTTGACGAGATTTGGAGCAGCTGCTCCACCACATTAAACTCACTCCGCTTGATTAATCGTAGCACCTCATCATTATCATTAGGATTTAGCTTGTTGGATTCACCAAACTGAGAAACTGTAGTACTAATCGGATTCACCACAGGTACATCCACCTTCTTACTTATTGCAGCCTCTTCTACATCCTTTGGAAATACTGGACCAAACACACGACCACTACGGGTCACCTTCGCAATATCATCTATATTCATAATAGAACTTTTCGTAGGCAATGGAACCTCTTGACCATTCTCCACCATGGTGGCATTATACTGGTAAGGAACAGCTGTATCGGATGCATACAGGATAGGACCCGCTTGTAGCGGGAAATTCATGATCATCAAGCTATGGATAAGCTAGAGATCAAATAACAAGAGTCGCCACCGCGCTTTTATTGTTTCCAAGGGAAAAGGGAAAAAAGTACGAACAAAACCCAAAAGTAAGAAGTTTTCAAATCAAAACTAATAAAATGTCAAAGATTACAGGTAAGGGGGTTGGTTACACAGAGGGAAGGTGTTAGCACCCAAAGTGTCCTAGGTACTCCTAGGGAGCCCTTTTTGTGTGCATATGTACTTGGTATAAAGTGATGTTTACAAACAAATAGAATGTGGGGATGAGAAAAGAACTCATTAATTATACTTTTGTGTTTGTCAAGACCTTCTGTGTTGTGCCTACATACCAACATGAAAATGAGAGAACAAAACCTCGTAGTTCGTGATACAAATTTCAAAATGGATGCATTGCTTTTAATAAAAATTAAGTTTGAAAGGCACAAAGGCCTAAAAATGATTTGAATGAGTTATTTCTTTTTGGTTTTTTAAAAGTTTAAGTCAAGTATAGTTAAGTTTATTTACAAATTTGATTTAAGAAAATAAGTTTGAAAATAGGGTGGTCAAAGTTTAGAACAAAAATAAGTCAATGTACATTTCATCAATCCCCTAAATCCAATGATTTTAATTTAACAGAAGTCAAATCAACCTTGACCAAGGCCCAAACACATAGTCAATCATCACAAGTCAATAAAAATGGCTTAACATAATTTTTACATAATTAATCAATTAAAAATCAAATTAAAAATGCATTTAAATTAAATTTAGTTTTGTCAAAACCTAAAACCTCTTCAAAACACCAAATGAATGACCAAGAAATTTATCCTAGGTCAGGCAAGGTCAAAGGACCTTAGACAAAAAATTTCATAATTTTTGAAAAGTCAGAAGTATTTTTGAAAATTTAAAAAATATGCATAAAAAAAATTAATTCATGAAAAATATCAAAATTAATCCAAAGAAATATTTTAATTCAGAAAATAAAAGAGAAAAATATTTAAAGATTTTTGGTGAAAGTTCCATATTTTTTGGATTAAAAATGAACTTGATATGAATTAATCAAAATAAAAGGATTAAATGAAAAATCAGAAAATAAAAGGTAGTTCTGAGTATCATTTGAACTCAAACAAGTTACCACAATATAGTCATTCACTCTTTGATGTTTTCCCCTAATTTATCTGGTGTTGATTAATCGTGTTCATCATTTAATTTAATTTTTCGTGGCTTGCTTGTTTCTGAAACTTCTTTGAAATTCCCTTTTATCAGTTCACCTAAATGAATTTGAGGCATAAGATTGAATTCAGGATGAGAAGAGGATCACAATGGTGGTGGTCTTGTGTCCTTAAGTTACCAAACAATAAAACTCCGGTGAGAGCTCACTAGAGAAGACAACCAGAGTATCTCTCAGGTGGTCTAAGTTTGGACCAGATACGTTTGCATTTTGAAATATTTTGATTGGTTAAATTCAAACTGGATCCTGTGTTTTGATTATAGTGTGATCCATTGTGTTTCTTATCATTTGGAGTGTTGGATCTAGCACGTCAATTAATGAAGCATGATCGAACGCTAATGATTTTTTCTGATTTTAATTCTTTTTCTTTTATTATTTTAAATTTCTTTTTCTTTAAAAATTCGTAATAATTTCACTTTTTATCCAAAATAATTTCTAAAATTCTCTTTTATTTTTCTGCATCAAATTTTTATTTTTCCACTTTTTATTTTATTGATTTTTTACTTTTCATGAATTTTCTTTTTTCTCCTTTATTTTAATTGGTTTATAAATACTTTTCTGCATTTTTTATTTCTGAAAATTTTATTTTATGTTTTTCATTTTATTCCCAACCTTCCATAATAATATTGACCATTTATTTGGTGTTTTTAAGGGCTTGTGGATTTTTCATTTTATTTCCATTTTAAAAATTATTTAAAAATACCTTTTATGCATTTTTATTTCATTTAATTACATTTTAAATGTGTATGACCTTGTGGACTTCAGTTGGCCTTGGATCATGACGATTTTGACTTGAAGTCTCATCAAATTCAATGGATCTTGGGTGTTGATGAGGCGAAAACCCTAATCCACCAAAATGGATGATTGATTTTGATGATGACTTGATCAAATTTGTGGTTCAATTTGGGTGTGACCTCTATTGTTCCCCTTCTTCTTCATCCCTTTATTTTCCTTTTGATCAACTGGATGGATTTGAGTCCATCTTGTTCATGATGTGTGGATTGTGCTTTATGAACTTTCATCATTTCAAATCTACCTTATAAATAATCATGAATCATTTAAGGTACTTTGGATTGATGCATAAGTTTGTCCTAAGTGTCATGAAATGTGGATTGAAGTAATGGACCATCCTCTTAGCCTTTGTGCCTGATCTTCCCCTTTCTTTTTCTTTTATTGTGTGGCATAACTTTAGGAGGATGATTTACATATCATTTCTCTAGAATGTATTAACACAAACATTATTATTGACCGACCTCAGATAGTGTGACTTCTACATAAGTCCAATTACGATTGCTTAACATAGCTCTAAATTTGTCCCAAAGGCAATGACATTTTTATAAGTGAGATTGTAAGTCTCCTGTTCCTCATGGTATTTTGTGAAAACTTTGCTCCTTTTCCATTTGTGAGAGCTAGTGGCATACTTGTTGATCTTTATCCAAGTTGGAGCCCTTCTTACAAATGATGTATAGGTTCATATTTTCATGTTTTTGAGTGGATAGTTGAGTGTTCTCCAAAAAAATGACCAAAACATCTTTTCTTATTTCACTGACATATACTAACATCTTATTATATTAACTTTATTTTAGTGTCATTTACTTCATGCTTTTTTTATTTCTTGTTATTTACTTTATGCTTATATTTTAGCATCTCATATCATATTTGTTCTTTGTACATGTGGATCTTTGTTTATGTTTATGCTCTTTTTCCTTTGTCCATTTGGACTTGCATTTTCTTTTAAAATACATTAATAAATGAAAAACCCCTAAAGGGAATTTGTTTATCTTGATTCATGGACTTGTGGCTAATATCCTTGGTTACTTTGGTTTCATCTGAGACATGGATTACTACTTGCTTATTTTGCTTGCTTGAGGCTTAATCAAAAGGACGTAATTCTTGTTTGACTTATGTCATAAACCTTGTTATTTCTTGGTTAAATCTTTCTTCTTTATATTTTACTTTATGCTTTAGGATAGTCTCTCCTTCTCCTCCCCCTTCTTTAATTTTCAGAATCTCCTCTCTTTTTTGTCAAAACCTTCTTGCTTTTATCTTGAACCACTTTCTCAATAAACCTTGACTTTTGTCATGTGATTTTTAAAACCTTTCTTTCTTAATAAAATACCTATCCATCTTAAGCATACTTATACCAATTTCAAAAGACTAAAAATCCCTAACTCATTCAAACCATTTTGTTCCCTTGTGCATTTTTCCTTTTAAACTTTTTCTCAAGGCATTAGACATGAGTCATTTCCATAGTTGAGTTATAATTCTTCTACCTCCATAGTATTGATGATAATTCTTTTCCATCTATGGGACCTAGTGGCATACTTGTTAATTCTTATCCAAGTTGGAGTCCTTCCCATGATGATGCAAAGTTCTCATACTTGTGGGTGAGTTGTTGAGTATTCTCCTTAAAATGACAAAATTTCTTTTGTCCATAAAAATGAATCAGAACAAACATATTTGTTACTTTTACCCCGAACTTAGAGGTTTTAATCCTCCATTGCATTTTATTGGTACGTAGGCATGAGACTTTAAAAGTCTTGGCAAACACAAAATCATAATAAAAATGCTTCTTTTCTCATACCTCTAATATTTTAACAAACAACACCCTTTTTCAAGCGAAAATGTGCATAATTTCAAAGAGGTTCCTGTAGCGTTAAATTCATTACCATTAAGTTATGGATAAACCGAACGTCAATAAAACCAGAGTCGCCACCGCGCTTTTATTATTTCAAAAGGAAAAGGGAAAAGTACAAACAAAACCCAAAATAAGATGTTTTCAAATCAAAACTAATAAAATGCCAGAGATTACAGGTAAGGGGGTTGGTTACATAGAGGGAAGGTGTTAGCACCCAAAGTGTCCTAGGTACTCCTAGGGATCCCTTTTTATGTGTGTATGTGTTATGGTATAAAAGATGTTTGCAATAAATATAGTGTGGGGATGAGAAGAGAATTCATTGATTATATTTTTGTGTTTGACAAGACCTTCGGACTTGTGCCTACGTACCAACATAAATATGAGGGATCAAAACCTCGTAGTTCGTGGTGATAATTTCAAAATGAGTGGATTGCTTTTAACAAAAGTTAGAATTTTAAGAGAGGCATAAAGGGGCCTAAGGTTTGAATGAGTGTTGGTTCTTTTTGTCTTATGAAATTGTAAGTCAATATGGTTAGATTTATTTACAAGTTTGATTAAGAAAAGAGTTTAAATATGCAATGGCATAAGCCCAAAGTTTCTAATTTGCAATATGGTCTAAGTTTTGAAATCACAAGCAAAGAAGGTTTTTGAAAAGCGGGAGAGATTTTGAAATTTATGAAGTGGGAGGAGATGAAGAGACTAATCCTAGGCATAAAATTAAAAGTTAAGAGTTGAAAAGATCTGACCAATGGGATTCAATCCAATAGACAAGAATGTCATATAGAAAATCCACTTTCACTTTAAACTTTGAATCAAGCAATAAACAATAGGAAAATAGCAATATGAAGAGCAAGGCATCAAATAAAGATGGCCACGTCCAAGCAATCAACTTCACAGCTAACAGTCTTCTTTGTCTCCTCATGGCATCATTTCATTGCACATTGTATTTGCCTCAAGGATCATAGCATCTTGGCTCCTTAACCCTAGGGTTGGGACTTGTGTGAGTTGGTTTGAGACCAACAAGCTTGCTTGAATTGTATATTATTGCTTTTGTTATTTTGTTTACTAACCGAAAGCACAAAAATATGTCACTAACTTGTTTTGTTTTGTAGCTTGAGCAATCATGTGATCCAAGGCTCCAAGGAGGCCCATATGTTCATTGATGTGGATAGATGAAGTTGAAAGCAAGCATGGCAATAGTTCCCAAAGCTCTCAATCATCATATATGCCTTCCAAGTATCTCATTTTGTCAATTTGATCAAGATAAACCAAAGGGCTTAAGGATTGTTTCCCAAGGAAACCCTAATTCAACTGTGCATTGATTGTGCCTTGCTCATGAAGCAACCTCAAACTATGATCAAATAAAATCAAGGGAAGTTATTTCATTCATCATTTCACGCATATTTGAGCTTATGTGAGTGTCCTCAATCATCAATTCATCAAGATTTGAAGTTTGGACTTGAGAAGTTGATCAGTCAATTCATCTGACTATTTTGAAATCCACTGAGACCTAACTTTTAATGTGTTTGTCAAATGAAGATGACCCCAAGAAAAAAAATGTTATTAAGAGACATATGAACAACTTTCATGTTCATAAAAAATTTATTTGAAGCTTGGATGGTCATCATTCATTTCAATACATTATAGGTCATTTTGATTGAAACCCTGATTTTGGGTCAACTTCTTAAGGACCTAACTCCTTCATATTTTAGGATTTTGAGGTGGTATCAAATGAATTGGAACGTTTAAGATGTCTACTTAATTTTTTATGTTGGACAAAATTTCATAATCCTAAAATAAACACATGTGATAATACAAAACGTTATAGGTCACTTTGGACCAAAGCCATTGAAATGTGAAAAAGTCCAACTTCAAGTGCCCATAACATTCTCATCAAAAATCAAAATGATGCAAAATTTAAGTCCAAATTGATTGTCTTGAAACGATTTACAACTTTAATGTTGAAGGTTTTATCCTTTGGGGCTTGCATCATTGAAACAGAAGGGCTTGAAGTTGGTCCATTTGGGCAAAATTTCCATACACATGTTTTACACCTTGAACTTCATGGCCTGTTTTCAGTAATTTCCCAACACCAAATGGACTTTTTTTCAACATAACATTTGTTCCTCATGTCAAGACCTTTACAACCATTACCCACGAGGCTATGTTTCAATTTGGCAAGTGGCATTTTCGAAGGGGAGAAGATTTATGTTCATTTATGCATAACATGTTAAAACTTCATGCACAAGCTTACACATTCAAATCTGCACGTCCAAATTCATTTTGTTGATGTTTAGCTTGCATTTCCAATTGCACTTGGGCCTCACATGCGCCTGTACAGGCCCATGCATGGAGGCCCTCATTCCACATGCACACGATTTCTTCATGTAATGCAGCATGCTTGGCTATAAATAGAAGTGTCATTCTTCATTCAATCACAACCTAAAGGTGCCTGAAGTTCTGCACAAGTGAAATCCCAACCTCCATTAAAAGGCATTATGAGTTTTCTTTTTCAATTTTCAAGTTTAATTTTCAACTTCATTGGTTGATCTTTGAACTTCAATTCCTGTACCTTGCTTCCTTGCTATCTCAAGAACAAGTTGCATCAAAGAGTTAGAGTGGATCGTGCCATTGAAAGCTGCACTTCGAAGGTTGTTTTTCAAACTGTTTTCATTCGAAACTCCTTGGATATTCATCATTTCTTTCATTGCTTGGTACCTCTGAAGTCCTCATGTGAGAGGCAATTGATTTGAGCTTTTAATTTATTGAATTTAATAAGTTCAGTTTGAACACCATAAATTTCCATCTCAGATTTCTCTCTCTATAGAGATCTTGAGTGGAAACCAAGGGTACAGGGGTGATGTACATCACCCCAGCATTCTAAAGATGTATGGATCGTGCATTTTGGTGAAGGTTTTGAAACCTGCAAATTTTGGCCGGAACTGTGAGTCTCACCGGAGAAGACGGTGGTTTCCACCACCATCCCCACGTGGACGAGTTCCTGACCCTTGGATCTTTGTTTCCAGATCTAATCTTTGGCCATGCAATGTTATAACTTTCACTTAATCCTTATGTTTCGCTGCTGACTTTGCATAACCATGCGCGCGCGTCTCCCAGCCTTGTGATCAACCACGTCAATTAATGAGTGCTGATCCAAGCGCTAAGGATTTTTCTGATTTTTAATTTCTGTTTTAATTTTATTTTATTTCAATTATTTTCAAAAATTCATAACTTCTTCATTTTTAATCATAAAAATATGGGACCAATTGCAAAATTTTCCTTTTAAATTCTAGTTTCTAAAAATGATTTTTAATATTTTTTATGATTCCATTTAATATTTTTTTTGTGAATTTTCTCTTTTCTGGTTATTTTTAATTCATTTAAAATACTTTCCAATATTCAAAAATGCGTAAAAATATTTTCTTAACATCTTTGAATGATGATGAATCTTTGAAAAATATTCTCATCAATTTCTTAATTGATTTGAGATTAATTTGAGATTTTAGTTCAATTATGTTATTTTTCTTCATTTTTATTTGTTTAAAATTAGTTTCTGTTTTCAAAAAATGATGAAAAGTTTTGTCAAATCTTGTTTGACCATGTTGAACTTATGATGATACAATTGGACTTTTCCAAGTTAATTTAAATTGGATTTGAAGTTTGACTTTTATTTGTTTATTTTAATTCAAGTATTATTTTAATTCCAAAAATTACCAAAAATATTTTTATTGTTTCTTGACTTCTAAGCTTCATCTCACTTCTGTTTACCATTGATTGAGTTTGATTCCATTCATGTTTGATTAATGTGTGTTGGTTATGTCATTTGAATTTCAATTATGTACATTCCATTTCTTCTTCTTCTTCTTCTTTTTTTCTTTTTGATCAATGAGTTAATGGTTGGTGGTTAGCCTTGACATATGAGGGGCTTAACCTTCTTTAATCCAAATCAAATTCATCTTGATCAAAGATCAAGTGAATTACTTTGCATTAGAGATAGGTTGCTTCTTGGTCAAGCAAAAAACCTAAATCCATACAAGATCATTCTTCTTTTCCTTTGGCATGGCAAGTTGTAGAAGCTTGGCTTACTAGTCATGGTCTCTAACTTGTGTTTGTTGCCTATAGTTTTATTGATCGGTCTCAGATAGGTGTGACTACTACATTAGTCCACTTACGATTGCTTAACATAGCGCTAAATTGCCATATGGCACATTAACACTAACTACTAATCACTAACTTTTAATTCAAGCATTTAATTCTTGCAATTTTCTTTTATGCAATTTAATTTCTTGCTCATTAATTCATTTGTCTTTTTCCCTTTGCTCACTTGAGCTCATGTTTATATTAATGCAATTTTCCTTTTGCTCACTTGAGCACATTATTATGTATATACTATTGCCTTGTGCTTGTTTTGTTTTGTTTGTGTGAACCCAATGCAAATGGAGAAAGGACTTAGATTTAGGACCTTACCTATGCTAATGGAGTTTCAAGAGAAACTAGGCCTCATGCCTTTAAAATGCTAAAATATGTTGAAGAGCAACTAGGCCTCACTCCTTTAGAATGCTTAATCTTGAAAATGAGCTCAAAGGACCCTTAATTCTAAACGCACTCTTGTCCATTCTTTTATTGCATTGTGGAACTTTTTGATTTGTGTGTTCTTGTGTGCTAGGGATCCTAAACTTGAGCCAATTAGAAGAGCCATTGTCATGGACATCCAAGATAAGAGATACAAAAGCCAATTGGAAGATTCCTAGGAGCTTGATTGATTGTTTGCTTGATTGCTTGAGTTATTGGCTTATTGCTTGCGAAGTCCACAGGAATGGAGCAACTTGGATCATCTTTATGATCTCAAGAAGGGAACTCCAAGTGGTTTTATTTCTCTTCCCTCATCTTTGCATGTTTAGAACCTAGCCCTTCTCTTCTTCTCTCCACTTTAACCCAAGTCAAACTCTTTTGTGCAAACATTAACATTGTTTTAAAAATTAGAAACCTAGGCATTATGCCTTTGATTTTTCAAACTCTTTTCATAACACTTATTTTGAATTGAATCTTAAGTCAACTTTGACCTTACTTTGTGAATACTTTTCATTTGTAAATACAACTCACTTGATTGTTTTTTTGTGGTTCCAATGACCATTTGTGTTAAAGCTTTTTATAAACATTAGCTATTAGGTTTGAGTTATCCTAGAGGTTGATATAATACTCGCCTACATCCTTAGTGATGGGCTATAAGTCTTCCATGCTTATTATAGGGTTAACCTCTCACTAGCATGTTAAAGCTCTCCTCACATGGTGGATTTGTGGTTCTAGGTTGAGTTTTCTCCCTTTGATAACAAAAGACCTTAAGGCTTTTAACCAATCAATTCACCAACTTCTTTTGAGATTTTTACCCTGAACTACGAGGTTTTGATTCTACCTTTTTAAGATGGTACGTAGGCAATGGGTTTATCCATTCAAACACAAAATTGTAAATAACTTGTATATTCATTTCTCATCTCCCCAATCATGCTTGCAAAAATATTTCTCACAAATACCAACCTACCTTACAACATTCGTAAAAAGGGCTCCCTTAGAGTACTAAGGATGTTTTTGGTTCTTAAAATCTTCCCTTGCATAACCAACCCCCTTACCCAGATCTCTGATATTTTTATTAGTTCTTGATTTGATAAAACTTCTAGGTTTTTGTTCGCTTTCTAACCTTTCCTTTGGATAAATAGAAGTGCGGTGGCGACTCGAATTGTATGATTTACTTTTGATTTAGTCAATAAATCTAAAGGTAACGAATACCCCGCTACAGAAAAGTGGCGACTCTGCTGGGGACATTTGCCTAGTGGGTTTTGCCTACTTTTTATCTTTGATGTATTGTGTGCTTATATTATTTGTGACATATTTTTTGTGCAAATTTGGGATGATTGTATTGTTTGACATGTATGAATTGCTTGATATATCAATTGCTTGTGTGCTTGGTGGTCTTTTATGAGATGAGTTCTATACCCGAACTCGAGTGCACTTATGATAGGAGAATGGCATAGTCTTGTTGACTTGTGTGGAGTTATTCCTTAGCAAGTTGACTTGCAAGCCCATTCACTTGGTGGAGGTTATGTTGGGATCAATAATGTCACACGAGTAGTCGTGGTTAGGCATTACTCTTTCCAATATACGCCTTTGAAGCAAAGGACCTTAGATTACCTTGCCCATCTTGGCCTATTTTTAGGACGTAGTGCGAAGGTCGTTCAAGTGTAAGATTTGATACGATTTTTACGCGATACTACACTCATAAGAGTCTCTCTTGAGAATATTTTTGGAATACGAGTAGTCGTATATCAAATAATATCCGAAAGATGGGATGATGACTATGGGAACCTCTTATAGAACATGATTGTCAAGTTTAACCATAGTACACTCCCTTTGGGTGGTTCTTAACCGAGACTCCATGCTCGTGACTTGCAACAAACCCTTGATTCATGGTAAATCCGTTCTTGTATATCCTTAATATCAATGGAACTTGGGTGTTGATAAGGTGTAAACCATAATCCACCAAAATGCATGATTGATATTAAGGATGATTTGATCCATCCCATGAACTTTGTATGGTGTGATTTCCTTGATCCTTGAGTGTGATTGTTGCATCCATGCATTCATGAATTCATGCACATCCATATCATCAACAATGAGAAAATTTTAAAGGAACTTAAGAGGTCTATTTGCAAATTTTCAAACATGGATAAGCAAAAAAGGAATACGAAGAAGTACAGTTTCAGACAACCTGACTTGAAAGAGTTAAGGAGTTTGACATCCTATGTATTAGATCCCTTGGAGGTCAAGGCTCGTCATGGGAAACTTCTATCTATTCTTGCTACTCAGGTGGATGAAGGTCTGATGAGTGTGTTGGTGCAGTTCTATGATCCCTTGTACCGTTGCTTCACATTTCCGGATTCCCAGCTTTTGCCAACGCTTGAGGAGTATGCCTATCTTGTGGGTATACCTATTCTAGATCAGTTGCCGTTCAGTGGCTTGGAGAGAGTTCCTTCTTCCCAAGAGATTGCTAATCTATTGCATATAGATGAATCTATTATTGGTGCTCATATGACTACCAAAGGTGGAATTCAAGGTCTCCCATATGATTTCCTCATTGCTCAAGCTACTATGTATGGGTAGGCCATGAGTGAGGACGCCTTTGAGGCCATATTTGTACTTCTCATCTATGGGCTAGTGTTATTCCCCAACATCGACAACTTTGTGGATGTGAACACTATTAGGATTTTCTCTACTCTTAATCTCGTTCCGACTCTGTTGGGTGATACTTATTTCTTTTTGCATATGAGGAATGCAAAGGGTGGTGGTACCATTGTGTGCTGTTTGCCTCTGTTGTACAAGTGGTTTATTTCGCACTTGCCACGAACGCTCGCCTTCAAGGAGAACAAAGGATGTCTAAGGTGGTCCATGAGACTTATGTCTTTCACTAATGATGATATCTTTTGGTATAACCGTGTGTATGATGGTGTGCAGGTTATTGACTCTTGTGGTGAATTCTCCAATGTGCCTCTTCTTGGTATATGTGGTGGGATTAACTACAACCCTATTTTGGCACGTCGTCAGCTTGGGTTCCCCTTAAAGGATAAACCTAATAACATTTTTTTAGAAGGTGTGTTATTTCAAGAGGATAAAGATCCCCAAAACTTGAAGGGCATGATGGTCCGCGCTTGGCGCAAGATTCATAGGAAGGGAAGGAAAGAGTTTGGTCCGAAGAATTGTATTGCTTTGGAACCCTATACCTTATGGGTTAGGAGGAGAGCTTCTGAGTACCGCATGCCCTATGACTACCCGAGACCTACACCTATGGTTATGGGTGGGCCTTCAACCCTCCCTAACCAAGAAGTAGAGGAGTTGAGAGACGAAGATCGTTCGTGCGCTTGGGTCCGTGAGCGAGAGAAGCTACTTCAGCAGCTTAGAGATAAGGATGCGTTGATAGAGTTTCTGGAGCATCAGGTTATCGATGAGCCTGATGATATGGTAACTTCTCTTCTTCCTTAGTCTTCCAGGTTTTGGAAGAGGAAGTACGATCGACTCGCCAAGGAGAAGGCAGATATGGAGGCAACGTATGAGAGAGAAGTGAAGAGGCTTCGTGCATCTTATCTTCCAATCTCAAGAGCTTTGGACGATTGTTTCTAGGGTTCCATAGGATGTTCATTTTCCTTCTCTCTTGTATTATATTTGGTTACCAAGACTATACTTCTTTGGTGTAAAATTTTTTCCATATATTATTGATATGATTATTCCATTATATGTCTAAATGTTTAATATTTACAAATAGAACTCTAAAGTTCCTCTGATTAAAAAATAAATCATATGCACAAGCATTACATGCATCATGTGCATAAGTAGGTTTTGTTCCAGGCTCCTTGTTCAATGGTCTAACTCTGTGTTCTTCATTTATTTTAAAGACAAGCTGACGCACCGGTACTACACCAGAGCCAACTCATCAGAGCTAATGGATCACCTCGAGAAAGAGAACAGAGAACTCAAGGAGAAAATGGAAAGATTGACTGCCGTGATGGAATTCTTGGCCGCCAAAAGCCAGTCTTCTCCAACGCCTTCAACTCCTCCCTAGAGGACGGTCATCTCAGAGGTTGCTTCCTCTACCGTGCCTGCTGCCAGTGCTCACTTCGCTCCTACTTCTCTGCCAGTCGGGTTTCCCTGGGGGATGCCCGCGAATTTTGTTCCAGAGGGTCTCGTCCCAACTTTTGCTTCTTTGCCGACATCTAGCCCGGTCCTTGTTGGGCCACCTCCAGTCGTGCATACTTTGTCGAGAGTAGATGACACCATTTATCACTCTGAGCCATCTGAGGGCCCAAATGTCTATGAGAAAATGGATGCTATGAATGATCAATTCCTTGAGCTGCGCAAGGAACTTAAAACTCTCAGAGGGAAGGACCACTTTGGCAAATCTGCTGCTGAGCTTTGCCTAGTGCCTAACGTCAAGATTCCTGTCAAAGTCAAAGTGCCTGACTTTGAAAAGTACAAAGGAAACACTTGCCCGCTCAGCCATCTTGTGATGTATGCACGCAAGATGTCGACTCAGACCGACAACGATCAACTCCTGATCCACTACTTCCAGGACAGCCTGTCCGGTGCCACATTGAGATGGTACATGGGTCTAGATAGTGTGAACATCCGCTCCTTCAACGACCTTGGCGAAGTCTTCGTCAAGTAGTGCAAGTACAACATTGATATGGCTCTCGATAGGGACCAACTGAGGGATATGTCCCAGAAGGAGAAAGAAACATTCAAGGAGTATGCCCAGAGGTGGCGTGAATTGGCTGCACAGATTGTGTCCCCGCTCAAAGAGAAGGAAATGACGAAGATCTTTCTCAAGACTTTAAGCTCTTTCTACTAGGAGCGGATGATTGCTAGCGCTCCTTCTAACTTCACCGAGATGGTGAACATGGGGATGCGTTTAGAAGAGGGAGTCAGAGAAGGGCGCATGACCAGAGAAGAAGGCTCTTCTGGCAAACGTTATGGGGCGTTTGCTAAGAAGAAGGATGGTGAGGCACATGCTGTGTCCTCCCATGTTAAATCAAGAAGACCCTCTGTAAAGAGGAAGATTGTGCGTCCCGCCAGTAACCAACACCAGGTGGCTCATATAGCACCTGCATTAAGAGAAAATCAACATTATCAGCATCAGAACCAGCAACAGCAACCACATCATCGTTCGCAATAGCAGGCCTACCAGCCTTGAAACAACAACCAAACCAGCACTAGATATGATAGGAAGAGGGTCAGTTTTGATCCTATTCCAATGACTTATGTCGAGCTATATCCTTCACTGATTGAAAAGAAGTTGATTACTCCACGTGACCCACCTATTATCCCGACCAACCCTCAGTGGTGGTATAAGCATGAGCTTCACGGTGTTTATCATTTTGGTGCTCCTGGACATGATGTGGAGAACTGTTACCCTCTCAAGACCAAGGTTCAAGACCTTGTTAGAAGCGGTATTCTGTTTTTCGAGGACTTAGGTCCTAATGTGAAGAAGAACTCATTGCCCGAGCATGGGAAATCTGCTGGTAATATGGTTCAGGGTTGCCCTGGCAAATACAAGGTCAGATATGTCAGCCATATCCGACAATATTTGGTCGAGATGCATAGACTGTTATGTGGATACAGTCATTACGAGCATGACCATGACAGCTGCCGTGTGTGCACTGTCAATGAGAGGGGATGTCGTCAAGTCAAAAAAGACATCCAAGAAATGTTGGATTAGGGTGTGATCGAGATACTTCAGAATCGTGATGAGGATGAAGTTAATGTTATAACCCTTATCTTCTGGATACCTGAGCCTGTTGTTGTTAGATACGATGGCAGCAAGAAGAAGGCCTCTCCTACTCTCATTATCAAGCCAGCCGGCCCTGTTCCTTACTCTTCCGACAAGGCTGTTCGATATCGATATAATGCAATTGCATTAGAAGATGGGAAAGAGGTGCCTCTACCCTCCACCTCTGTTACACATATTTCTGATGTCAGTGGATTGACCCGCAGTGGTCGTGTTTTCTCGGCACCGCCGAAACCAAAGGTTGACACCAAAAGAGTTGATGTTGCTGTTGATAGTGCTACCCGTCCTGCGGGGAATTCCTCTACTTCTTCGAATCCGGCACTTGCTATTGACAGACCTGCCGCTGTTGCTAGAGCTCCCATCCCTGCTAGCCAGAATGGCATGTTAAGGGAGGATTGTGATGAGATGCTGAGGCTCATCAAGAGGAGCGAGTATAATATTGTAGATCAGCTGCTACAAACGCCTTCAAAGATATCAATGTTATCTTTGTTGATGAACTCTGAACCACACCGAGAAGCTTGGCAGAAGGTGTTGGACGTGGCGTATGTAGATCACGACGTCACCATAGAGCAATTTGATAACATCGTTGCAAACATTACTGCTTCTAACAACCTGAGCTTCTGTGATGCTGATCTTCCCGAGGAGGGAAGGAACCACAATTTGGCACTTCACATCTCTATGAACTGCAAGGATGATGCCTTGTCTAACGTGCTGGTAGAGATAGGATAATCGCTGAATGTGCTGCCAAAATCCACTCTGGCGAAACTTTCATACCAGGGGCCTCCCATGAGGCAGATTGGAGTGGTCGTGAAAGCTTTTGATGGATCGCGCAAGACTATGATTGGCAAGGTTGAGCTCCCAGTCAAGATAAGACCTAGTGATTTCCAGATCACTTTTCAGGTCATGGATATCCACCCATCATATAGCTGTTTGTTAGGATGACCATGGATTCACGAGGCAGGCGCCGTGACATCCACCCTACACCAAAAGTTGAAGTTGGTCAAGTACAAAAAGTTGGTTGTGGTAGGGGGAGAGAAGGCTCTCTTGGTTAGCCATTTGTCTTCCTTTTCTTACATTGATGCTGAGGATGAGGTTGGGACGTCGTTCCAAGCCTTGTCTATTGCTGAGTGTCGCAACCTGAAAAATGGAATGTGAAAAAAAACAACCGGCGAAGAAAGACAGGAGAGTCGCCAATGTGCGTTATTTATCCCAAAGGAGGGAAAGGAAACGCTCGAAGTAAACCTGGAAAAAGGAAAGGACAAGACAGGGTCTCGCAACCAAATCTTGGGTTCGGGAGTCGATTATGCGAAGGGAAGGTATTAGCACCTCTATGCATCCGTAGTACTCTATGGGATCCACTTTTGTAGTTCTTGTCTAAAGGGTGTGGGTTTATCTAATGTGTTATTTACAAAAAAAAAAGGGTCAAAAGAAAATGACTCGCACGGATGTCGCATCCATTGCATACGTATCTCATCTGAATATGAGAATCAGAGTCTTCGTAGCTCGGCTACCTAGGGGTTAAGGGTAATTGTGCTCGCTAAGACATCGCGTCTTATGCCTACGTATCTCATCTGGAATGAGAATCAGAGCAAGCCGTAGTTCGGCTAAATACGGGGTTATGGATTGGGTTTTGGACGAACGACGTTACTACACAAGCTACCGGATGCTCGACCTTTGGAGACTTACTCGCCTGTAGTAGAAGGAGTTAACGTGTTCTTAGGAGAAGAAAAATCAATGAGTTGGTAGGGTTAGGGATGCTCATGCAAAAAGGTAGTCCTTGACGAAGGAACCTGCATAAAGTAAACACACAAAACATTGCCTCCTATCGAGGTCTTCCAGCTAGGAAAGCAATAAAATGCGGGAAAAATGTAAAAGTACCACACGGATGAAGATCCGAGGTAACAACAATTAAAGGAACGATAAACCCTGAGATCCTTCCAAGCTAACATCATCAAAGAAAGTGGGTCAGTACAGGTAATCGGAATGAAACCTCCAGGCGGTATCCCACAAATAAAGTGGAACACCAGGCAAACCATCTCTGCAAGAGTCATATGAGCCGTCACAAAACAAAACTCAACAAACAGGTTAGAGAAACAAAATAGGGTAACCAAGAGTTTCCCCCAAATCAAAATGTAACCACATGAATCATGCCATTAAAATTCACAAAAAGCAACCAAGGGTAGGAGGCCTAAACCTCTTGTCATACACATGCATCAAAAGGGTATCAAATTCACCCATAATACCTCATACATTTAGAGCATTCAAATTAAAGGCATAAAGATGATGGATATAGGGCAAACCTGATTGGAGAGATCGGTTGAAATCAAATGGCACGGCTGGATTTGCAAACCAATGTTAGGGTTTGCTTGAGCTGAAAGTGTGTGAGTCAGAATGAACCTTTCAGAGTTGCCTGGAGGTTGCTGCAGAGTAATTCTCACTCTCTCTGCCTAGGTTTCTCTCTAGGTTTTGTCCAGGGTTTTGTTTCAAGGAAACCTCAGAGTATTTTGCTTCTCTTCCTTTTTCTGTCTGTTCTCCCTCTTTTATAACCTGATTTTCATGGCTTTGTGAGCTCAAATGAGAGAGGTCCAAATCTGAGATTTTTTATTTTATTTATTTATTTTTTATTTTTATATTATTTTTTTATTTAAATTAATATTTTTTATATATATATATATATTTTTTCGTTTTTTTTTTGTTTTTTGTTTTTTTTTTCGTTTTCTGTTTTCCGTTTTTTTTTCGTTTTTCGTTTTTTTTTTTCAAAACACGTGGGCTTCGCCTAGCGAGCATGATAGCTCATGAAGAAACCTTTGCTCCTTCAAGATTAACGTTTTGACTGACGAATAGACCCATGTTGGAAGTAACTCAAGTCTTTCCCTTGTGTTGACTGATCATCTAAATAGAACCCACAAAGTGTCCTGGATGATGTTCAAGCTTCTTGGAGCTAATCCCGATGGACATGATGAAATGCAATGTATCTAATGTTAAATGACCTAAAAATGAATACGTGAATAAGGAGGGAAAATTTTGGGGTGTTACAACTGCCCCTATTCAGTCATCAGCTAACCCGAGCAGGATGAAAGCGAATAACTTATCAGACAAACAGGGTGAGCTGTGATTGAATACCAAAGACAGACCGAAAATTTACGCTCTGAGAACACCACAAAAATGCTGAAATACACCGCGCTGTTTATTTTTCTTCCGATCCTCTGGCTGAATCTGAATCAGTCTTCTGACTTAATCTGGAGTTTCGATTCTCTGGCTGAATCTATACTAAATTTAGTCCTCTGGTTGGATATTAATTTTGATCCTCGGGCTGGATACGATTTTGATCCTCGGGCTAGATCCTCTTCGATCTTCTGGCTAGATCTGAAGTGTTTCGATTCTCTAGCTGAATCTATTCCCTTTGATTCTCTGGCTGAATCTATTTCCGGTCTTCGGGCTAGACCTGACTTCGATCTTCTGGCTAGATCTTCTTCGATCTTCTGGCTAGATCTACTTTGTTTCGATTCTCTGGCTGAATCTATTTTCTTTGATTCTCTAGCTGAATCTACTTCGATCTTCTGGCTAGATCTGAATTGTTTCGATTCTCTGGCTGAATCTATTTAGATCTTCTGGCTAGATCTGGATTGATTTGATGATAAATTCCCATCATCAGGATCTCGCATCTGAGGCATGCGCTGGTTGACTCTCTTTCGAAATCTGCGCCCAATCTTCATGTTAGATATGCAGCTTCGAGAATATCCCACTCTTGGGCTTCGTACATATTCTTCAGGCTAGAACATGTTATAACAACTCTTCGATTAGACTTTGTTTTTTTTATGCGATCCGCGGGCTGGATCCTCTTGTAGGTTGATTTTCTGTTGAGCTGTCAATCTATTCCTCCAGCTGGCTTGCTGGGGAAATAACGCTCGTAGTCGACTCTTTGGCTGAATCTTCAAATTGAACCTCAGGCTGGCTCATTGGAAAACGATTCTCAGGCTGAATCTTCGAATTGAACCTCAGGCAGACTCATTGGAAAATGATTCTCAGGCTGAATCTTCAAAATGACCCTCAGGCTAGATAACTCACGCTTGATCCCCTGGTTGGATCTCATGACTTTGGTTGTAAAGTAATTCTTCAGTTTGCTTGGAAGAACCTGTTTATCAGCTTATGTGTATGCTTGATATGATATGCATGCAAATGTGTAAGACCCCAATTTTGGCCCTAAGATCCCTCATGGCCCATATCATACCATATCATTGCCTCAAGGATCATTGCATGCCCTAGCTTCCCTCCTAGTGGGTAGGTTGCCTTATGAGTTGGTTCTTGATCACCAAGCATGTCTTGCATTTGTATATCTTTGCTTTTCATATTGTTTATTAACCAAAAAATTACAAAAATATTGTCATTCTAACCTTGTTGCTTGCAGATGAAGCAATTAGGTCAAAATCAGTCAAAGTCAGCCATTGAGCTAGGTGGTGGCCATTCTTGCAGAATTTGGGCACCATGATCAATAATCAAGAGTTCATATAACTTGTGACATCATTTGGAATCAAAATCTCAAGGAATCAGGGCTTGGAATTCATCAGAAAGTGGTTCAGTCAAGCAAAACCCTAGAAAGTCAAACTTGGTCAACTGTCCATTTAATCAGTGGTTTGAAGATGGGATTTGGTCTGAGAGGTCTCATTCATGCCTATATAAGCTTCATATATCATGTCAAGCATCCACAGTGAAGAAAATAAAGTCAAACAAAAAATTTCCCAAAATAGAAACTTGACCTGTAATTCAAATTTGCCAAAAATGGAAACTTCTTGATCTTAATCTTGCATCATGATACAAGCTCCAAATGAATTTTTGCCCAACATGAAAGTTGAAGATCTTGTTCTCCCATTTCCAAAAAGTCCAAGAACACTCAATTCCCATTTATGGTTTGCAAGTTATGATCAATTCATTTTCAAAAATTTGTGAACTTCAAAAGGCCATATCTCTCAAACCATTTGGCCAAATTTGGTGGGGTTTTTTCCTACAAGTCATATTTGATCCCCTCTTTCCAAAAATGTCATCCTCATGCACCAAAACATCACCATGCAAAATGGCCTTTTTGAACTAGCCTTAATTAATTTCAAGTGAGTTTGATTTTTGACTTTTCCAAATAACCAATTTTACTCATTTTGGCCAATTGGGACTGTTTTGAAATGTTATTTGAAGCATGCTTGAGGCCCAAACTCGGGCAGAACACACACCCTCCTTGCCATTTGGTTGAAATTTAGCAAAATGGCAAAATGGTTCATTTGAGATAATGGTGATTAGCATTTGCTTAGCAGACTTAAAACAGAAGATAAATAGTCCATTTTCTGCCATTTCAAACCCTAGCAGCCATCATTTGAACACAGAAAATTCTCTCTCTCTCAAAAACCTCATTTCCATATTTTTGAAACTTTGGCTGAAAAATTCAAAAGAACCACGAGCTAGCTTTCATTGCTTCATCATCCATCATCGTTGTGAGCTGTTTCCAAGCATAAAACACCAACTGGAAGCTCATTTCGAGCTCTGTTTTCTCCAAGTTCATCAATGGTGATTTTCAATCTGAGCTATTCCCAGGGTCTTTGAGCTACAAGCCTTTCTCCATTCATCATTTAAAAGCATAAGGAGCATCTGTTTTGACCTCTTGCAACCAGAAAACCACATTCCAACTCAGCTCTTCAAATCTGGTAGGTATCTCGAATCTCTCATTTCTTGAAATGATGCTATGCACTGTGTAGATCTTACTTAGCTGGTTGTTTTAAGCTTCGAATCATGTCAAATGGTTGCCTATGCTAAAAGATATGTTGACTTGAAATCTGATGTGTGAATGTATTTGTCTTCGATTCATGATTGTTATTGCGTTTTAAGGAAAATGAATGATGGACTCTTGATGTATGTTGTGTACTGGTTCTAATGATATGTTGGATTCCAATTTCTGGGCGTTTTTGAATTTCACGATTTGTGGAAGGGGATGAACATGCACTGTAGTTGATAAACCC
Organism: Lathyrus oleraceus; assembly: GCF_024323335.1. Lineage (NCBI taxonomy): Eukaryota > Viridiplantae > Streptophyta > Magnoliopsida > Fabales > Fabaceae > Lathyrus > Lathyrus oleraceus. The sequence continues at coordinate 516,241,328 of NC_066585.1, read as the reverse complement.
TAATTCCTTGAATTTCCAGAATCCTGTTCACGTGCGTGCATGTTGTTTTTACTGTTCTATTGGCATGAGCCAATCAGAACATTTCGTTGGTCTGCCTCATACGCTGCGTTTTACTAAGCTCCCTCCATTATTACAAAACTGCCACTGGTCGTGCCCCATGTCTCATTAAACCATGTTTGTTTTTAATGTTTGTTTCAAATTGATACATCATCTTCTAAAATTCATAACATCATCATTTCGAATCCAAAATTCATGAAAATTTTGGCATATTGCTCTGCTGGACCTCTATTTTTTTATCATGATTTTTGCTGATTTTTTGGATGGTCGAATTTTTAATGATGCTAGGGTTTGTGACATGCATGCATATTTTGTACATCTTGCCAAATCATTTGTGAAATTGTGATGCATTATCCATTTGACCTAAAATTTTTTGTACACAAACTAGACTCATTCATGGTGATTTTGATATAGAGTTTGTGAATTTATCTTGTCTGGTCATTAGGTTATGAATTTTTGAATTAGGGTGTGACAATTTGTGTCACACCAATGATGTGCAACTTCATGATTTTTGATTGTATGCTTCTTGACCTCCAATTGATCTGAAATTTTGCATGAACCTACTCTTGGATATCTAGTTCACACATGATTTTTCTTAGAATTGTTTGTGGCATTTTCCAATTTTTTGAGATTTTCTCCCCTGTTTGACCAAAATGTTGACTCTTGATGATACATGTTGCCATTGCATTTGTGAAATTCTCATACTTTACTAGATGGACATGAAATTTTACATGTGAATACTAGACATCCTAAGCTTTGCCATGGTGTTGATCCCATTCATTTCTCATTTGTTATCACTGAGTTATGATTTTTTGAAGTCGATGCATGATTGTTTGACTTCTTTGAGCATGTTTGAGATTGTTTTGACTTTCTGATTTTCATTGACCATCTTCCCATGATCCAAATGAGCTGAAATTTTATATGTATGTCATGTTATGGATTGTGATTGACCATGAATTATTTGATGATTTTTGGAATTGATTATGATTGGTTTTGAGCTAAGTCTTGCTGTTGACTTCTATGAGCTTTCATTTGCCATGCTTTGACTTCCTTTGCTTATGAAATGACGATGATGAATGATATGAATGTGGGACCAATTGAGTTTGCTTCTTGATTGTTTAAACTTGATTTTGGTTGACTTTCATTTGCTGTTTTGACTTTCTCATCCTCTTTTGACCCTAGGCTTGTCCTAGTGGTCTCATTGCTTATGTTTGAGCTCATTGTTTCAGGTTAAGCAACAATTGCCTCAAAGAAATTTATACAACTTGGTTGAGCTTGATTTGTTTATCATGAGTTAACCTCTTTGTTTTGTAGGTGGCTTGACTCATATGATTTGAGTCTTGTGCTTTGCACATTCATCTGATTATGTTGACTGTTAATTCTATTCTCATTTTGCTTTGACTTTTGAACTGTGTACTGATTCTGTTTGACTATTTCAGGTACCATTAGTTGCTTAGTTCTTTGAACTTGCTTTGCTTTGCTTTATAGCAATTTGCATTGAGGTATAATCCCTTTTCTTCATGTAGTCTGGAAGACCTGGCCTGTTACTTGGCCAGGCAACTGTCTGAAGTCCTCCTTAAGAGGCAATGCTTGTGTGTGTTTACTTTTGTCCCAAGCAGGAAAAGTCCTTCAAATAAGGCAATTGGTAGATCAAAGAGATAAGCAACCTATCTCCTACTATTCTGTGAGTCTTCTCCTTGCTCCCATTACATGGTTGTAGCATTGAGATCCAAGCCCAAGATCTATAGAGTCTAACATGTGGAGAGAGTTCCTACTTTCTGAACTCCCACACCTTCTGATATTCAAATGCTCTCCCTGATCAGGGATAAGAGCAATGAGGCACACCCCTCATATCCTTTCATCTGCTTCACCTTAGCCCCTTAATGGCAAGGTTAAGAGCACCTGTGACCCTATTCCAGTTGGCTTCAATGCCTAACCCTTTTGTCTGAGCCTCCTTGTGTGGTTATAGTGTGTGCTGAATGCTTTCATTGATTGATTGTTGTTTCATATGCACATGTTTGCTTGTATGCTCTATGCACTCATCATCATTAATTGCTCATCAATGCATAATCATCTCATTTGTCTTTGTGATTTATCATTGCTGTTTACCCATTGAGGACAATTGTAAGACCATCCATTGGCCATTGCTCCTATGATATGGAAGTGAGTATAAGACCATCACCTCGGCCACTCATCTTATCTTTGCCTGATGCATTTGTTGATTATATGTGAGGATGCAATTGTAAGTCCCTGCAAGTTGGCATTTGCTTTCCTACGATCACATGTTGTTTTGTTTGTTGTATGTGAGGATACAACTGTAAGTCCCTGCAAGTTGGCATTTGTATTCCTAGGACCATACTGTGGAGGTCAGAGTAAGCCCAGACAGATTGGCATCTGACATCCATGTTTTGTTTTTCTTTGTTTGTATGTGAGGGTACAACTGTAAGTCCCTGCAAGTTGGCATTTGTATTCCTAAGATCATACTGTGGAGGTTAGAGTAAGCCCAGACAGATTGACATCTGACATCCATGTTTTGTTTCTTTGTTCATGTGAGGATGCAACTGTAAGTCCCTGCAAGTTGGCATTTGTATTCCTAGGATCATATGTTGGATATTGGTATAAGTCCAGACAGATTGGCATCCGGTATCCAAGTTTCTTTTTGTTTTAGGAGATTAGTGTAAGTCCATTGAGTGGCCTCTGATATCCCGTTCTGTTTTAGGAGATTGGTATAAGCCCAGTGATTGGCATCCGATATCCGCTTTTGTTGACTTTCTTGTTTGTTCGTTGTTATCCATTGCTTATTCCAAAGGACACACTTGAATCATCTCCTATATGATTTCAAGAGGTGAACTTTCTAAGAAGTTTTACAATCCATCCTCATTCATTCATCCTCATTATGTCCTAAACCTTTTCACACATTGATTTCAAACTTGACATAGATATTGTGCAAACATCTTCATGTTTTCAAACTAAAAACCTGGACCTCAAGTCCTTGACTTTTTTCAAACTCCATTTCATAATACTTCTTTCAAATCAATCTTAATCATACTTTGACTCCACTTTCATAATCACAATCAATTAACTTCACTCATTCAATTGTTTTGGCTTTGTCCATTGTTAATCTTTTCATGCATTAGCCATAGGTTTCAATTATCATTGTGGTTGATGTAAACCTCACCTTATCCTTAGTGAGTCGACTATAAGACTTCCGTACTGAAAACAGGGCTAACCCCTCTAGTACGTCGAAGCTATCCTCGCATGGTGGATGTTGGTCTTGGTCGAGTTTTCTCCCATTGATAATGAAAAGCCTCAGTGCTATTGTTTAAAATTGAATCCACCAACTTTTGGAAATCTTTTAGCCGAACTACGGCGTTTTGATCCTTACCTTTGATGGAAGGTACGTAGGCAGCGGGTTCATCCGTTCAAACCCAATAAAATTGTATATTCTTTTCTCATCATCCCAATCATGTTTGCACAATGTTTATGTCATAACAAATAACAATTTTATACAACAAGTGTGAAAAGGGCTCCCTAGGAGTACCTAGGACGTGATGGGTGCCTAACACCTTCCCATTGCGTAATTTACCCCTTACCCAGACTCTCTGATCTTTTTATTAGTTTTCTACGTGTAAAACTTCTTAGGCTTTTGTTCGCTTTTTAGCCAGTCCTTTGGATAAATAAAAGTGCGGTGGCGACTCGAAAATTCATTGTATCTCTTGCTTATGATTTAATCGATAGATCATATAGCGACGAATACACCGCTACAAAATGCAAATGCAAATGTTATGCATGGTGCAAAAGAAAAAAGAGATCTGCTTGGGGAAGCAAACTCCGGTAGGGAACGGATCGCTGTATCAATCCTTGAATGCTTTGTGAGGAATGATCCGTCTGCCGGGACCGGGGAGCCACCGAAAATAAATCGGCCTTTTTTGAAAAGTTGACCTTGCTGGGGAAATATCAACTATGGAAACTTTGCTTGGTGAGGCTCTGCGAGGAGAGTCTGTGAGGAAAGCACTTCCTGGGGAAATGTCGTAGGAATCGACCTTTGCTGGGGATATGAACTTGCTAATCGTCCTCAGGCTGGGGATTAAAATAAATCTGTTAAAAAAAATAACCTATTGGGGACGAGATGAACACTCGGAACACCACCCTCTTGTCTGTTGGGTATGCGACTACTCCGCTGTTGCTGGGAAGATATGGTCTGGCACTGTCGACTCCGCTGGGGATATACAGTCTGGATACTGTCAACTCTACTGGGGATATATAGTCTGGATACTGTCAACTCTACTGGGGAACCTGCTCTGCAGAGGAGAGGCTTTGTCAACCACTTAGGGGTGAGGATTCATGACTTGGCATCCGGTTCCTGTGACCTATAACCAAAAAATACACGTATGCCCCGGGGAATTACTCGGTTTGAATTCACCGTCCGAAATTAAGCACATTCAAAGCAATTTTGACTGTTTTCCTGCGCAAGTCATCTGCAAAAGCCACCATTATATTCAGATGCAATATGTTTCATCAAGAATTCAGACATCTTTTTGCAAACAAACTGATAAATGAAAAATAAAGAGGCTTTTTAACAGAATATTCGACTTTTGTTGGTTGAAAAATTTGTGCCGGGAATAGGCGAGCACATCAGGAAGCTGATCCCTGAAAAGAGCTGATCGCTATAAATTGAACAAAAGAAACTATCCTAATGGCAATGTGGAAACGGGGTCCCACCGAGTTTCGACTCTGCTATGGCTCGTATGTCCTCAAGACGCTCTGCTCACCTTGCTTTCTGAAGTGGATGATTAGTCGATCTTTAACCTTCGAAGATTGTCAGATTGAATGAAACAGTGATATAACACGGATGAACTCAGATCGCAGTTATTCGCTTATTCCCTAACTTTTGCGTGGACCGCCCTTTTGGGTTTTCAATCCACCGGGATACCCTTTTTTGCCTAAGCCGCCCTTTCGGGTTTTTGGCTCACCAGGTGTACATTTTATTTTATTTTTATATCCCTAATTTTTGCCCGAACCTCTTCATTCTTTTTTTGGTCCGTCGGGATGCCCCTTTTTTGCCTGGACTATTCTTTTTACTGTCCAGCGGGTCTATTTTATGCGAAGTATTTTTTAACTGCGTCTGAGTTGACAGGGGATGGGAAGTCTTAGCCATCCATGGTTGTTAGCATCAGAGCTCTGCCAGAGAAAAACTCTTTTAACCACGTATGGACCCTCATAGTTCGGTGTCCATTTACCCCTGTGATCTGTGTTGGGAGGAAGAATTCTTTTGAGTACCAATTCACCGACTTGATACTCCCGAGGGTGCACTTTCTGATCAAATGCTCTCTTCATCCGTCTCCGATATAGTTGGACATGGCATATAGCTGCTAGTCTCTTTTCCTCAACTAGGCTTAGCTGATTAGATCGAGAACGGACCCATTTTGCTTTGTCCGGCTTCATTGTTGGTGCAGGGAAAAGTTATTCTGGCACAAAATGGCATATGAACCCCCTCCGGTGTGATCAACACTGCACCAACTCCGTGACCATTGACGTTGACCGCCCCATCAAACATCATAATCCATTTGGATTCAGGGTCAGGCCCCTCCTCCGAGAGTGGTTCCTCGCAATCTTTCGATTTGAGAAACATGATGTCCTCATCAGGAAAGTCGAACCTCATAGGTTGGTAATCATCAATCGGTTGCGCGGCAAGATAGTCTGACAAGACACTTCCTTTGATGGCTTTTTGTGAAGTGTATTGGATGTCATACTCTGTCAGCATCATTTGCCACCTAGCAACCCTGCTGGCTTTTCAAAAATATACTTGACTTGATCCATCTTTGATATCAATAGAGTCGTGTGAGTCAACATATACTGTCTTAGTCGGCGAGCAGCCCATGCCAAAGCGCGGCAAGTTTTCTCGAGCAGTGAGTATCTTTGTTCACAGTCGGTAAACTTTTTGCTAAGGTAGTATATTGCATGCTCTTTTCGACCTGACTCTTCATGCTGACCGAGCATACAATCCATTGACCTTTCTAACACAGTCAAGTACATGATCAACGGTCTTTTCCTCTCGGCCTGTAGACTGGCCCCGATCTTGATCTCTTTCATGTCGTCCTCGGTACCAATGTTGACGGTCTCAATCACTTCCTGATAAGGTGTAATAGCTCGGTCCTCATGTTTCAACAACCTGGCTAACTCCTCAGGCAATTCACAATCTTCCTCAGCCCCTTCTTCGGCTTGATAGATAGGATTGTCGAAGTCATACTTGGCCATAGCAGTGTTGTTAGCAGTGAGATCCGGGTGATCAGTTTTACGAGGTGTTTTTTGGAAAGAAAAATAAAAAAAGAAACATTGCCGTTTTTGTAAAAGTAAAAATGATTGAAAGAAAGAGAACACAAAATTGTTTGCAAAAGCTGTCCTTTATTGATGATGAAAATAATTGCGAAATGTAACTAAATGGATGGCCCTACAGATGAGTCATTACACCTTGGTCAAAGTGTAAGGCTTTATTATGCATGTGATAAAAGGAAAACAATAAAAATTACTCCTTCAGTAGAGTAAACCGGACGACTTTTCCAGACGACCAATTGTCGAGCTTTTCTCCTGGGACACAGGGGCGAATCCAGCTATCTAAGTCACAGTCACCGTCAGCCTTGTCTTCATCTGCAACATTGACGGTGTGGGGAGAAACCAAACCCCCGCTGGAGAAAGTACCGGCTTCATTCTTCTGAGACCCTGGAGTATAACCCAATCCAAACTTGTCTTCTTTGATGATTGGCTCCACAAATTTGCCCCAGCCTAAGGCATTACCAGTTTTAACCACTTCGACAGCTTGCTTGTATGAAGAGATAGAAGTCCCGACCTTCTCAGACTCAGGTGAAAAGACAGTTTCGGGCGCGACCTCACTGTTGTTTATGGCTTCGAAGCCCTGACACAGCATCTCATGCATCTCGCCATCCACCTCCACATACTTAAATGTAGACAGGTGGTTAACAAAAATATCCTCTTCACCACAGACGGTGACGATCTGACCTTCTAGTCCATATTTGAGCTTCTGGTGGAGAGTAGAAGTAATAGCACCGGTAGCATGAACCCAGGGTCGACCTAGCAGACAGCTATAGGCAGGCTGGATATCCATCACATAAAAGGTACTCTTGAATACCTGCGGTCCAATCTTAACTGGCAACTCAACTTCGCCACAAACAGCTCGCTTAGAGCCATCAAAAGCCCTTACAACTAAATTACTCGACCTCAGGGTGGCGTCATCGCAATCAAACTTCGTTAAGGCTTTCTTTGGGAGAACATTCAGAGAAGAACCTGTATCAACCAAAACATGGGAAAGCACCGTCCCTTTGCATTCCATTGTGATATGCAAGGCTTTGTTGTGATTCCTTCCCTCAGATGTTAGGTCATAATCGGTGAAACCTAGCGCATGGCTAGTGTGTACATTCGAAACTACTAACTCCAGCTGGTCAATAGTTATCTCTAGGGGAACATAAGCCATATTTAGTACTTTCAACAAGGCTGCTCTGTGAGCCTCAAAGCACATCAACAATGATAGAATGGAGATCTTTGAGGGTGTCTGATTTAGCTGGTCGACTACCTTGTAGTCACTTTTCTTGATGATCCTCATAAACTCATCCACTTCTTTCTCGAATGCGGTCTTAGGAGGAGCCTCCTCAGTAGTAACCTCTTCGGTGGCTACCTGTTTTCCTTTAGCCTTGGCAGCTGCTTCAGCTTCAGTATTCGTATGCACTATTGATGGTGCAAATAGGCGTCCACTGCGAGTGAAGCCACCAATCCCTCCAACATTGTCTACAGCGGAGCTACCAATGTCAATGTCTTCTTCGTTAACTTTCTGCCCCTGGCAGTAGATATCAGCCCCATAGTGCCACGGGATAGCACTGTCTTTCTCATACGGAACAGGTCCTGGTACCGTGATGGTGACCGGAACAATCAAAGTCGGTTGAGGGTTGTCAGAGTAAATTGGTGCTGGACTTTCTGGGAAATGTATTGTCATCGGAGCGGGTCTCTCGGGAACATATATTTCTTCAGGAGTGAAATAAAACGTTACTGTCGACACATCATTCTTCACTGGACGAGTATGATCGAACTGAAGACAACCTTCATCTATCAGTTGCTGAATACCCCTTCTCAAACTATCATATCCCATCTCGGCGTCTTGACAATTTATGCACTCTTCCTCACAGCCCGGGAAAATCCGTCCTTTCAAGAGTCGGTCTTTGACCACCGATAGCGAAGTCTTCACTTTAGTCACATCAGAAACCAAATTCAAAGTTTCCCCACTATCAACAGCATTAATCCTCTGCCCGCCGTGAGCTGGCATCGGGTTTTGGATAACATTAGGCACCAGAGAAAAATTGATGGCCTGGGCATCTCTCAAATCTTGTACCTTTAGCTGGAGAGCCTTGCAATTATCTGTAGTATGGCCAGGTGCGTTGGAGTGAAAAACACATCTGGCGTTGACATCATAACCTCTAGGAAGATTGTTGGGATCGACCGGTGGGGCCAGAGTTCTCAACATAACCAGATTCATGTCAATCAGCTTGGGAAGTAATACAGAATAAGGCATTGGGATTGGCTCAATGACCCGGTCCGCCTGCCTTGGACGTTGTTGATAGTGTCTTTGCTGACCCGGATTACCTCTTTGTTGTTGATTGTTGTACCTGGGTTGCTGTTGCGGATGATACTGCGGTTGAGGAACAGGTGTTGGAATAGTGACTGCGGCCACTTGATCTTGATAATAATTAGGGCGTCCTCTGTCCCTGCCTCTGCCGGCATATACAACACTCGTCTCACCTTCTCTTCTTCGCTGACTGTTACCAGCAAACGGTTTCTTGGGAACTGATGAGTTGGAAGCACTATTGTCTTGAATTCGGCCCATCTTCAACAGACTCTCGATCCTTTCTCCAGCAATCACTATCTCTGCAAAGCTGATTGACGGGCAAGCAGCCAATCTCTCGATATAATTGCCTTGAAGAGTGTTCATGAACATGTCTGCCATCTCCCTTTCAGACATAGGGGGTTGGACGGATGCAACAATCTGTCTCCAACGCTGAGCATATTCTCTAAAGGTTTCCTTGACAGTCTGAGACATTCCTTGCAACAAGGTCCGATTTGGAGCCATGTCCAAGTTGTATTGATATTGCTTGATAAAAGCCTCTGCCAAGTCTTTCCAGCTCTTGATGGTAGTGCGAGACAAATGAGAATACCATTCACGAGAAGCTCCAGTTAGACTGTCTTCAAAATAGTACATCCACAACTTTTCATCTTCAGTGTGAGCTCCCAACCTTCCCAGATAAGATTGGAGATGAGTGCGTGGGCAAGAAGCCCCGTTGTATTTCTCAAAAGTAGGGGGTTTGAACTTGTGAGGAATCCTTACTCCCTGAACCAGACCAAGATTGGTATCATCAAAACCAAAGGAATTTTGAGACTCCAAAGATTTGAGCTTCTCAGCAAGCTCATCCATACGACGGGTGGTCTCGAGGGCCTCGTCGTGCAAAGAAAATTGATCATACTGACAATCTTCAGTAACGGGGCGTCCGTTAATCTGAATCCCTTTATTCACATTGTACCTTCCGCCAATACCATTCCCAACATTTCCCGTGTTGCCAACATTACCCGGGTTTCCATCAACGTTTGTGTTACCCGCGTTTCCAGTGTTCACAGGGTTATCAGGGTTCCCAGGGTTACCAGGGTTCCCAGGGGTACTAGGGTTCCCCTCAGCACTTGGTATTTCCACCTCTGGATCGGGCCTCGATTGCTCAACCAATTCCTTCAGCTTCGCCTGACCTTCTGCCATACCAGTCATCAATGTCATGAACTGATCCATCCTTTCACGCATATCAGCCAGTTCTTTCTGTATCTGGTCCATTGCTAGTCGTGGACGGTTTTCCTTTGTCGGGTAACTGTGAACTCGCTTAGGACCAATAACTGCCTGAAACAGGGAACAAACATTAGACACTGCGGTGACACCTGCAAAACAAACGAGGGTTAGTATGCATGGTATGCGATGCACTGCTTATTCAATTTTAAGGCCCCCCTTAAAAAGGGAATACCCTGCAAATGAATAAGCATGAGATGTTGGATGCAAATATGCAGATGATGCTATGCAATGCAATGGCATGCCAATCAGGATTGCTGGATCCGCTTGAACATCTGTCAGGTTGCACTGCCTGGAGAGAAATTAAGAGGATCAAGCAAAGCACACCAAACAAAGGTCATGGGATGGATCATGTTATCCTTAATATCAACCATCCATTTTTGGTGGATTATGGTTTACACCTTATCAATACCCAAGTTTCATTGATATTAAGGATACCTGAACGGATCGACCATGAATCAAGGGTTTGTTGTAAGTCGCGAGCATGAAGTTTAGGTTAAGAACCACCCAAAGGGAGTGTACTAAGGTTTAAACCTGCCAAACATGTTCTACAAAAGGTTCCCATAGTCATCATCCCATCTTTCGGTTATTATCGGAGGAACGACTACTCGTATTCCAAAAATATTCTCAAGAGAGACTCTTATGAGTGTAGTATCGCGTAACAATCGTATCAAATCTTACACTTGAACAACTTTCTCACTACGTCCTACGAATAGGCCAAGATGGGTTTGGTAAACTAAGGTCCTTGGCTTCTAAGGTCTATATTGGAAAAAGTAATGTCTAACCACAACTTACTTGTGTGACATTATTTTTTTCAACATGACCTCCACCAAGTGAATGGGCTTGCAAGTCAACTTGCTAAGGAATAAATCCACACAAGTCAACAAGACTATGCCATTCTCCTATCTTAATTGCACTTGAGTCCGGGTATAGAACTCATCTCACAAACAGAACCGGCAGATACGGCAGTCATATGTACACAATGCAATAAAGCAGGTAAATGCTTAAAGATAAATAACTGTACAAAAGAATAAACACCCAATAAACAAACAACCTACAAATGCTAGGAGGGACTCGCTCAGGGACACCGGGTCCCCAGCAGAGTCGCCAGCTGTCGCAACCTGAAAAATGGAATGCGAAAAAAAACAACCGGCGAAGAAAGACAGGAGAGTCGCCACCGTGCGTTATTTATCCCAAAGGAGGGAAAGGAAACGCTCGAAGTAAACCTGGAAAAAGGAAAGGACAAGACAGGGTCTTGCAACCAAATCTTGGGTTCGGGAGTCGATTATGCAAAGGGAAGGTATTAGCACCCCTATGCATCCGTAGTACTCTACGGGATCCACTTTTGTAGTTCTTGTCTAAAGGGTGTGGGTTTATCTAATGTGTTATTTACTAAAAAAAAGGGTCAAAAGAAAATGACTCGCACGGATGTCGCATCCACTACATACGTATCTCATCTGAATATGAGAATCAGAGTCTTCGTAGCTCGGCTACCTAGGGGTTAAGGGTAATTGTGCTCGCTAAGACATCGCGTCTTATGCCTACGTATCTCATCTGGAATGAGAATCAGAGCAAGCCGTAGTTCGGTTAACTACGGGGTTATGGATTGGGTTTTGGACGAACGACGTTACTACGCAATCTACCGGATGCTCGACCTTTGGAGACTTACTCACCTGTAGTAGAAGGAGTAAACATGTTTTATGGAGAAGAAAAATCAATAGGTTTGCTTGCGTTATAGGAACGCTCATGCAAAAGGAGTCCTGGACAAAGGAACCTGCATAAAGTAAACACAAAAACATTGCCTCCTATTGAGGTCTTCCAGCTAGGAAAGCAGTAAAATGCGGGAAAAATGTAAAAGTACCACACGGATGAATATCCGTGGTAACAGCAATTAAAGGAACGATAAACCCTGAGATCCTTCCAAGCTAACATCATCAAAGAAACTGGGTCAGTATAGGTAATCGGAATGAAACCTCCAGGCGGTATCCCACAAATAAAGTGGAACACCAGGCAAACCATCTCTGCAAGAGTCATATGAGCCCTCACAAAACAAAACTCAACAAACAGGTTAGAGAAACAAAATAGGGTAACCAAGAGTTGCCCCCAAATCAAAATGTAACCACATGAATCATGCCATTAAAATTCACAAAAAGCTCATAAAAAGCAACCAAGGGTAGGAGGCCTAAACCTCTTGTCAAACACATGCATCAAAAGGGTATCAAATTCACCCATAATACCTCATACATTTAGAGCATTCAAATTAAAGGCATAAAGATGATGGATATAAGGCAAACCTGATTGGAGAGATCGGTTTAAATCAAATGGCACGACTGGATTTGCAAACCAATGTTAGGGTTTGCTTGAGCTGAAAGTGTGTGAGTCAGAATGAACCTTTCAGAGTTGCCTGGAGGTTGCTGTAGAGTAATTCTCACTCTGTCTGCCTAGGTTTCTCTCTAGGTTTTGTCCAGGGTTTTGTTTCAAGGAAACCTCAGAGTATTTTGCTTCTCTTCCTTTTTCTGTCTGTTCTCCCTCTTTTATAACCTGATTTTCATGGCTTTGTGGGCTCAAATGAGAGAGGTCCAAATCTAAGATTTTTTCTTTTATTTTTTAATTATTTTTTAATTTTTTAATTTTTTTATTTAAATTAATTTTTTTATTATTATTTTTATATTTTTTTTTCTTTTTTTGTTTTTTTTTTCGTTTTTCGTTTTTTTTCTTTTCGTTTTTTCCATTTTCTGTTTTAATTTTTTTTATTATTATTTTTTTTTTCAAAACACGTGCGCTTCGCCTAGCGAGCATGACAGCTCATGAACAAACCTTTGCTCTTTCAAGATTAAAGTTTTGACTGACGAATAGACCCCTGTTGGAAGTAACTCAAGTATTTCCCTTGTGTTGACTGATCATCTAAATAGATCCCAGAAAGTGTCATGGATGATGTTCAAGCTTCTTGGAGCTAATCCCGATTGACATGATGAAATGCAATGTATCTAATGTTAAATGACCTAAAAATGAATGCGTGAATAAGGAGGGCAAATTTTGGGGTGTTACACTGAGCCTTCTAAGAAAGGAACTTCTTCATTTGCGTCCTACAATGATGCGAAGTTGGCCATTGAGCATGGCGCAACTACTGGTTTATAACAAATGATTAAGCTGGAAGACAATAAATCCCGGGCTGGCATAGGGTATTCTTCAGGCATTTTCAACAAGCATGATCTGTTTCAGAGTGGTGGTTTCATCCACACGATCGAAGACCAGGAAGTTGCTGCTGTAGTGGAGGATGATGCAGAGGAAGATTCTGGAAACTTTGTCATCCCTGGAAGGGTCTGAAATAATTGGGTCGCTGTTGATGTTCCAACAGTTGTCCATAAGTCCACGTAATGTTCATTTTGTTTAAAAAACCCTTCTTCCATGCCAAAAGGAGAAGTGATGACATTGTTGGCCCATAAATACAATGATATTCATTCAATAAATTCATGATAAATGTTTGTTTTTTCCAAATTATTTTCACTTTTTTCTTTTTTGCATGAAATTGGTGATCACAAAAAACCCTAAAAAGAGAATAAAATCAATCTTTTCATCTACATAATGATTTGCCTTGTTTGAATTCTAAAATCTCTTTTATATCCAAAATCATTATGCAGGTTGATCAAACCCATTGAACATAATGATCCAACACCATCTCCCGACTTTTAATTTCCTGTATTTGAGGTCGAAGAAGATGATGTTGAAGAGATTCCTGATGAGATTACCCGTCTGCTTGAGCACAAAGAGAAGATCATTCAGCCGCATCTTGAGAATCTGGAAACAGTCAACTTGGGGTCTGAGGGTTGTGTTCGCGAAATGAAGATTAGGGCACTCCTGGAAGAGTATGTGAAGAAGGGGTTGATTGAATTGCTACGAGAATATGTCGATGTCTTTTCCTGGTCATATGAAGACATGCCTGGTCTGGATACTAATATTGTGCAACATTTCCTGCCTTTGAAGCTTGAGCGTGTGCCTGTGAAGTAGAAGCTCAGAAGAACTCATCCTGACATGGCAGTGAAGATTAAAGAAGAAGTTCAGAAGCAAATTGATGCGGGGTTTATGGTGACTTCTACATATCCTCAATGGGTGGCCAATATTGTGCCTGTGCCTAAGAAAGATGGAAAAGTTCGAATATGTGTGGACTATAGAGACTTGAATAAAGCTAGTCCGAAAGATGATTTCCCTCTACCACATATTGATATGTTGGTAGATAATACAACTAAATTCAATGTCTTCTCATTTATGGATGGATTTTCCGGATATAATCAGATTAAGATGGCACCCGAGGATATGGAGAAGACAACATTCATCACACCTTAGGGAACATTCTGTTATCGAGTGATGCCCTTCGGTTTGAAGAACTCTGGAGCCACGTATCAACGAGCCATTACTACCTTGTTTTATGATATGATGCACAAGGAGATCGAGGTATATGTTGATGATATGGTTGCAAAGTCGAGAATGGAAGTTGAACATGTAGAGCACTTGTTGAAGCTTTTTCAGCGTTTGAGGAAGTACAAGTGTACATTTGGAGTCCGTTCCGGTAAGTTATTGGGCTTTATTGTCAACGAGAGAGGTATTGAGGTTGATCCTGCCAAGGTCAAAGAAATACAAGAGATGCCTGTGCCCAAAACTGAGAAGCAAGTCCGAGGTTTTCTTGGCCGCTTGAATTATATTTCCCGATTTATATCCCACATGACTGCCACATGTGCGCCAATATTCAAGCTCCTATGGAAAGATCAGGGTCATGATTGGACAGAGGATTACCAGAAAGCTTTTGACAGTATTAAAGAGTATCTGTCCGAGCCTCCGATTCTGTCTGCGCCTATGGAAGGGAGACCCTTGATCATGTATCTGACTGTTCTTGAAGACTCTATGGGTTGTGTCCTAGGTCAGCAAGATGAATATGGGAAGAAAGAATATGCCATATACTATCTGAGTAAGAAGTTCACTGATTGTGAGTCTCGATACTCAATGCTTGAGAAAACATGTTGTGCTTTGGCTTGGGCTGCTAAGCGCTTACGCCAGTATATGTTGAATCATATGACTTGGTTGATATCCAAAATGGATCCAATCAAGTATATCTTTGAGAAACCTGCTTTAACTGGGAGGATTGCCCGTTGGCAAATGTTGTTGTCTGAGTATGATATTGAGTATCGAGCTTAGAAGGCTATTAAACGTAGTATCTTGGCTGACCACTTGGCACATCAACCAATTGAAGATTATCAGTCAGTTCAATACGACTTCCTAGATGAGGAGATTCTGTATTTGAAGATGAAAGATTGCGATGATCCTACGCTCGATGAAGGGCCAGAGCTTGGTTCCCGATGGAGCATGGTGTTTGATGGCGCTGTAAATCAATATGGAAATGGTATTGGGGCAGTGATTTTTACTCCTCAAGGCACACATTTTCCTTTTACAGCAAGGCTAACTTTCAAATGCACGAATAATATGGCGGAATATGAGGCCTGTATTATGGGATTGGAAGAGTGTATTGATCTTAGGATCAAGCATCTTGATGTTTATGGTGATTCGGCCCTTGTTGTTAATCAGATTAAGGGTGAATCGAAGACGAATCAGCCTGGCCTCATCCTATACAGAGATTATTCGGGGAGGATTTCAACTTTCTTTACTAAGGTTGACTTCCATCATATTCCTCGAAATAAGAATCGGATGGCAGATGCTCTTGCTACGCTTGCTTCGATGATTATGGTGATATTCTGGAATGAAGTCCCCAATATTACTATGATGCGCTTGGATAGACCAGCTCATGTATTTGCAGTCAAAGAAGTAAAAGATGATAAGCCATGGTATTATGATATCAAATGTTTTCTTCAGAGTCAGATTTACCCACCTGGGGAATCTGTTAAAGATAGAAAGACTTTGAGGAGATTATATGGAAGTTTCTACCTCAATGGCGATGTGCTTTATAAGAGAAATTTTGTCATGGTCCTGCTCAGATGCGTGGATAGACACGAAGCAGACCTGTTGATGACCGAAGTCCATGAAGGTTCATTTGGTACTTATTCCAATGGACATGCCAGGGCAAAGAAGATGTTGAGAGCAGGCTACTATTGGCTGACAATGGAGTTTGACTGCTGCAAATACGTGAAGAAATGCCATAAGTGTCAGATTTATGCGGATAAGATTCATATTCCCCCGACACTTCTGAATGTGATTTCATCACCATGGCCTTTCTCTATGTGGGGAATTGACATGATTGGCATGATAAAGCCAAAAGCGTCCAATGGTCACAGCTTTAATCTCGTAGAAATTGATTACTTCACCAAGTGGGTTGAAGCAGCATCGTATGCGAACGTGACCAGGCAGGTGGTTGTGAAGTTTATCAAGAATCAACTCATATGCCGTTATGGTGTGCCAGATAAGATCATTACTGATAATGGATCTAACTTGAACAACAAGATGATGAAAGAGATGTGTAGCGAGTTCATGATTGCACATCATAATTCTTTTTCTTATAGACCCAAGATGAATAGGGCTATTGAAGCTGCTAATAAGAACATCAAGAAGATTATCCAGAAGATGGTTGTTACGTACAAAGACTGGCATGAGATGCTGCCATTTGCTTTGCATGGCTATCGTACATCTGTCTGCACTTCAACAGGGGCAACCCCTTTCTCCCTTGTATATGGCATGGAGGTTGTGCTCCCCGTGGAGGTTGAGATCCCATCAATGAAAGTCTTGATGGAAGCCAATTGACTGAGGCTGAATGGGTTTAGAGTCGTTATGACCAGTTGAACTTAATTGAAGAGAAGAGATTGACTACCATGTGTCATGGTCAGTTATATCAGCAAAGGATGAAGAAAGCTTTTGATAAGAAGGTCAAGCCTCGTGTTTTCCGAGAAGGCGACCTTGTGCTCAAGAAAGTCTTGTCTTTCACACCCGATTCCAGGGGCAAGTGGACTCCAAACTATGAAGGTCCATATGTTGTTAAGAGAGCCTTTTCAGGCGGTGCTTTGATACTTACAACTATGGATGGGGAGGATTTCACTCGTCCTGTGAATTCAGATGCAGTCAAGAAATACTTCGCCTAAAAATAAAAACAGAATAGCTCGCTAAGTTGAAAACCCGAAAGGGCGGCTTAGGCAAAAATGGGCGTCTCGGTGGATTGAAAACCCGAAAGGGCGATCCAGGCAAAAGTTAGAGACATAAAAAATAAATATATGTATCCCGATAGATTGAGTACCTCATCCTGGGGAAATCTAGGAAAAAATTAGGGATTTGGCAAGTAACTGCACCCTGGCAAGACTTTGTTCTACAACTGTCATCCGTCAGAGATTCTTGCTCATTCGTCATCAACCAAAGCTACAAATACATCGGATTCAGAATTGGTGGAGAAAGGGTCATCATGTTCAATGTAGCCCTTTTCCAATATATATCACCAATTTCAAATTTGTAAAGATCCATGGAGTCTTGCCATTTGCAGACTACCATTCCATCAAATAAATTTGAGCCTTTTATCAAATTATTTGCACTCTTATTTGTTTCTATTCAACAAATGTTTTGCATGTTTTAATTGAAAAAATATCATTGTTTTAAATAATCAAATTTTTCATAATTTGTTTTTAAACAAAACCGAACATTCACAATGATGAAAGGACACGTAGGAGATCTTCAGTGCTCTCCCAAGGATGGTATGATCCCTAACAGGGTAAGACATTTGTTCATATTCCTGGCATGATTGTATTTTCTTCCTCTGGAGCCTTTTGAGGTTTTTCTACTAAGCAGAGTGTTTGGTAAGATATTCACCACTTTTCCCTTCAGCAGAGTAGCGACCTTTCCTCCTCAGCAGATGTGATCTCTTTGATAAGTACGGTATTTGGTGGTGACCTTGGAAACTTCCTATTTGGTGGTTGATCCCCAGATTTCCTTTATTTCCTCGGATAAATTCCCCAGTAGAGTTGCTTATGCGGCGGATTTTTTTTTCCTGTGCAAACTCCTGTCCCCAGCTGAAATGCCTGATGTTTATTCCCCTGCAGAGATCTTTGCTTCCTGGTATCTCTTGCCCTCATCAGATTGGATACTCTCCAGTGAACCTGGCTTTCTCTCTTGAGATGTAGTAACGGATGTTTGTGTACTTATTCTTTGGAGCTGTTTGTGTTAGAAATGTCTGTTTGTCAGCATTCATCATACATAAACCATGCATGCGTGCATCTAGTTTTCAAACATTCAGATATTCATGATTACATTCTTTGCCATATATCTTTGTTTGTTATCCCCTACTAGTTGGTAATACATTTCCCAAGCAGCTGTCGGTGTCTGATCTCCCCATGTAGAGTCAGCACCTTAAGCAGAAAGTGTTTATCTTTCCTTCCATATTCTCCATCGAGTTATATCCTTGTGGATGATGGTTGTTTCTAATCCTTCCCAACATATATTGGGAGAGGTTTCCCTATTGAGTTATATCCTCACTGGGACGAGTTTTGATTCAGCTTGCCTCTTTAGTTTGATCCTAGGTTGGCCTTTTGTGACTATTTCCTGCACTTCATTGTGGTATAAATGAATAATTGCTCAGTAATTAGTAATCATTCATCTCATCCCCGGCGGAGTCTGTGGTTTTCTACCCTTATACCGGTAGTTGTAAACCCTATTTCATCCCCTTGCGGAGTTAACCTTTTGTTCATCCTAATCGATGACGGTTACTCTTCCGTGGTTTTCTACCCAGTATCCGGTAGGTGTAATCCCCTCCTTGACGGTTATCATTATCCAATATTCGGTGTTGATATTCCCTCATTCTCGTGGATGATTGCTTTGATTAGGCAGTTTATCCCCAGCAAGTCATCTTTCATATACCGGTTGCCGGTAATGTTTGTTGCTCCCCTTGAATGGTCATTATTATATACCTAGTTTCGGTATCCCGATGCCTTTCTCTCTCGGTCGATTTATCCTTTATTAACCCAGTAGCCGGTTGTGGATAATCTTCCCTGCGAGTATATTATCTATGTTCTGACGGTAATAGATAATATATCTCATGCACTCTTTGGTCGAAGCCTTTTGTTCTTCTCAAGTTGAGTAAGATTCGTATCCCTTTTTTGGAATCGAATGTCCATCCCATAATCGAGTTTGCTTTTAGCCCGCTTTTGGATGATGAGTGTCTTGGGAATATTCCCCAATTCACGCTTTGATTGGTCACCTATTATATGCCCAATATCCGACATCCCTGGTGTGCCCTCCTTCTGCTCCCTATTATGACTTTTTGTCCCCTGTGGAGTCAGAATCCCTGAGTTGAAATATACCTTTTAGGTCTTCCTCAGATGATTTGGTAGATTGATATCTCTTACCCTTATACCGGTCTTAGATATTCGTTCTCCCAGAGCATGTTTTTCCCTCACCCTTATACCGATGGAATCACATGATCTCTTTTTGGGCTTATTACCCAGTAACCAGTAATACCTCATTTGTTATTTCCTCAACTGAGTCCTTAGTGGACATCCCCACCCGAGTCCGGATTTTTATCCGAGGTATCCGTTACGGATAATTTTGCTGTATTGGCATATTCCCCAATACGTGCATCTTCGAGTCAGCTCGAGTCTTCCCATTGATTTATTTCATGGATTCTCTCCGTGTCTCTCGGCAAGTTTCAAGTCATGACCTGCTCACGCGTTTTCATCCCTTTACTCCCCGGTAGAGTCTCTGCCCCATAGAATCAATTATTCATAGGAATTGTCAATTTCCTCCTGACCTTTGCATTTGTGGACACATATCCCCACAGAGTTTTACCATTTTGCATGCATATATCTGCATCATGAGGTCTCTTAGGGACCAAAATTTGTCTCTTTGTTATTATTTAAGCCCATTCTACCCAGTCGAGACGAAGATTTTAACCTTCACTTCTCTGACTAGAATGATCTTAAATAGGGGCATCTGTAAGACCCCAATTTTGGCCCTAAGTTCCCTCATGGCATCATAACATTGCATTTGCAAAGCCTCAAGGATCATAAGCATCTCGGTTCCCTTTGCCTTTGGGTGGGACCTCTTGTGAGTGGTTTGAGATCACCAAGCATGCTTGAATTGTATATTATTAGTTTTCTTATTTTTTTGTTTACTAACCAAAAGCACAAAAATATGTCACTAACATCTTTTCTTTGTAGCTTGAGCAATCACAAGGTCAAAAGCTTCAAGGAGATCATTGGTACAAAGATATGGTCAAAAGAAGAGGAAGACAAGCATGGTAATGGTTCCCAAAGCTATCCTCCATAAAATATGCCTCCCTAGCATCTCCATTCATCATTTTGATCAAAGCAAGTCAAAAGGTTTGAGGTTTGTTCCCCAAGGAAACCCTAGTTCATCTAATCATCCACAATGCCTTGCTCTTGAAGCAACCTCAGCCCATGATCAAATACAATCAAGGGAAGTTCTTTAACTCATCATTTCATGCATATTTGAACTTGTTTGAGTGTCCTCAATCATCAATTCATCAAGATATGAGTCATGGATTTGAGAAGTTGATCAGTCAATTCATCTCATTACTTTGAAATGCACTGAGACCTAACTTTTTATGTGTTAGTCAAATGGATATGATCCCAAAAGGAAAAATGTTCTTAAGAACAATATGAACAACTTTCATGTTCATCAAAATTTGATTTGAAGCTTGGAAGGTCATCTCTCATTCCAAGACATTATAGGTCATTTTGACTGAAACCCTAATTTTGGGTCAACTTCCCAAGGAAACCCTAATTATAGGTCATTATAGGATGTCTACTTCAAATGTTATGTTGAACAAAATTTCAAAATCTCAAAGGAAATACATGTGATAATGCAAAACATTATAGGTCCTTTTGGACCAAATGCATTGAAAGGCAAAAAAGTCCAACTTCAAGTGCCCATAACTCTTTCACAAAAAATCCAAATGATGCAAAATGTAAGTCCATTTTGATTGTCTTGAAGATATCTACAACTTTAATGTTGGAGGTGTTTTCATGTTTTACACCTTGCACTTTAAACTCAAATTTCACCAATTTCCACACTTCAAATGGATTTTTGCCCAACATAACAATTGTTCCTTACATCAAAACCTTTCCAACCATTACTCACATGCTCATGTTTGGATTTGGCAAATGGAATTTTCGAAGAGGAGAAGTTTTAGGCATGATTATGCATAACATGTTGAAACTCATTATACAAGCTTGTGCATTGCCAATTCCACGACCATTTCAGCTCAGTTATGATTCAGAGTGCATTTGGCATTGAATTTAGGTCTTTTGAATGATCATGCAAGCCCATGCAATGAATATCCAATTCCATGCACACGACTTTGATCACACTCACCTTGCCTTTCCATCTATAAATAAGAGCCTCACTCCATTCAAATATGATCCATGAATCAACCTGAAATGCTGCTGAACTGAAAACCTAACCTCTCACCAAAGGAGCTATTTCACTTTTCTTCAATTTTTTCAGATCTAAAATTCGACTACATCTGGTTGAATCTTTGGATCTAAAGCTCATAGACCTCTCTCTCATACTCCATTGATCTTCTGTTTGGCCAAAGGAAGCAAGGAAGCAAGCTCAAATCTCCAGAATCCAAGATTGTTCTTCAACTGGTTTTTTCTTCGAAACTCACCAATTATTGATCTATTTGCTTAGATTTTGTGTTGGCTGAAGTCCTCTTCATAGAGGCAATTGTTTTAAATGCTTAATTGTTGAAATCCATGAAGTTCACATGAACACCACAGAATTTCCATCTCTGATTTCTCTCAATATAGAGATCTAGAGTGGAATTGAGTGGTACAAGCATGATGTACATCAACCCAGCTTTCCAATATGTATGGATCGTGCATTTTAATTGAGTTTTAAAAACCTGCAAATTTTGGCCGGACGGTGAGTCTCACCGGAGAAGACGGTGGTTTCCACCACCGTCCCCACGTGGATGAGTCCATGGCCATTGGATCCTTTGACTCTGATCTAATCTCAGCGCTCCATTTGATTCACTTCATTTAATGCCATGTGTGATGTTGTTGACTCAAGTACACCATGCGCGCGCGTCTCCCAACCCTCTGATGTGCCACGTCTATTAATCAATTCCAATCCAACGCTTCCTGATTTTCCTTATTTTCTATTTTCTGATTTAATTTCTTTTATTTCCATTATTTTCAAAAATTCATATCTCCTTCATTTTAATTCCAAAAAATATGGGACCAATTGCATTCTTCTCCAAATAATTTCTAGTTTCTAATTTTGATTTTTAATATTTTTTATTTTGTCATTTGATATTTTTTGTGAATTTTCTCTTTTCTGGTTATTTTTAATACATTTTAAATAGTTCTTGATATTCAAAAAATACAAAAATATTTTCCTAACCTATTTGAACGATGATGAATCTATGAAAAATATTCTCATCAATTTTTTAATTGATTTGAGATTTATTTGAGATTTTAGTTCAATTAGGTTATTTTTATTCATTTTTAATTGATTAAAAAATAGTTTCTGACTTTTAAAATTGCTGAAATTTTTTGTTAAACTTTGTTTGACCTTATTGAACTTAGAATAAATCACTTGGACCTTTCAAGGTTGATTTGAAGTGATTTTGATGTTTGACCTTTCTTTATTTTTAATTCAAGTTTATTTTAATATTAAAAATGCCAAAAATATTTTGCTTATTGTTTGACCTCGAATCTTCATCTCATTTCTGATTTCTCATTGTTTGACTTTGACTTTCAATGTCATTTGGTCAACACATATGGATTGGTACATTTTATTACACCTTATGCACTTTATTCTTTCCATTTCCTTTTCCATTATTCATCTCTTTCTTCTTCTTCTTCTTTTTCTTTTTTTGGATCAAAGAGTTGAAGGTTGATAAGTTAGCATTGATTAGGGAGACTTAATCTTCCTTGATTCAAATCTAATTCATCTTGATCAATTTATCAAGTGAATGGATTTGCATTAAGGATAGGTTGTTTCCTAAATCATGCAAAAGACTTAAACCAATACAAGATCAATTCTCTTCTTCTTTTTTGGCATGGCAAGTTGTTGGAACTTGGTTCACTAATCAAGACTTCTAGCTTATGTTGTTGCCTATATTATTATTGACCGGCCTCAGATAGTTGTGACTTCTACATAAGTCCAATTTCGATTGCTTAACATAGCGCTAAATTTGCCTTATGGCACACTAACTACTAACACTAACCATTAACAATTAAAATTTACTTTTTGCCCTTTACTTTTAATGCAATTTACTATTCTTGTACATATTATTCATTTGCTTTTCCCTTTGCTCACTTGAACACATGTTTATGTTAATGCCATTTTCCTTTTGCTCACTTGAGCACATAATTGTGTATATACTATTGTGCTTGTGTTTTGTTTTGATTGTTGTGAACCAAATACAAAGAAATGGACAAATGGACTTAGACTTTAGGACTCTCCCTATGCAAATTTGGAGTCAAAGAGCAACTAGGCATTGGGCCTTTAGAGTGCTATAAAAGTCAAAGAGCAACTAGGCATTGGGCCTTTAGAATGCTTAAGCTTGAAAATGAACATTGAAAGGACCATATTCTAAACTCCCTCTTGTCCATTCTTTGATTGTATTATAGAATCTTTTGATGTGTGTTTTCTTGTGCTAGGAGTTCCAACTTGAGCTTAATTGAGGAACCATTGCCATGAGCTTCTAAGAGAGAGAGAGATCCAAGATACATTGAGGAGTCTTTCCAAAAGTTCATTTGATTGTTGATTGCTTAAGTTTATGCTTTGTGTGATTGCTTATTCCAAAGGATGGGAGTTACTTGGATCATCAACATGATCTCAAGAAAGGAACTCCATTGTGGTCTTATTCTTTATCCCTCACCTTTTTGCATTACATAGAACTTTAGCCCTTCTTCTTCTTCTCTCCACTCTAACCCAAGCCAAAACTTTTGTGCAAACACTTAACATTTGTTTTCAACATTAGAAACCTAAGCCTTATGCTTTTGATTTTCAAACATTCTTTTCATAACACTTATTTTGAATTGAATCTTTAAGTCAACTTTGACCATTTTGTATATACTTCTAATTGGAAAATATAACCCATTCAAATGTCTTTTGTGGTCCCAATGACCATTTCCTCAATCAAATTTTTCAACCTTTAGCTATTAGGTTTGAGTTATCCTTGTGGTAGATGTAACACTCACCTATATCCTTAGTGATGGACAATGAGTCTTCCATGCTTATTATAGGGTTAACCCCTCACTAGCATGTTGAAGCTATCCTCACATGGTGGATTTGTGGTTTGGTTGAGTTTTCTCCCTTTGATAACAAAAGACCTTAAGGCTTTTGGACTAATCAATTCACCCACTCATTTTTGAGATTTTTACCCCGAACTACGAGGTTTTGATCCTAATCTTTTTTAAGATGGTACGCAGGCAATGGGTTTATCCATCCAAACACAAAATGTAAATAACTTGTATATTCTCTTCTCACCTCTTCAATCATGTTTGCACAAACAAATTTTCACAAAACAACAACCTTACCACAAGTATGAAAAAGGCTCCCT
Source organism: Lathyrus oleraceus (assembly GCF_024323335.1). Taxonomy (NCBI): domain Eukaryota; kingdom Viridiplantae; phylum Streptophyta; class Magnoliopsida; order Fabales; family Fabaceae; genus Lathyrus; species Lathyrus oleraceus. Next base: position 516,216,867 of record NC_066585.1, on the reverse strand, counting down.
AGGAGTACCTAGGATGTTTTGGGTGCCTAACACCTTCCCATTGCATAACCAACCCCCTTACCCAGATCTCTGACTCTCTTTTACTAGTTTTTGACTCGATAAAACTATTAGGTTTTTGTTCGCTTTCTAACCATTCCCTTGGATAAATAGAAGTGCGGTGGCGACTCGACTTGTATGATTTACCTTGGATTTAGTCAATATCTTTAATGGTAACGAATACCCAGATACAAGACTCTAGGGACTTTATTGGGGAGTAAAGAGGATAAAGACACGTGAGCAGGTCACGACTTAAAACTTGCTGAGAGACACAAAGGGATTCCATGAAAATAAATCAATGGAAAGACTCGAGTTGACGCAAAGATGCATGTATTGGGGAATATGCCAATACAGCAAAACTATCCACAAAGGATACTTCGGATAAAAATACGGACACGGATGGGGAAAACCCACTATGGGACTTAGGCTGGGAACGTCCACAAAGGACTCAAGTGAGGAAGAAACAAATGAGGTATTACCGGTTATTGGGTAATAAGCTCAAAGAGACATGTGATCAAATCATCGGTATAAGGGTGAAAGAACAACATGCTCAGGGAGAAAGAATATCTAAGACCGGTATAAGGGTGAGAGATATCAATCATCCAAAAAGGTATATTTCAACTCAGGAAGATCTGAATCCACAGGGGACAAAAGTCATAATAGGGAGCAAAAGGAAGGAACACCAGGGATATCTGTTACTGGGCATATCATAGGTGACCAATCAAGCGTGAATAGGGGAATATTTCCAAGACACTCATCATCTGAAAGGAGAGCTGAAACAGCAAACTCGATTATAGGATGGACATTCAATTCCATAAGGAAATACGAATCTTACTCGACTGGGGAAGAAAAAGACTTCGATAGAAGGGCGCATGAGATATATTATCTATTACCGTCAGAACATAGATAACATACTCGCATGGAAGATTATCCACAACCGGTTACTGTGTTAATAAATGATAAATCGAACGAAAAGAAAGGACATTTGGATACTGGCTACTGGGTATAAAATGATGGCCAATCATAGGGAGAAACAAACATTACCAAACAAGGGTAAATGAAATATGACTCGTTGGGGATAAATTGCTTCATCAAAGCATTTATCCAAGAGATATATCACCGGTTACTGGGAGATATACTCAAAAGGTGAAGGACTATCAATACCGAATATCGGATAAAGATAACCAATCGAAGAGGGGATTACATCTATCGGTTACTAGGTAGAAAACCACAGAAGAGAATACCTGTCATCGGTTAGGACGAACAAAATCAGGGATTGACTCTGCAAGGGGACAAAATGGGGTTTACAACTACCGGTTACTGGGTAGTAAACCACAGAAATAGGACTTACAACTACCGGTTACTAGGTAGGAGGCCACAACAACTCCACCGGGGAAAAGATGGAAAAATACTAGTTACTGAGCAACCATTCATCTAAACTACGAGGAAGTGCAGGGGAAATAACAAGAGAAAATCAATCTAGGAACAAACTAGAGAGACACAATGAAGCAAAAATCAACCCGATGAGGGTACAAGCTCAGGGGAGTAATTCCATCCCAATACATGTTTTGGGAGGAAACTGAAATAATAATCATCCCCGAGGACATAACTCAGTGGGGAATACGGAAGGAATGATAAACACTTTCTACCTATGGGGCTGACTCTAAATGGAGAGATCAGACACAATCATCTGCTTGGGGAAATATATCACCAAATAACAGGAGACATCAAACGAAGATATATGGCAAAGAATGCAACATGAATATCTGAATGTTATAGTTATGCATGTATAGGTGTGGTCTATGTATGATTAATGCTGACAAACAGACATATCTAACACAAACAGGTCCAAGGATCAACGAACAAGACATCCGATACTATGTCTCAAAAGAGAAAGCCAAGCCCACCAGGGAACCGCCCAATCTGATGGGGCAACAAATACCAGGAAACACCGATATTTTCAGGGGATAAAGTCCAATACTGAGGATCTGACAGAGTCGTTGCCGGGAACAAAGACTACTGCTAGAGGGACGAGCAGAGGATCACAAACACTAAAGTTAGGGATCAAACAAAGTGCAGAGATAAGGATAATATTAGTTAGATGAGAAATCTACTAGGGATCTTATCAGGGAGTGATGTGGACTTATGTGAGGAACAACCACCAAATAGAAGCACATCAAACAACATTCACTTTTAATCACGGAAGGAAATATCTCTGTTATGGGGAAAGAGAACAAGTCACTCCGCTGGGGAAGAAGACAACACATCTTCCTCGAAGTTCCAACACCAAACTAAAATTAGGCAAAGCCTTAGCTGGGGAAGCTAAGCACGGATACGATCCGTCGTAGAAGCAACTCTACTGGAGAAATTAACAAGGAGATGATAATGAAACTCTATGGGGAATAACCACCAAACAAAAGTTCCAAAACCATCACATTTCCTTAAATTGCTGGAGACACAATCTCTGTCGAAGTGAAGGGAAACAACGCTCCGCTGGGGATAGAAAATAAACATTTTCATCACCCACTCTACTAGGAGGAAAATTATCCGGGAAGGAGGGAGCAAACAACAATCAGGTTCCGATCAAGCAACTCCACTAGGGAAACAACTGCTGATGAATGAACTAGGAACAACCCGTAGGCGATCAACTGGAGATAACCCGCTGGTGACCGTACTAGGGAGTTTAATGGGATCAACCCTGCTAAGGATGATCAAGAGGAAAACCTGTTTAAGATCAATGTAGGCGAATCCACAGGGGATAAGCTACAAACCGACTGCTCATGAAGAGAGTTCTTGCTCACTCTGCGGGGGGATTTCCAACTTGAAATGAGGGAAAACCAACTTCCTTGAAAAGATTAGCATATCAATTTATCAATCTATATGGGATTTTAGGTCAATCCACGCAAGGGATGACAACCATATAATTGATAACACAGATGCTAGATCCAGCCTTACTGAGGAGCTAGAAGACTGAGGCCAAACTCCAGACACTTTGAGGATTTGGTGGGGTTATAGATATACTTCTCTAAACAAATCAGGACCAAAGCTCCAGACTCTCTAGGGAATTTGGTGATGCATAATCTTCTTCTGCGCTCGTGGAGGAGGCAACCTGAGAGATGATGAAGAGAATACAGATATGTTAGGAATATGAACCAATGTCTTACCCTTTTGGAGATCATACTATCCTTGGGAGAGCACTGAAGATGTCCCAATTATCCTTTTCAGTTTTTGTGAATGTTCACTTTATTTAAAACAATTTTATAAAACTTTATTTATTTAAAACAACGATATTTATTAATTAAAAGATGCAAACATTTGTTGAACAGAAGCAAATAAGAGTGCAAAGAATTGGATAAAGGCTCAAATTTATTTGATGGAATGGTAGTCTACAAATGGCAAGACTCCATAGATCTTTACAAATTTGAAATTGGTGATATATATTGGAAAAAGGCTACATTGAACATAATGACAATTTCTCCACCAACTATGAATCTAATGTATTTGAAGCTTCTGTTGACGATGACTGAGCGAGAATCTCTGACAGAAGACGGCTATAGAACAAAGTCTTGTCAGGACGCAGTTACTTGCCAAATCCCTAATTTTTGCCTAGATTGCCCCAGGGTGAGGTACTCAATCTAACGGGATATATATTCATTTTTTATATTATTTTTTTATGTCTCTAACTTTTGCCTGGATCGCCCTTTCGGGTTTTTAATCCACCGAGACGCTCATTTTTTGCCTAAGCCGCCCTTTCGGGTTTTCAACTTAGCGAGCTATTCTATTTTTATTTTGCGAAGTATTTCTTGACTGCATCTGAATTCACAGGACGAGTGACATCCTCCTCATCCATAGTTGTAAGTATCAAAGCACCGCCTAAAAAGGCTCTCTTAACAACATATGGACCTTCATAGTTTGGAGTCCACTTGCCCCTGGAATCGGGTGTGAAAGACAAGACTTTCTTGAGCACAAGGTCACCTTCTCGGAAAACATGAGGCTTGACCTTCTTATCAAAAGCTTTTTTCATCCTTTGCTGATATAACTGACCATGACACATGGCAGTCAATCTCTTCTCTTCAATCAAATTCACCTGGTCATAATGACTCTGAACCCATTCAACATCAGTCAACTTGGCTTCCATCAAGACTCTCATTGATGGGATCTCCACCTCTACTGGGAGCATGGCCTCCATGCCATAAACGAGAGAAAAAGGGGTTGCCCCTGTTGAAGTGCGAACAAATGTACGATATCCATGCAAAGCAAATGGCAACATCTCATGCCAATCTTTGTATGTGACAACCATCTTTTGGATAATCCTCTTGATATTCTTATTAGCAGCTTCAACAGCCCCATTCATCTTGGGTCTATAGGGGGAAGAGTTGTGATGCGCAATCTTGAACTCACTACACAACTCTTTCATCATTTTGTTGTTCAGGTTAGATCCATTATCAGTAATGATCTTATTTGGCACACCATATCGGCATATGAGTTGATTCTTGATAAACTTCACGACTACCTGCCTAGTCACATTTGCATATGATGCCGCTTCAACCCACTTAGTGAAGTAATTAATCACTACGAGAATAAATTTGTGTCCATTAGATGCTTTTGGCTCTATCATGCCAATCATGTCAATTCCCCACATGGAGAAAGGCCATGGTGATGAAATCACATTCAAAAGTGTCGGGGGAATATGAATCTTATCTGCATAAATCTGACACTTATGGCATTTCTTCACGTATTTGCAGCAGTCAGACTCCATTGTCAGCCAATAGTAGCCTGCTCTCAATATCTTTCTAGCCATGGCATGTCCATTGGAATGTGTACCGAACGAACCCTCATGGACCTCAGTCATTAACATGTCTGCTTCGTGTCTATCCACGCATCTGAGCAGCACCATGTCAAAATTTCTCTTATAAAGCACATCACCATTGAGGTAGAAACTTCCTGATAATCTCCTCAGAGTCTTCCTGTCTTTCACAGATGCCCCAGGCGGGTAAGACTGGTTCTGAAGGAAACACTTGATGTCATAATACCATGGCTTATCATCCTTTACTTCTTCAACCGCAAACACATGAGCTGGTCTATCCAAGCGCATCATAGTGATATTGGGAACTTCATTCCAAAGTCTTACCATAATCATTGAAGCAAGTGTAGCGAGAGCGTCTGCCATCTGATTCTCATCTCGAGGAATATGATGGAAGTCAACCTCAGTAAAGAACGTTGAAATCCTCCTTGCATAATCCTCCTTGCATAACAACGAAGGCCGAATCACCATAAACATCAAGATGCTTGATCCTTAGATCAATGCATTCCTCTAATCCCATAATACAGGCCTCATACTCAGCCATATTATTCGTGCATTTGAAAGTTAGCCTTGCTGTAAAAGGAACATGTGTGCTCTGAGGAGTAATAATCACTGCCCCAATACCATTTCCATATTGATTTACAGCGCCATCAAACACCATACTCCATCTGGAACCAGGCTCTGGCCCTTCATCGAGCGTAGGCTCATCACAATCTTTCATTTTCAAATACAGAATCTCCTCATCTAGGAAGTCATACTAAACTGACTGATAATCCTCAATCGGCTGATGTGCCAAGTGGTCAGCCAAATTACTACCTTTAATAACCTTCTGAGCTCGATACTCAATATCATACTCAGATAACAACATCTGCCAACGGGCAATCCTCCCTGTTAAAGCAGGCTTCTCGAAGATATACTTGATTGGATCCATTCTGGATATCAACCACGTCGTATGATTTAACATATACTGGCGTAGGCGCTTAGCAACCCAAGCCAAAGCACAACATGTTTTCTCAAGCATTGAATATCGAGACTCACAATCGGTGAACTTCTTGCTCAAGTAGTAAATAGAATATTCTTTCTTCCCTGTTTCGTCTTGCTGACCAAGGACACAACCCATTGAGTCTTCAAGAACAGTCAGATACATAATCAATGGTCTTCCTTCCATGGGCGGAGACAGGATCGGAGGCTCAGACAAATACTCTTTAATACTGTCGAAAGCTTTCTGTCAATCCTCAGTCCAATCATGGGACTGATCTTTCCGAAGGAGCTTGAATATCGACACACATGTGGTAGTCATGTGGGATATGAATCTGGAAATATAATTCAAGCGGCCAAGAAAACCTCGGACTTGCTTCTCAGTTTTGGGTGCAGGCATCTCTTGTATTGCTTTGACCTTTGCAGGATCAACCTCAATACCTCTTTCACTGACGATAAAGCCCAATAACTTGCTGGAACGGACTCCAAATGTACACTTGTTGGGATTCAGACGGAGCTTAAACTTTCTCAAACGCTGAAAAAGCTTCAACAAGTGCTCTACATGTTCAACTTCCGTTCTTGACTTAGCGATCATATCGTCAACGTATACCTCAATCTCCTTGTGCATCATATCATGAAACAAGGTGGTCATAGCTCGTTGATACGTGGCTCAGGCGTTCTTCAAACCGAAGGGCATCACTCTATAACAGAATGTTCCCCAAGGTGTGATGAATGTTGTCTTCTCCATATCCTCGGGTGCCATCTTAATCTGATTATATCCGGAAAATCCATCCATAAATGAGAAGACATTGAATTTAGCTGTATTATCTACCAACATATCAATGTGTGGTAGAGGGAAATCATCTTTCGGACTAGCTTTATTCAAGTCCTTATAGTCCACACACATCCGGACTTTTCCGTCTTTCTTAGGCACAAGCACAATATTGGCCACCCATTGAGGATATGTAGAAGTCACCAGAAACCCCGCATCAATTTGCTTCTGAACTTCCTCTTTGATCTTTACTGCCATATCAGGATGAGTTCTTCTGAGCTTCTGCTTCACAGGCACGCACTCAGGTTTCAAAGGTAGGAAATGTTGCACAATATCTGTATCTAGACCAGGCATGTCTTCATATGACCAGGCAAAGACATCAACATATTCTCATAGCAATTCAATCAACCCCTTCTTAACTGATTCTTCCAAGAGTGCCCCAATCTTTACTTCTCGCACACAATCTTCAGACCCCAAGTTGACTGTTTCCAGATTCTCAAGATGCGGCTGAATGATCTTCTCTTCATGCTCAAGTAGACGGGAAATCTCATCAGGAATCTCTTCAACATCATCTTCTTCCGCCTCAAATACAGGGGATTCAAAGTTGGGAGATGGTGTTGGGTCATTATGTTCAATGGGTTTGATCAACCTGCATAATGATTTTGGATATGAAAGCTTTAGAATTCAAACAAGGCAAATCATTATGCAAATGAAAAGATTGATTTTATTCTTATTTTTGAGGTTTTATGTGATCACCAATTTCATGCAAAAAGCGAAAAGGGAAAATAATTGGAAAAACAAACATTTAACATGAATCTATTGAATGAAAATATCATTGTATTTATGCACCAACGATGTCATCACTCCTCCTTTTGGCATGGGAGGAGGGTTTTTAAACACAATGAACATTACTTTGACTTATGGATAACTGGTGGAATATCCACAGCGGCCCAATTATTGCAGATCCCCCCAGGGATGATGAAGTTGCCAGAATCCTCTCCGTCCTCTTCCAAGATGGCAGCAGCCTCCTCGCCTTGACTGGTGTGGATGAACCCTCCACTCTTGAACAGCCCTTGCGTATTAAAAACCCCAGATGAATAACCTATGCAAGCCCGGGACTTGTTGTCTTCTAGCTCAATCATTTTCCCTAATCCAGCAGTTGCACCACACTCAATGGCCAACTTTGCATCTTTGTAGGAAGCAAATGAAGGAGTTCTCTTCTCAATAGGTTCAACAATAGATAAAGCTTGGAAAGGAGTTCCAACTTCATCCTCAGCATCTATATATGAGAAGGAAGACAAATGGCTAACCAGAAGAGCCTTTTCTCCCCTACCACCACCAGCTTCTTATTCTTCACAAATTTCAGTTTCTAGTGTAGGGTGAATGTCACGGAGCCTGCCTCGTGAATCCATGGTCTGACTAGGAGACAGCTATACGATGGGTGAATGTCCATAACCTGGAAGGTAATCTGGAAATCACTTGGTCCGATTTTGACTGGGAGATCAACCTCACCAATCCTAGTTTTGCGAGACCCATCGAAAGCCTTCACAACTACTCCACTCTGCCTCATGGGAGGCCCTTGATATGACAGCTTCGTAAGAGTGGTTTTTGGCAATACATTCAATGATGACCCAGTGTCCACCAGTACATTGGACATGGCGTCGTCTTTGCAACCCATAGATATATGCAATGACAAGTTGTGGTCTCTTCCCTCCTCGGGGAGATCAGAGTCATAGAAACTCAAGTTGTTACAAGCAGTAATGTTTGCAACAATGCTATCGAATTGTTCTATCGTGACATCGTGATCCACATATGCCACATCCAACACCTTCTGCAGAGCCACTCGGTGTGGTTCTAAATTCAAACGCAATGATAACACAGATATTTTGGATGGCGTTTGTAGAAGCTGGTCTACAACGTTGTACTCGCTTCTCTTGATGAGCCTCAACATCTCATCACAGTCTTCTTTCGTGTTGCTACTCGGGCCAGCAGAAGCAGGAGTTCTCAAAATGGAGGAGGGACTAACAACAAGTGCCGGATTTGGAGTGCTCACCGTGTTTCCAATCGGGCGTTCGACAAAACCAGCATTAATACTTCCTCGAGCATCAGCTTGAGGCTTTGGCGGTGCTGAAAATACATGACCACTACGGGTCAAACCGCTAACATCAGCAATGTTAACAACAGATGAAGATGGAAAGGACACCTCTTTCCCATTTTCCACTGCTACAACATTGTAGCGATAGGGAACCTCTTTCTCAGAGGAGTATGGCACAGGTCCGGCTGGTTTGATGACGAGAGCAGGAGAAGCCTTCTGCTTGCTACCATCATACTTGATGATAACGGGCTCGGGGATCCGGAATACTAGAGAAATTACGTTGACCTCATCAGCATCTTCGTCAACATTTCTGTTTTGAAGGATCTCAATAACTCCTTCATCCAGCATTTCTTGAACATCTTTGCGCACCTGGCGACAACCTCTTTGATTGACAAAACAGACTTGGCATCTATCATTGTCATGCTCATAATGACTATAATCACATAGCAAACGATGCATCTCGACCAGAGATTGTCGAATATGACTGACGTATTTGACTTTGTACTTGCCAGGGCAGCCCTGGACCATGCTGACAGATTTCCCATGCTCGGGCAATGGGTTCTTCTTCACGTTAGGACTTACATCCTCGAAACACAGAATGCCACACCTCACAAGGTCTTGAACTTTTGTCTTCAAAGGGTAGCAATTCTCCACGTCGTGGCCGGGAGCACCAAAATGGTAAACACAGTGTAATTCGGGCTTATACCACCACTGGGGGTTAGTAGGTATAGTCGGTGGGTCTCGTGGAGTAATCAACTTCCTCTCTATCAAAGAGGGATATAACTCTGCATACGTCATCGGAATAGGATCGAAGGTGACCCTTTTCCTCTCGTAACTTGTGCTGGTTTGATCACTATTTCGAGGCTGGTAGGCCTGCTGTTGCGGACGGTGCTGTTGTTGTTAATATTGTCGATGTGGTGGCTGATTGTTGTTATGTTGCTGGTGCTGCTGATTATCTATGAAGACAGGTGCTAAATGAGCCACCTGGTGCTGGTTACCGACGGGACGCACGGTCCTCCTCCTCACAGAGGGTCTTCTTGGTTTCACATGGGAGGTCACAGCATGTGCCTCTCCATCTTTCTTTTTCGAAAACACCCCATAACGCTTGGTAGAAGAGCCTTCTTCTCTTGTCAGACGCCCTTCCCTAACCCCTTCTTCTAGACACATCCCCATATTCACCATCCCGGTGAAGTCAAAAGGAGCGCTAGCAATCATCCGCTCATAATAAAAAGAACTCAAGGTCTTCAAAAAGATCTTAGTCATCTCTTTCTCTTCTAGCGGGGGCACGATCTATGTTGCTACCTCTCGCCACCTCTGGGCATATTCTTTGAATGTTTCCTTGTCCTTATGGGACATGGCCCTCAATTGATCCCTATCGGGAGCCATATCCACATTGTACTTGTATTGCTTGACGAAGGCCTCGCCAAGATCGTTGAAGGATCGGATGTTCGCACTGTCTAAACCCATGTACCAACGCAGAGCAGCACCGGACAAACTGTCCTGAAAGTAGTGGATGAGCAATTGGTCATTGTTGGTCTGAGAGTTTTCAATTCCTTGCGAAGCTCAAGAAATTGATCGTTCATAGCGTCCATCTTTTCATAGACATATGGGCCCTCAGACGGCTCAGAATGGTAGATGGTGTCGTCTACTCTGGGCAGAGTATGCACGACAGGAGGAGGAATAACAAGGATCGGGCTAGATGTCGGCATAGAAGCAAAGGTGGGAGCAGGACCCTCGGGCATGAAATTGGGAGGCATCCCCCACGGGAATCCGGCTGGCATGGCCGTTGGAGCAAAGTGTGCACTGGCTGCGGGCACAGTCGAGGAGACAATCTCAGAGATGACTGTCCTCTGGGGAGGAGTTGAAGGTGTCGGAGAAGACTGGCTCTAGGCTGCCATGAATGACTCCATCAAAGCACTTAATCTGGCCACTTCCTCTTTCAGCTCGCGGTTCTCTTGTTCCAACTGATCCATTAGTCTTGAAATGTTGGCTCTAGTGTAGTACCGGTGAGTCAGCTTGTCTTCAAAATAAATGAAGAACACAGAGTTAGACCACAGGACAAGAAGTCGGGAACAAAACCTGCTTATGCACATGATGCATGCAATGCTTGTGCATATGATTTGTTTTTTCTTTTTATTTCAAAGGAACTTTAGGGTTCTATTTGCAAAGTTTGGTAGTATTAAACATTTATCACATATGGAAATATCTCATCAAATAATATCTGGAAACATTTTTACACTAAAGAAGTACAGTTTTGGTAACCAAATATAATATAAGAGAGAAGGGAAATAAACATCTTATGGATCTCTAGAAGCAATCGTCCAAAGCTCTGGATACAGGAAGATAAGATGCACAAAGCCTCTTCACCTCCCTCTCGTAGGCTGCCTCCACATCTGCCTTCTCCTTGGCGAGTCAGTCGTACTTCCTTTTCCAAAACTTGGAAGACTGAGGAAGTAGAGAAGTCCAAGCATCATCAGGATCATCAATAACCTGATGTTCGAGGAACTCTATCAAAGCATCCTTCTCCTTGATCTGCTGAAGCAATTCCTCTCTTTCACGGATCCAAGCACGTGATCGGTCTTCGTCTCTCAACTCCTCTACTCCTTAGTCAGGGAGGGTTGAAGGCCCAACCATAACTAAAGGTGTAGGTCTTGGATACCCGTAAGGCATGAGATACTCAGACGCTCTCTTCCTAACCCAAGCAGTGTAAGGCTCCATAGTAACACAATTCTTAGGACCCAACTCTTTCCTTCCTTTCCTATGAATCTTGCGCCAAGCGCGGACCGTTCTGCCCTACAAGTTTTGGGGATCTTTACCCTCCTGAAAGAACACACCCTCTAACAGAATGTTATTAGGTTTATCCATTAGGGGGAACCCAAGCTGACGACGTGCCAAAACAGGGTTGTAGTTGATCCCACCATATGTACCAAGAAGAGGTACATTGGAGAATTCACCACAAGAGTCGATAATCTGCACACCATCATACACACGGTTGTACCAAGAGATATCATCATTAGTGAGAGACATAAGTCTCGTGGACCACCGTAGACATCTTTTGTTCTCCTTGAAGGCGACCGTCTGCGGTAAGTGAGAAATAAACCACTTATACAACAGAGGCAAATCGCACACAATGGCGCCACCACCCTTTGCATTCCTCATACGCAAAGAAAAATAAGTGTCACCCAACAGAGTCGGAACGGGATTAAGAGTACAGAAGATCCTAATGGCGTTCATATCCACAAACTTGTCGATGTTGGGGAACAATGCTAACCCATAGATGAGAAGTACAAATATGGCCTCAAAGGTGTCCTCACTCATGGCTTTCCCATACATAATAGCTTGAGCAATGAGGAACTCATAAGGGAGACCTCAAATTCCACCTTTGGTAGTCATATGAGCACTGACCAGAGATTCATCTATATGCAACATGTCAGCTATCTCTTTAGAAGTAGGAATACTCTCCAAGCCACTGAACGATAACTGGTCTAGAATAGGTATACCCACAAGGTAGGCATACTCCTCAAGTGTAGGCAAAAGCTGGACATCCGGAAATGTGAAGCAACGGTACAAGGGATCATAAAACTGCACCAATACACTCATCAATCCTTCATCCACCTGAGTAGTCAGGAGAGGAAGAAGCTTCCCAAAACGAGCCTTGAAACCCAAGGGATCTAGTACATAGGATGTCAGATTCCTTAACTCTTTCAAATCTGGTTGTCTGAAACTGTACTTCTTTGTATTCCTTCTTTGTCTTTCCATGTCTGAAAATTTGCAAATAGACCTCTTAAGTTCCTTGAAAATTTTCTTCATTATTGATGATATGGATGCCAATGGGTGCATGAATGCATGAATGCAACAATCACACTCAAGGATCAAGCAAAGCACACAAAATAAAGGTCATGGGATGGATCACATCATCCTTAATATCAATCATCCATTTTGGTGGATTATGGTTTACACCTTATCAACACCCATGTTCCATTGATATTAAGGATACATGAACGGATCAACCACAAATCAAGGGTTTATTGCGAGTCACGAGCATGGAGTCTCGGTTAAGAACCACCCAAAGGGAGTGTACTAGGGTTTAAACCTGCCAAACATGTTCTACAAGAGGTTCCCATAGTCATCATCTCATCTTTCGGATATTATCGGATAAATGACTACTCGTATTCCAAAAATATTCTCAAGAGAGACTCTTATGAGTGTAGTATCGCGTAACAATCGTATCAAATCTTACACTTGAACGACTTTCGCACTACATCCTAAGAAATAGGCCAAGATGGGCTTGGTAAACTAAGGTTATTGGCTTCTAAGGTCTATATTGGAAAGAGTAATGTCTAACCACAACTACTTGTGTGACATTATTGATCCCAACATGACCTCCACCAAGTGAATGGACTTGCAAGTCAACTTGCTAAGGAATATTTCAACACAAGTCAACAAGACTACGCCATTCTCCTATCCTAAGTGCACTCGAGTCTGGGTATAGAACTCATCTCACAAAGGTCACCAAACATACAAGGAATTAATATTCACACAATTCAATCATTACATACAATACAGTAATCCCAAATTGCACAAAAATATGTCACAAAACAATACAATACAATACAACAAGTATGAAAAATCGGCAAAACGCACTAGGACAAACAGACCTCCCCAGCAAAGTCGCCACTTTTCTATAGCGGGGTATTTGTTACCATTAGAGATATTGACTAAATCCAAGGTAAATCATACAAGTCGAGTCGCCACCGCACTTCTATTTATCCAAGGGAATGGTTAGAAAGCAAACAAAAACCTAATAGTTTTATCGAGTCAAAAACTAGTAAAAGAGAGTCAGAGATCTGGGTAAGGGGGTTGGTTATGCAATGGGAAGGTGTTAGGCACCCAAAACATCCTAGGGCTTCCTAGGGAGCCTTTTTCATACTTTTGGTAAGGTTGTTGTTTTGTGAAAATTTGTTTGTGCAAACATGATTGAAGAGGTGAGAAGAGAATATACAAGTTATTTACATTTTGTGTTTGGATGGATAAACCCATTGCCTACGTACCATCTTAAAAAAGATTAGGATCAAAACCTCATAGTTCGGGGTAAAAATCTCAAAAATGAGTGGGTGAATTGATTAGTCCAAAAGCCTTAAGGTCTTTTGTTATCAAAGGGAGAAAACTCAACCAAACCACAAATCCACCATGTGAGGATAACTTCAACATACTAGTGAGGGGTTAACCCTATAATAAGCATGGAAGACTCATTGTCCATCACTAAGGATATAGGTGAGTATTACATCTACCACAAGGATAACTCAAACCTAATAGCTAAAGGTTGAAAAATTTGATTGAGGAAATGGTCATTGGGACCACAAAAAGACATTTGAATGGGTTATATTTTCCAATTAGAAGTATATACAAAATGGTCAAAGTTGACTTAAAGATTCAATTCAAAATAAGTGTTATGAAAAGAAGGTTTGAAAATCAAAAGCATAAGGCTTAGGTTTCTAATGTTGAAAACAAATGTTAAGTGTTTGCACAAAAGTTTTGGCTTGGGTTAGAGTGGAGAGAAGAAGAAGAAAGGCTAAAGTTCTAAGTAATGCAAAAAGGTGAGGGATAAAGAATAAGACCACAATGGAGTTCCTTTCTTGAGATCATATTGATGATCCATGTAGCTCCCATCCTTTGGAATAAGAAATCGCACAAAGCATAAACTCAAGCAATCAACAATCAAATGAACTCTTTGAAAGACTCCTCAATGTATCTTGGATCTCTCTCTCTTAGAAGCTCATGGCAATGGTTCCTCAATTAAGCTCAAGTTGGAACTCCTAGCACAAGAAAACACATATCAAAAGGTTCTATAATACAATCAAAGAATGGACAAGAGAGAGTTTAGAATATGGTCCTTTCAATGTTCATCTTCAAGCTTAAGCATTCTAAAGGCCCAATGCCTAGTTGCTCTTTTACTTTTATAGCACTCTAAAGGCCCAATCCCTAGTTGCTCTTTGACTCCAAATTTGCATAGGGAGAGTCCTAAAGTCTAAGTCCATTTGTCCATTTCTTTGTATTTGGTTCACAACAATCAAAACAAAACACAAGCACAATAGTATATACACAATTATATGCTCAAGTGAGCAAAAGGCAAATGTCATTAACATAAACATGTGCTCAAGTGAGCAAAGGGAAAAGCAAATGAATAATATGTACAAGAATAGTAAATTGCATTAAAAGTAAAGAGCAAAAAGTAAATGTTAATTGTTAATGGTTAGTGTTAGTAGTTAGTGTGCCATAAGGCAAATTTAGCGATATGTTAAGCAATCGTAATTGGACTTATGTAGAAGTCACAACTATCTGAGGCCGGTCAATAATAATATAGGCAACAACACAAGCTAGAAGTCGTGATTAGTGAACCAAGTTCCAACAACTTGCCATGCCAAAAAAGAAGAAGAGAATTGATCTTGTATTGGTTTAAGTCTTTTGTATGATTTAGGAAACAACCTATCCTTAATGCAAAGCCATTCACTTGATCAATTGATCAAGATGAATTAGATTTGAATCAAGGAAGATTAAGTCTCCCTAATCAATGCTAACTTATCAACCTTCAACTCATTGATCCAAAAAAAGAAAAAGAAGAAGAAGAAGAAAGAGATGAATAATGGAAAAGGAAATGGAAAGAATAAAGTGCATAGGTGTAATAAAATGTACCAATCCATATGTGTTGACCAAATGACATTGAAAGTCAAAGTCAAACAATGAGAAATCAGAAATGAGATGAAGATTCGAGGTCAAACAATAAGCAAAATATTTTTGGCATTTTTAATATTAAAATAAACTTGAATTAAAAATAAAGAAAGGTCAAACTTCAAAATCACTTCAAATCAACCTTGAAAGTTCCAAGTGATTTATCCTATGTTCAACAAGGTCAAACAAAGTTTGACAAAAAATTTCAGCAATTTTAAAAGTCAGAAACTATTTTTTAATCAATTAAAAATGAATAAAAGTAACCTAATTGAACTAAAATCTCAAATAAATCTCAAATTGATGAGAATATTTTTCATAGATTCATCATCATTCAAATAGGTTAGGAAAATATTTTTGTATTTTTTGAATATCAAGAACTATTTAAAATGAATTAGAAATAACCAGAAAAGAGAAAATTCACGAAAAATATCAAATGACAAAATAAAAAATATTAAAAATCAAAATTAGAAACTAGAAATTATTTGGAGAAGAATGCAATGGCCATGGACTCAACCACGTGGGGACGGTGGTGGAAACCACCGTCTTCTCCGGTGAGACTCACCGTCCGGCCAAAATTTGCAGGTTTTTAAAACTCAATTAAAATGCACGATCCATACATCATTGGAAAGTTGGGATGATGTACATCATCCCTGTACCACTCAATTCCAATCTAGATCTTTATATTGAGAGAAATCAGAGATGGAAATTCTGTGGTGTTCATGTGAACTTCATGGATTTCAATAATTAAGCATTCAAAACAATTGCCTCTATGAAGAGGACTTCAGCCAACACAAAATCCAAGCAAATAGATCAATAATTGGTGAGTTTCGAAGAAAAAACCAGTTGAAGAAAAACCTTGGATTCTGGAGATTTGAGCTTGCTTCCTTGCTTCCTTTGGCCAAACAGAAGATCAATGGGGTATGAGAGAGAGGTCTAGGAGCTTTAGATCCAAAAATTCAACCAGATGTAGTCGAATTTTAGATCTAAAAAAATTGAAGAAAAGTGAAATAGCTCCTTTGGTGAGAGGTTAGGTTTTCAGTTCAGCAGCATTTCAGGTTGATTCATGGATCATATTTGAATGGAGTGAGGCTCTTATTTATAGATGGAAAGGCAAGGTGAGTGTGATCAAAGTCGGGTGCATGGAATTAGATATTCATTGCATGGGCTTGCATGATCATTCAAAAGGCCCAAATTCAATGCCAAATGCACTCTGAATCATAACTGAGCTGAAATGGTCGTGGAATTGGCAATGCACAAGCTTGTATAATGAGTTTCAACATGTTATGCATAATCATGCCTAAAACTTCTCCTCTTCAAAAATGCCATTTGCCAAATCCAAACATGAGCATGTGAGTAATGGTTGGAAAGGTTTTAATGTAAGGAACAATTGTTATGTTGGGCAAAAATCCATTTGAAATGTGGAAATCCGTGAAATTTGAGTTTAAAGTGCAAGGTTCAAAACATGAAAAGGAAAAGTTTCTAAATTTGGCCGATGTTGAAGCCTCTCTGTTTTGATGATGCAAGCCCCAAATGAAAAAACCTCCAACATCAAAGTTGTATATATCTTCAAGACAATCAAAATGGATTTAAATTTTGCATCATTTGGATTTTCGTTTAAAGAGTTATGGGCACTTGAAGTTGGACTTTTTTGCCTTTCAACGCATTTGGTCCAAAAGGACCTATAATGTTTTGCATTATCACATGTATTTCCTTTGAGATTTTGAAATTTTGTTCAACATAACATTTGAATTAGAAATCTTAATATTTCCAATTAATTTGATCCCACCTCAAAATCATAAAAAATGAATGAGTTATGTCCTTGGGAAGTTGACCCAAAATTAGGGTTTCAGTCAAAATGACCTATAATGTCTTGGAATAGGAGATGACCTTCCAAGATTCAAATCAATTTTTGATGAACATGAAAGTTGTTCATATTGTTCTTAAGAACATTTGTGCTTTTGGGATCATCTCCATTTGACCAACACATAAAAAGGTAGGTCTCAGTGCATTTGAAAGTAATCAGATGAATTGACTGATCAACTTCTCAAGTCCATGACTCATATCTTGATGAATTGATGATTGAGGACACTCAAACAAGTTCAAATATGCATGAAATAATGAGTTAAAGAACTTCCCTTGATTGTATTTGATCATGGGTTGAGGTTGCTTCAAGAGCAAGGCATTATGGATGATCAGATGAAGTAGGGTTTCCTTGGGGAACAAACCTCAAACCTTTTGACTTGCTTTGATCAAAATGATGAATGGAGATGCTAGGGCGGCATATTTGATGGAGGAGAGCTTTGGGAACCATTACCATGATTGTCTTCCTCTTCTTTTGACCATATCTTTGTACCAATGATCTCCTTGAAGCTTTTGACCTTGTGATTGCTCAAGCTACAAACAAAAGATGTTAGTGACATATTTTTGTGCTTTTGGTTAGTAAAAAAAAATAAGAAAATTAATAATATACAATTCAAGCATGCTTGGTGATCTCAAACCACTCACAAGAGGTCCCACCCAAAGGCAAAGGGAACCAAGATGCTTATGATCCTTGAGGCTTTGCAAATGCAATGTTATGATGCCATGAGGGACCTTAGGGCCAAAATTGGGGTCTTACAAGTCTCTGTCCCATTTATGAGTGTATTACTCCTATGGATTTTCAGTTTCTCCTGGTTTCTTTTTCCTTTGTGGATATATATCCCCACAGAGTATTACCTTTTGCATACATACATTTGCATCATGAGGTCTCTTAGGGACCAAAATTCGTCTCTTTGTTATTATTTAAGCCCATTCTACCTCGTCGAGACGAAGATTTTAACCTTCATATCTCCGGCTATAATGACCTTAAATAGGGCCATCTGTAAGACCCTAATTTTGACCCTAAGATCCCTCATGGCATCATTTCATTGCACATTGCATTTGCCTCAAGGATCATAGCATCTTGGCTCCTTAACCTTAGGGTTGGGACTTGTGTGAGTTGGTTTGAGACCACCAAGCATGCTTGAATTGTATATTATTGCTTTTCTTATTTTGTTTACTAACCAAAAGCATAAAAATATGTCACTAACTTATTTTGTTTTGTAGCTTGAGCTTAATCATGTGATCCAAGGCTCCTAGGAGGCCCCTATGTTCATTGATGTGGCCAGATGAAGTTGAAAGCAAGCATGGAAATGGTTCCCAAACCTCTCAATCATCATATATGCCTCCTAAGTATCTCATTTTATCAATCTGATCAAGATAAACCAAAGGGCTTGAGGATTGTTTCCCAAGGAAACCCTAATTCAATTGTGCATTAATTGTGCCTTGCTCATGAAGTAACCTCAACCTGTGATCAAATACAATCAAGGGAAGTTCTTTAATTCATCATTTCATGCATATTTGAGCTTATGTGAGTGTCCTAAATCATCAATTCATCAAGATTTGAAGTTTGGACTTGAGAAGTTGATCAGTCAATTCATCTGACTATTTTGAAATCCACTGAGACCTAACTTTTAATGTGTTTGTCAAATTAATATGAACCCAAGATAAAAAATGTTCTTAAGAGCCTAATGAACAACTTTCATGTTCATTAAAAATTTATTTGAAGCTTGTAAGGTCATCATTAATTTCAATACATTATAGGTCATTTTGATTGAAACCCTAATTTTGGGTCAACTTCCAAAGGACCTAACTCCTTCATTTTTCATGATTTTTAGGTGGGATAAAATGAATTCGAAATTGTAAGATGTCTAATTCATTTGTTATGTTGGACAAAATTTCATAATCCTAAAATAAACACATGTGATAATACAAAACATTATAGGTCACTTTGGACCAAAGCCATTGAAATGTGAAAAAGTCCAACTTCAAGTACCCATAACTTTCTCATAAAAAATCAAAATGATGCAAAATTTAAGTCCAAATTTATTGTATTGAAAATATCTACAACTGTCATGTTGAAGGTTTTATCATTTGAGGCTTTCATCATTGAAACCGAAGGGCTTGAAGTTGGTCCATTTTGGCAAAATTTCCATACACATGTTTTACACCTTGAACTTCATGGCCTGTTTTTGATAATTTCCCAACACCAAATGGATTTTTGTTCAACATAACATTTGTTCCTAATGTCAAGACCTTTCCAACCATTACCCACAAGGCTATGTTTCAATTTGGCAAGTAGCATTTTCGAAGAGGAGAAGATTTATGTTCATTTATGCCTAACATGTTGAAACTTCATGCAGAAGCTTACACATTCAAATCTGCACATCCAAATTCATTTTGTTGATGTTTATCTTCTATTTCCAATTACACTTGGGCCTCACATGCGCCTGTACAGGCCCATGCATGGAGGCCCTCATTCCACATGCACACGGTTTCTTCATGTAATGCAACATGCTTGGCTATAAATAGAAGTGTCATTCTTCATTCAATCACAACCTAAAGGCGCCTGAAGTTCTGCACAAGTGAAATCCCAACCTCCATTAAAAGGAATTATGAGTTTTCTTTTTCAATTTTCAAGTTCAATTTTCAACTTCATTGGTTGATCTTTGAACTTCAATTCCTGAACCTTGCTTCCTTGCTATCTCAAGAACAAGCTGCATCAAAGAGTTGCAGTGGATCGTGCCATTGAAAGCTGCACTTCAAAGGTTGTTGTTCAAACTGTTTTCATTCGAAACTCCTTGGATATTGATCATTTCTTGCATTGCTTGGTACTTCTAAAGCCTCATGTGAGAGGCAATTGATTTGAGATTTTAATTTCATGAATTGAATAAGTTCTGTTTGAACACCACAAATTTCCATCTCAGATTTCTCTCTCTATAGAGATCTTGAATGGAAACCAAGGGTACAGGGGTGATGTACATCACCCCAGCTTTCTAAAGATGTAGGGATCGTGCATTTTGGTGAAGGCTTTGAAACCTACAAATTTTGGCCGGAACTGTGAGTCTCGCCGGAGAAGATGGTGGTTTCCACCACCGTCCCCACGTGGACGAGTTCCTGACCCTTGGATCTTTGTTTCCAGATCTAATCTTGGTCATGCAATGTTATGACTTTCATTTAATCCTTATGTTTCGCTGCTGACTTTGGTTCACCATGTGCGTGCGTCTCCCAGCCTTGTGATCAGCCACATCAATTAATGAGTGCTGATCCAAGCGCTGAGGATTTTTCTGATTTTTAATTTCTATTTTAATTTTATTTTATTTCAATTATTTTCAAAAATTCATAACTTCTTCATTTTTAATCATAAAAATACGGGACCAATTGCAAAATTTTCCTTTCAAATTCTAGTTTTGTGATTCCATTTAATATTTTTTGTGAATTTTCTCTTTTCTGGTTATTTTTAATTCATTTAAAATACTTCCCAATATTCAAAAATGCCAAAAAATATTTTCTTAGCATCTTTGAATGATGATGAATCTATGAAAAATATTCTCATCAATTTCTTAATTGATTTGAGATTTATTTGAGATTTTAGGTCAATTATGTTATTTTTCTTCATTTTTATTTGTTTAAAATTAGTTTCTGTTTTCAAAAAATGATGAAATTTTTTGTCAAACCTTGTTTGACCATGTTGAACTTATGATGATCCAATTGGACTTTTCCAATTTGATTTGAATTGGATTTGAAGTTTGAATTTTATTTGTTTATTTTAATTCAAGTATTATTTTAATTCCAAAAATTACCAAAAATATTTTTATTGTTTCTTGACTTCTAAGCTTCATATCACTTCTGTTTACCATTGATTGAGCTTGATTCCATTCATGTTTGATCAATGTGTGTTGGTTATGTCATTTGAATTTCCATTATGTACATTCCATTTCTTCTTCTTTTTTTTTTTTTTCTTTTTGGTCAATGATTTAATGATTGGTGGTAGCCTTGACATATGAGGGGCTTAACCTTCTTTGATCCAAATCAAATTCATCTCGATCAAAGATCAAGTGAATTGCTTTGCATTAGAGATAGGTTGCTTCTTGGTCAAGCAAAAAACCTAAATCAATACAAGATCATTCTTCTTTTCTTTTGGCACTGCAAGTTGTAGGAGATTGGCTTACTAGTCATGGTCTCTAACTTGTGTTTGTTGCCTATAGTTTTATTGACCGGCCTCAGATAGGTGTGACTACTACATTAGTCCACTTACGATTGCTTAACATAGCGCTAAATTTCCCTATGGCACACTAACACTAACTACTAATTACTAACTTTTAATTCAAGCATTTAATTCTTGCAATTTACTTTTATGAAATTTAATTTCTTGCTCATTAATTCATTTGTCTTTTTCCCTTTGCTCACTTGAGCTCATGTTTATGTTAATGCAATTTTCCTTTTGCTCACTTGAGCACATTATTGTGTATATACTATTGCCTTGTGCTTGTTTTGTTTTGTTTGTGTGAACCCAATGCAAATGGGGAAAGGACTTAGATTTAGGACCTTACCTATGCTAATGGAGTTTCAAGAGCAACTAGGCCTGATGCCTTTAGAATGCTAAAATATGTTGAAGAGCAACTAGGCCTGATGCCTTTAGAATGCTAAAATATGTCGAAGAGCAACTAGGTCTCGTGCCTTTAGAATGCTTAATCTTGAAAATGAGTTCAAAGGACCCCTAATTCTAAACTCACTCTTGTCCATTCTTTTATGGCATTGTGGAACTTTTTGATTTGTGTGTTCTTGTGTGCTAGGGATCCTAAACTTGAGCCAATTAGAAGAGCCATTGTCATGGACGTCCAAGATAAGAGATACAAAAGCCAATTGGAAGCTTCCTAGGAGCTTGATTGATTGTTTGCTTGATTGCTTGAGTTATTGGCTTATTGCTTGCTAAGTCCAAAGGAATGGAGCAACTTGGATCATCTTTATGATCTCAAGAAGGGAACTCCAAGTGGTTTTATTTCTCTTCCCTCATCTTTGCATGTTTAAGACCTAGCTCTTCTCTTCTTCTCTCCACTCTAACCCAAATCAAACTCTTTTGTGCAAACATTAACATTGTTTTAAAAATTAGAAACCTAGGCATTATGCCTTTGATTTTTCAAACTCTTTTCATAACACTTATTTTGAATTGAATCTTAAGTCAACTTTGACCTTACTTTGTGAATACTTTTCATTTGTAAATACAACTCACTCAATTGTTTTTTTATGGTTCCAATGACCATTTATGTTAAAGCTTTTTATAAACATTAGCTATTAGGTTTGAGTTATCCTAGAGGTTGATATAATACTCACTTATATCCTTAGTGATGGACTATAAGTCTTCCATGCTTATTATAGGGTTAACCCCTCACTACCATGTTAAAGCTCTCCTCACATGGTGGATTTGTGGTTTCTAGGTTGAGTTTTCTCCCTTTGATAACAAAAGACCTTAAGGCTTTTGACCAATCAATTCACCAACTTCTTTTGAGATTTTTACCCCGAACTACGAGGTTTTGATCCTACCTTTTTAAGATGGTACGTAGGCAATGGGTTTATCCATTCAATCACAAAATTGTAAATAACTTGTATATTCTTTTCTCATCTCCCCAATCATGTTTGCAAAAATATTTCTCACAAATACCAACCTACCTTACAACATTCGTCAAAAGGGCCCCCTTAGAGTACTAAGGATGTTTTGGGTGCTTAAAACCTTCCCATTGCATAACCAACCCCCTTACCCAGATCTCCGACATTTTTATTAGTTTTTGATTTGATAAAACTTCTCGGTTTTTGTTCGCTTTCTAACCTTTCCTTTGGATAAATAGAAGTGCGGTGGCGAATCGAATTGTATGATTTACTTTTGATTTAGTCAATAGATCTAAAGGTAACGAATACCCCGCTACACTCATATATCAGAGGAAATACTCCTTGATTAACTCAGAATAAGGCATTAGACATAGGTTCAAAGTAACAGTTGCATCAAGACCATGTAGCATATGAAATCAGATGAATCCCAAGACTTGCATCAGATGAAATCTCAAATCACAATAAACTAGTCTCATAAATGTTGGCATTGGCCAAGTCCTTTTTGCATATGGAATGTTGCCTAATCCTAAGTCCAAAAGTTTAGGTCAAATCCAACAACCCACACAATCATTTTTTAGGGTTTTTGTTGTTTATTAAGTATTTTTAAGGCCTAAGACCATAAACACAAACAAATATATACAACCACAATATATGGCTCAAATGAGCAAAGTTAAAATGACATAAACATAAACAAGTTAGTCATATGTTAGTTGATTAGAGGTTAGTGATGTTTTACTTTTAAATTGATTAAGTTATTCTTTGGAGAACACTCAACGCTCTATTCACAAGCATGGATCCTTGAACCAAGACATCTTCCAAAGGAACGAAAAAAGACCAAGTTTCCATACAATACCATGAAAGGGGGGAGACTTACAATCTCAGTTACTAGAATGCTATGCCTTTAGGGTCAAATTTAGTTCTGTGTTAAGCAATCGTAATTGGACTTATGTAGAAGTCACATCTATCTGAGGCCGGGAAATAGAAATTTTGGTGTTAATGCATGTTAGACATATGGTATAATGAACCAAACTTCTAAAACATACCACACACAAAAAGAAAAAAAGATGAAAGGATGGACCTATCTCATTCATACTTGAATTGGTTCATCTAACACAAACTTATTGATGAACTAATTAGCCTTAGGATATTGAGATTTCATTGGTCAATGAAAAGGATGGGATAGAATGGGATTGAAGATGAAGAGGGAAGGGAGATGAGAGAAACACAAATTGGTCATGGGAGGAATTTTATCAAATTAAAATCGTTCATTCATTTTGGGAGATGAAATGTACATTTCATCATTCCCCTAAATCCAATGATTTTAATCTAACAAAAGTCAAATCAACCTTGACCAAGGTCCATACACATAGTCAATCATCACAAGTCAATAAAAATGGCTCAACTTAATTTTTACACAATTAATCAATTAAAAATCAAAACACCAAATAAATGGCCAAGATATTTATCCT
Source organism: Lathyrus oleraceus (assembly GCF_024323335.1). NCBI lineage: Eukaryota > Viridiplantae > Streptophyta > Magnoliopsida > Fabales > Fabaceae > Lathyrus > Lathyrus oleraceus. The sequence continues at coordinate 516,192,520 of NC_066585.1, read as the reverse complement.
ATGTCAAACAAGTTCAAAGAACCTTAGACAAAAAAATTCATAATTTTGGAAATGTCAGAAGTATTTTTAAACACTTAAAAAATATGCACAAAAACAATTAATTCATGAAAAATATTAAAATTAATCCAAAAAAATATTTTAATTCAGAAAATGAAAGAGGGCAATATTTAAATATTTTTGGTGAAAGTCCCATATTTTTTGGATTAAAATTTAAATTGATATGAATTAATCAAAATAAAATGATTAAATGAAAAATCAGAAAATGAAAAGAAATTAAAAAAAACAAGGGCCATCAGATCTCCCTCATTAATTGAGGTGGCAGATCTAATGGCAAACTGCGCGCTTCCACCAAATGTTGTAGTCAATGTGTGTACACGCATGGTAATCACTTTGGGCGCTTGAGATTAGAACATGGGAACCAGATCAGAAGGCCTGGATTAATCCAGTGCACCACCGGAGCCCTAGCTCTGGTCATCTTCCCCGGTGATCACCATTGGTCTGGTTCAAGCTCAACTTCATGAAAAATGAAAAGTGAATACACTAATTTGAAGGAAAAATGATCAGGAGCACGAATTTGGCCTCAATTTTCTCCAATTCCAAGTATATAAAAAGATACAGGGATTTGAATTTTGAGGATCATGAACTGAGTTGCTTCGATTTGACCTCAAAGCAACTCAATCTTCTTGCCTACATTGATAGGACTTCAGACAACCGAATATCACAAAGAATGGTGAAGAATTGAGGGAGAATCGAAGAGATGAAGTTTCTGAAAATTTACCTTCGAGGGAGCTTCAAACTTGCTTGATCTTGATTCCAATTGTACTTGGCCTTGCTTCAGAAGCTTGTCGGAAGTAATTAGGATCAAGAAGAGGCCTGGACTTTTGGAGTTTCAATCTCAAAAAAGATGGAGATTTGAAACTCGATTTTCAAATGAAAACCTTCAAGATTATCCTTTAAGGGTGAGGGTTTGGATTGCAGGTTCAAAGCTTGGGCATGAGGTCCTCATTTCTGAGCAATGAGGGTTTTATTTATAGCCAAAGATATTCATTTCCACACACTTCCAAAAATTGCCAATTTTAGTAATTCTCTTTGCATGCTTGCATGGGTGTGTGATAGGCCCATCAAGTGATGTATTCCGGTCTTAAAATGAGTGAAAATCATGCTGAAATCATGTCATGTGGCCATGCATTTGTGTATGAAATATGGTAGTGAAAATCATCCAAATGGCACCTCAAATTGCACTCATGCGCAAGTCCTTCATTCTTTGGCCAAATGAGGTGATTTTGGATTTTTTGGAAAGGTGAGGAGAAGGGGAACAACTTTCATGTTTAACAATATTTCATTTGAAGTTAGGATCATGATGAATTTAGAGATGGAAGTTTGGGAAATCAAACATATTTGAAAATTTTCTAAGTCTCAAGTCAAATGTTCACTTCTTCCACCTTGGATAACTTTTTTTATGGACTTCAAATGAAAAACGTTCCTTCATAAAAGTTGTAAACCTTTCAAACCTCTTCAATTTGGTCACAAATTTAACCTAATTTGGATTTGGCATGAAGGAGTTATGCATTTTAGAAGTTGACGAAAATCACTTGTTCAATGGTACTGGTCCAAAGTGACCTATAATGTTTCCTCTTGGCACATGCATTTTCAAGTTGAATTTTAACTTCCTCCAAACATTACAGTTGAAGTATACATATTTAATTAGATCATGGAATTTGAATGGCTTTCATCTCATAAAAATTGAGCAAGTTATGGTCTTGGGGAGTTGACCTCCTAACTAGGGTTCAAACAAAATGACCTATAATCTTTCACCACAAAAACCGACTTTCCAAGCAAAAATAGCTCTAGACTTCAACATGAAAGTTGTTTGGAATATCATTTGGAGTAACTGTTCTCTTGGAATTATTTTCATATGACACAAATTGTAGGAGATAGGGTCTAGGGAACCCCACTTTTGACTAGTTGATTTCCTCTGGTCAACCACCATGAACCATCTTGCTAACATGACATTCTCTTGACTTTTGGGACTCATGGAGGATCATACATGTGTAAGATGTTATAGTATTAAATATCCTTTGAAATATTTGATCAATTGTTGCAGAAACTTGTTGAAGAATTCACATAAGATACCGAGATGAATTAGCGTTTCCAAGGCAAACAAACTCCAAACTCTTGATGATTTCTTGATCAAAATGATATGTGAAGAACATAGGGATACATATATGATGCTTAGATCTAATGTGAACCATTTCTTGATTGAACTCCTTGCATTGAGGGTCTCAAACCCTAGATATAAGCTTGATAGAGCATGGGTGAACACACACACACTACCTACAAAAGTAACAAACTCTACATTGACATATTTTTGGTATTTTGGTTAGTGAATAATGAAAAACAAAGTATGATACAATCAAAAGTGTGCTTGGTGATCTCTCCCAATACAAACCCAATGAATGAGGGGTAAGGAGGATGCCAAGGTGTGATCCCAATGCCAATGCATATGATGAGATAGCATGAGGGACCTTGGGGTCAAAATTTGGAGTCTTTCAGCTCCCATGGAGTATCATGTATGTTTAGGATGACAATACCTACTCTTTGCATAAGTAACCCCCGGACCCTTGTTCTCTTTTATTAGTTTTATTTTAAAACTTCCTTGGGTTTTGTTCGTACTTTTTCCCTTTTCCTTTGGAAACAATAAAAGCGTGATGGCGACTCTTGCTTTGCGAGTTAAGTTAATCGATAACTTAATCTTAAAAAATTTACCGCTACAGGAAAGTGGCGAATCTGCTGGAAGGTAGTCCCTATTCGGTTAAGCCCATATTTGTTTTTTTGTGTGGATATATTATCTTTATTGTTGTTTGTTATTATTTGTTCTGTCTGGTGCTTGGTGATCTATGTGTAGTGAGATAAGTACTATACTCGGACTTGAGAGCTTTTATGATAGGAGATTGGTATAGTCATGGTTGGCTTACGTGGATTTAATCCTTACTAAGCTGACTTGAGATCCCCCGCTCAGTGGAAGCCCCTTTGGGATTACTGATGTCACATGAGTAGTCGTAGTTGGCACTACTTTTTCCGACCTGGGAGCCCGAGAAGCTGAGGACCTTACAACCTTTAACCCATTTTGACCTCTTAGGACATAATGCAGTGGCTATTTAGGTGTAAACTTGAATTAGTTGTAACGCGATACTACATTCGGTCGAGTTTCTCTTGAGGATATTATTGGTTGACGAGTATTCATATAAATTGATAATATCCAAAAGATGGAATTACAACTCTAGGAAATTTTTAGAACCTTGTTATACAGGTGATTATATCCTTAGTACATACATTATGGGTTGGCTCTTAGCCTTGGCTCCATGCTCGTGACTCTGAACCTTTAGACCTTGTTTGTGTGTTTTGTGTGGCCTTCTTTGTGATTGTACTCATGGCATTCATAATAATTTTACACAATCTTGAAGGAACTTAGAGGCTCTTGTTGCAAACATCATAGATATTTTGATCATGGATATTGGAAGGAGGAACACTCTGAATTACAGTTTCAGATGTCCTGATCTCGTGGAATTAAGGAAGCTAGCATCTTTCATGGATGATCCTAAGGGTTTCAAAGACTGTTTTGGAAGGCTCTTATTTGTACTATCTACTCATGTTGAGGATGGTATTCTCTATATTTTAGTTTAGTCCTATGATCTTGTTTACCAGTGTTTCACTTTCCCTGATTATCAGTTGTTTCCTACCATGGAGGAGTACGTTCATCTTTTGGGTCTACCTGTTTCTGATAGAGTTCCTTTAGTGGGGTGGAAGGAATTCTTGAATCTCGGGTTATTGCCGAAGCCATTCATCTGAGGAAGTCTGACATAGATGCCAATCTCACTATTAAAGGAGGTATTAGAGGGTTGACTTCGAAGTTTCTATTGGTAAAGCCTTTTCTTTTGCCAATGCTAATAGCATAGTGGCTTTTGAAGCTATTTTTGCCTTACTCATCTATGGTTTGGTTTTGTTTCCTAACATTGACAATTTCGTTGATGTTAATGTTATGATGATCTTCTTGATTAAGAATCTAGTTCGAACTCTACTCGGTGATACTTATTTCTCCATTCATATTAGGACTTCTAAAGGAGGTCGAACTATAGTTTGTTGTGTGCCTTTACTGTACAAGTGGTTTATTTTGCACTTGCTGTAGTCTCCTGTCTTGCAAGAAAACAAGGATTGTTTGAGGCGGTCTTAAAGACTTATGTCTCTCACCAATGACGATATTACTTGGTACTCTTTTGTTTACGATGATGTCGAGATTATTAATAGTTGTGGGGAGTTGTCTAATGTGCCTCTTCTTGGTACACAAGGAGGAATCAACTACAATATTGCTTTGGCAAGACGTCAACTTGGGTTCACTATGAAGGACAAACATAATAACATTTTGTTAGAAGGCTTATTTTTCCAAGAAGGGAAAGACAATCAAGGGTTGAAAGCTAGGATAATGAATGCTTGGCACAATGTTATAGGAAATGGAAATGAAATCTTGGATTGAAGAGTTATGTAGCTTTGGAGCCTTACACTATTTGGGTGAAGAAAAGAACAAAGGAATTCAAGATGTCATACGCTTATGAAAGACACATGCCCTTAGTAATGGTGAAATCTCCAATTATTAAAGGCATAGAGGAATTGCACGAGGATTTGGATAGGATAAAGCAAGAGAGGGATGATTGGGAAAGAAAATTTCACACCTTACACTTGAGAAAGTAGAATTGCAAAAGCAGCTAAAAGAAAATGACAACTTGATAGAATTACTCAAGCAACATGTTGTGAAGAGATCCAGAGGCCAAGATGATTTATTTTCCTCTAATAGCTCATCATCTACTCATCTTCCTACTTCTGGCGCTTGGAAAGGCATTATTGACCAACTCGTGATAGAGAAGGATGCTATGAAAAGCATCTACGAAAGAGAGATCAAAAGGCTTTACAAGAAGTTTTAGCTTGGAGTTGGGTCGTTATCGAACATGATTCCATAGATCTAGTTTCTTTTCGCTTATGACCATTGAAATTGTATTTCCGATTGTAATCCTTTTTATTATTAATAAAAAGAGATTTTAGTACATTGGAATGTGTTATCATTATGTTTGTAACTTATGTCTTAAAGTTCCTTGGAAAATAAACAATATAACATTTGCATTTGCATATCATGCATCATGTTGCGTCTTGGTATTGCTTTGAGCATGTTTGCCAGGTGTCTTATTCCTTTCTTGGTCTTCATTCAGACAAGTTGTCTCACCGGTACAATACTCTAGCTAATGAGTTGAAGAAGATGGACCGCCTAGAGCAAGAGAATCGTGAGATCCATGAAAAGGTGACAACTTTGAGGGAGGGATATGAAAGGCTTACTGCTATGATGGAAGCTTTGGCGGCTACTCAGAATCAGCCTCCACCTCCTCCGCCGACTCCGCTTCAGAGGGTCGTGATTTCCAAGATTGTATCTACGCCCGTCTCTATGGCTCCCATCAGTGCTCCACAACACCACATGCCTTCTGGTTTCCCTTGGGGCATGCCTCCTAACTTCGTGCCTGAAGGGTACTAACCTGAAGTTTCAATGGCTTAACCTGTGATGTCAGTACCATCTCTTGTGGTTCATGTTGTTCCCTATATTGAATAACCTGTTTTTCACGTTGACCAAAGCAAGAGCGTTGGTGTTTATGAGAGAATGGGCGAGTTCCAAGATCAATTTCTGGCTATGTAGAAAGAGATTCAGGCTTTGAGGGGGAAGGGTCTGTTTGGGAAGAATGCTCATGATTTGTGTTTGGTTCCTAATGTGAAGATTCCGCACAACTTCAAGGTTCCTGATTTTGAGAAGTATAAAGGTAACTCGTGTCCTCTGAGTCATCTGGTGATGTATGCTCGTAAGATGTCGACTCAGACTGACAATCATCAATTGCTGATCCACTATGTTAAAGACAGTTTGATCGGGGCCATTCTGAAGTGGTATATGGGGCTCGATAGTACTCAAATCCGAACGTTCAATAACCTAGGTGAGGCTTTTTTTCGCCAATATAAATATAATATTGACATGGCACCGGAACGAGATCAACTTCGTGCTATGTCCCAGAAAGATAAAGGGACTTTTAAGGAGTACAAACAGAGGTGGCACGAGATCGTTGCATAGGTTAGTCCTCCGTTGGAGGAAAACAAGATGACAAAGTTGCTTTTGAAGACGTTAAATCCATTCTATTACGATAGGATGGTTGCAAGTGCACCTAGTGACTTTGATGAAATGGTGAATATGTGTTTGAGGTTAGAAGAAGGTGTCCGTGAAGGACGATTGAAAGAAGGTAGTTCATCTGATGGTTCCATAGAATATGGGAATGGTTTACCCAAGAAGAAGGAACACGATGCAAATGCTATCTCGCAAGAGATGCGTAGAAGGCTTACGAAGAACAGTCAACGTTATGAACACGTGGCTTCAGTTACTCCAGTGATTAATTCTGCTCCAGTTCCTCAAGCAGCACCGAGTTATCAACCGTGTTTCCAACAACGCACAAATCAACAGAATCGTACCCAGAGACATGTACAGTTTGACCCAATTCCAATGCCTTATACAGAGTTGTTTCCTCCTTTGATTCAGAAGAATTTGGTGTAAATAAGAACCCCACCAGCTGTTCCGAAAGAGCTTCTATGGTGGTATAAATTTGACCAACATTGTGCATTCCACCAAGGAGCACTAGGCCATGATATTGAAAATTGTTTTGCTTTGAAGGCTGAGGTAAGAAGGTTAATGCAAAGTGGTATCTTATCATTTTAAGATTCTAATCCCAATGTACAAGCTAATCCACTGCCTAAGCATGGCAATGCAACCGTGAATATGGTCGAGGGATGTCCAAGAAAGTAACAAGTCTTTGACATCAATTTGATAATAAGATATTTGGTTGGAATGCATGAAACTTTATGTAAATTGAGTTATTATGAGCATGACCATGCTTCTTTCCAAGTTTTTTCCAGAGATCCCCGAGGATGTGCCATTGTGAAAAGGGACTTGTAAGATATGTTGGATCAGAACCTTATTCATGTTACGAGGGATAGAAATGAAAATGAGCATGAGGTGAACGTCATAGTTACCCGTTTTAATCTCCCAGAACCAGTTCTGATTACATATGATGGACAGAAGACTGTTGTTTCTCCATTGATCATTTGTTTGGCAGGCCCTACTCCTTACGAGTCTGATAAAGTTGTGCCTTACAAGTATAATTCTACTATGCTAGAAGACGATAAAAGAAGTGCACATTCTTTCTTTTCCATCCATGGTGAACATCACCGATGTAATTGGTGTGACCCGAAATGGTCGGATATTTGTTGCTGCAGCCCCTAAGAGGACTGAAGATATGGTGATAGAGAAAGCAAGTCTATAAAAAACTCATGTTATACAAGTCGCCTAATCCAGTATTATGAATCCCAATGTTGATCAAGATGAAATGTTGAAATTGATCAAGAAGAGTGATTTCAATATGGTGGACCAGTTGTTGCATACTCCGCCCAAGATATATGTGTTATCCCAACTGATGAGTTCGGAAGGGAACCGAGAAGCTTTGCAGAAAGTCCTAGAGCAAGCCTATGTGGACCATGATGTGACAATTGAATAATTTGATGGCATTACAGCCAACATTACAACATATAACAATTTGAGCTTCATTGATGAAAAGTTGTCCGAGCAGGGGAGGAACCACAATTTGGACCTACATATCTCTATGAACTATCAAGAAGATACCCTATCTAATATGCTGGTGGATACTGGATCCTCTTTGAATGTTCTGCCCAAGTCTACACTGTCTAAACTTGCTTACCAAGGTGCTCCAATGAGATTCAGCGGAGTTGTGAAGGTCTTCGATGGCTCAACGAAGACTATAATTGGAGAGGTTGATCTCCCGATAGAGATAGGTCCGTGCCTATTTCATATCACTTTTCAAGTGATGGATATTCATCCCGCCTACAGTTGTCTCTTATAAAATCTGTGGATTCATGAGGCTATGGCAGTTACGTCAACTCTACACCAGAAACTGAAGTTTATGAAGAATGGGAAGTTAGTGATCGTGGGTGGAGAGCATGCCATGTTAGAAAGCCATCTCTTCTTGTTTTCCTATATTGATGCTTACGAAGCTAAAGGAACGTCATTTCAGGCTCTTTTTGTTGATAATGTTGCTATTAAGAAGAGCTGAGAATCCATGTCATCCTTAAGAGACGCTTAACATGTGTTGAAGAATGGTCAATCCGCTAAGTGGGGACAAATTGTTGAGCTTGCTGAAAACAAGAATAGAGTTGGTTTGGGTTTTTCACCTGGTGCAACCCGAAGAGATCTAAAGCGAATTCAGGAAGTGTTTCATAATGTAGGCTTCATTCATTCCAAAGATCAGTCTGATGTCGCCATCTTAGAAGACGACGAAGAGTAAAAAGTGCCAGACTTTGTGACACTTGGATCGGTGTTCCGGAATTGAACAATTGTTGATGTTCCTTTTGTTATTCACTTGTCAAAGTAATATGTTTGCCTTTTGTTATTTTCAAAATCCTTTCACTATGCCCAAGATGAAAGTGAATCTATGTGGGCTTTATTTCAAATTTTATTATCATTAATAAAATGTTGCTTCATTTATCCATATTATGTTTTTTTCCTTTTTGCTTATTCTGGAAAATGGTAACATAAAAAACATAATAATCATTTTTATATTTGCATCACAGCATGCATTTATTTGTTCATATTCAAAAATCAAGCATAAAATTATTGTGCAGATTAATTGTTAAACCCATTGAAAACAATGACCTGATGCCCTCTACCAACTTTGAATTTCCTATGTTCGAAATGGAAGAAGAGGATGATGAAAAGATTCCTGATGAGATTTCTCGGTTGCTTGAGTATGAAGAAAAGACCATTCACCCTCATAAAGAGCCACTGGAAGTGAATAATCTGGGTTCCGAAGATAACAAGAAAGAAGTCAAGATTGGGGCATTGCTTTGTGCAAATATTAAGAAGAGGATGGTAGAGCTTCTTAGAGATTATGTGGATGTATTTTCTTGGTCTTATCAATATATGCCAAATATTTATACTAATATTATGGAGTATAGATTGTCGTCGAAGCCAGAATGTTCACCGGTTAAGCAGAAGTTGAGAAGAACTCGCCCTGATATGGCTGTCAAGATTAAAGCAGAAGTTTAAACGCAGATTGTTGGTGGTTTCCTTGTTACCGCTGAGTATCCTCTGTGGGTGTCTAACATTGTGCCTGTTCCAAAGAAATATGGTAAAGTTCGGATGTGTGTTGATTACAGAGACTTGAACAAAGCCAGTCCTAAATATGACTTTCATTTGCCACACATTGACGTGGTGGTAGATAATACGGCTAAGGTCAACGTCTTCTTATTTATGGATGGATTCTCCGGTTGTAATTAGATTAATATGGCACCCGAGGACATGGAAAAAACAACATTTATTACATCCTGGGGAACATTCTGCTATAGAGTGATGCCCTTCAGTTTAAAGTGTTGGTGTAAGCCCTAGAGGCCAATACTTTTGGTACTTGTATCGAATAATAAAAGGCTTTTCTTTATTATGGTTGATTAATAAAGTCCCTGGAATAGATAGTCTGTTTAATGTATTAAGTGTGACTTAATCATGAGAACACATTAAACATAAGGACACTATTCTTAAAGTATCCGTAGTCGAGCTTTAGTGTGAAGTGGGATAACATTAAAGCATTAAGACTATTATGTTTGTAGACTGATGATCACATCTCATGGATCATGGATAAAGAGTTGTCAAGTCTTAAACATAGGTATGAATGTTAGGAGTAATATTTATACCGGATTGACCCGCTATGAGAATACTATATAGAAAGTTATGCAAAGTGTCATAAGTTATTCTCATGGTGATAATGATGTATACCACTCTTCGACCTGAAACCACTATGGACCCTAGATGTGGAGTCGAGTGCTTTATTGCTGATCCAACGTTGTCCGTAACTGGATAACCATAAAGACAGTTGATGGGTACTCCACGAAGCATGCTGAGGGACATGAGTGACCTAGATGGAATTTGCCCATCCTGCATAACAGGGTAAATGTCTATGGGTCCAATATTGAACTGGACAAGGATGACACGGTCTATGCCTTGTGTTCAATATAGACATAAGGGCAAAAGGGTAATTATGCACATAAGTATTATCACATAAGGTTTTGTCAGATCACATGACATTTTCGTGTCTTGGGTAGCAGTGATGTGTTGCTAGATACCGCTCACTGTTTATTATGTTAAATGCGTGATTTAATATAATTGCCAACGTCACGAAAACCTACAGGGTCACACACAAAGGACGGATTGATGAGAGATAGAGTAACTAAGGAGTACCGTAAGGTACGGTGCCCTTAAGTGAATTATAGAACATCATAAGGTACGGTGTACTCGAGTAGAATACGAAATATGGTAAGGTACCATGGGCTTAAGTGATTTTGGGCATATTATAAGATATGGGCCAAAATACACTTAAGTGGGCTTTTAGCTTGAAGCCCACACAAGTGGTTCTATAAATAGAACGCTTGTGCAGAAGCATTCATTGCGGTTGCATTATTTTCGTTTTCTCTCACTCTCTCTCTCTCTCACTCAAAGCCTTCATTCATACCAGCTAGCACTGAGATTGAAGAAATCCGTTCGTGTGGACTGAGTAGAGATGTTGTCATCGTTCAACGTTCGTGATCGCTTCGTGGATCTGCATCAAAGGTTTTGATCGTCACAAGAGATTTGCACCAAAGGTTTCAATCGTCACAAGAGGTAAATATTCTATCACTGATCATGACCATTCGTAAGGATCACTAAAGGAGAAAATTTTAATTTCCGCTGCGTTTTGGACCGCAATTCTCCTTCATAAAGAATGTTGGTGCATTATACCAAAGAGCCCTGACTATTTTTTTTAATGAAATGATGCACAAAGAGATAGAAGTATATGTTCGTGATATGATTGCTAAGTCGAAGACTGAAGAAGATCATATTGAATATTTGCTGAATTTGTTTCAGCGGTTAAGAAAGTTCAAACTCTGGTTGAATCCTAATAAATGTACTTTCGGCGTCCGTTCCGGAAAGTTGTTGGGTTTCATCGTCAGCCAGAAAGGTATTGAAGTAGATCCTGATAAAGTAAGTGCTATTCAAGAGATGCCAGCGCTGAAGATAGAAAATCAAGTCAGAGGGTTCCTTGGGTGTCTGAATTATATATCCTGATTCATATCTCACATGATTGCCACGTGTGGGCCAATCTTCAAGCTTCTCCGTAAAGATCAAATTTATGTTTGGACATAGGAATGCCAGAAATATTTTGACACCATCAAGGAGTATCTAATTTAACCTCGTGTATTGTCTCCTCCAGTGGAAGGAAGGCCTTTGATTATGTATTTAACTGTGTTAGAATAGTCAATGGGTTGTGTGCTTGGACAACAAGATGAAACTGGTAGAAAGGAGCATGACATCTACTATCTGAGTAAGAAATTTACAGACTGTGAGTCTCGGTACACCATGCTTGAGAAGATGTGTTCTGGTTTAGATGGGCTTCCAAACGTTTACGCCAATATATGATCAATAATACCACTTGGTTGATATCCAAAATGGATCCAATCAAGTATATCTTTGAAAAGCCTACTTTGACTGGAAGGATAGCTTGTTGGCATATGATGTTGTCTGGATATGATATTGAGTATCGTACTCAAAAGGCAATTAAAGGAAGTATTATTGCAGATCATTTGGCTCACCATCCGATCGATGATTATCAATCCATCAGGTTTGACTTCCCTGATGAAGATGTTATGTACTTGAAAGCTAAAGATTGTGATGAACTGTTACCTGAAGAAGGATCAGAGCCTGGATCCCGGTGGGGTTTAGTGTTTGATGGAGCTCTTAATCCTTATGGTAATGGAATTGGGACCATTATTATTACTCCCAAGGGTTCTCATATCCCTTTTACTGTAGGATTGATGTTTGATTGCACGAATAATATGGCAGAATATGAAGCTTGCATCATGGGTCTTGAAGAAGCCATTGATTTGAGGATTAAAATCCTAGATATGTATCGAGATTCAGACCTTGTGGTCAATCAGATTAAAGGAGAATGGGAGACACGTCATCCTGGCTTAATCCCTTAAAAAGATTATGCAAGGAGGTTGTCAACTTTCTTCAATAAAATAGAGTTTCATCATATACCTTGTGAAGAAAATCAGATGGCGGACTGATCAGTCACCATTTGCATTAAGTTTTCGTTATTAATCTGACACGAAATAGAGGCTTTTGACACACTGTGCAAGCATTTATGATACGTTTCGAGTTAGTTTTACTTCCGTCATTATATTTAAGCATTTTTAATCATTGTTATGTTTTACATATATTTTACTGATCTTATGCGTGGGATAGTTGTGTTTTTGTCCGATAGGTCCAGGTAGAAGAACCAAGGGACTCAGAACGAGACAATGCGAGATTCCGGCAAGTAGAGAAGCAGAAAAACCCGATACAGGAGGCCTGACACGACCACCCGTGTCAACTGACACGGCCACCCGTGTCAGACAAGGGAGGACGTGTTGAAGAAAATAGTAGCCTGACACGGCCACCGTGTCAGCTGGCACGGGCCCTGTCAGGCACCTCAAGCAACCGTGTCAACCATGCCAGGGGCGTGTCAGCCAGGAGAGTAGGCTGACACAGCCACCCGTGTCAGTTTTCTTGGGCTTTTGTTCGTCGGGCTTTTTCAGAGATATTTTTGGACATATTTAACTGTTGCTTGGGATTTTCACTAAAAAAGAGGGCCTTATACCAAAGGAAAAATCATCTTGGAATACGGCAAAATACAGTATTGTGAAGCAATCAAGTATTGCAGAGATCAAGGCATTAGGAGAGCTTAAGGTTTTCATGAGCGGGACCGATTGAAGATCAAAGTCATCCAATTACTTGTAATGTGTAATTTTTATCTTGCATTTGTTTTTAACAGTATGAGTAGCTAAACCCCCCAAAGCTAGGGGGTGTCCCTGATTTAGATTTTTAATGAATTTGAGTTTACATTTGCATTTATAATATTGTTTTTACGGTAACCTTTTGATGTGTTTATTGCTTTCTCTTTCGGACTAATCGAGATTGATTTATGGTTATCAATTAGGCTGGACCGCCATTGATAAGGTTTTCATAAGGTTACTCTGCAGTAGATATCACCTAGGACTAGGGATACCCTGTATGAACCAGAGTATTCTTGATATTATAATGCTTAACTTCACCCTAATTGGCTACGAGGGTAGATTGATTAAAGGTTTTCTCACGAAGGATTTGGGAGAAAATACCCTTAAGAACTGGTAGTAATTGATATTTGTTGATGCAATAGTGACTCAGAATTGTTACAGGGATAAATCATACACCTTCCCTGATATTGTTCCTTTTTCTCTATAAACCCTTATTTTCATTCTTCTTTGCCTTTACTTTTATTATTATATTTTTACACCTAAAAACCAAATTAAGACTTTTTTAATTGAATGATAATTTAAACTCAATATTGACTTGCAGTCCTTGAGATCGACATTCAGGGAATTTCCCCATTATTATTATAAAAGGCAAAATAGTACACTTGCTATTTTCCCGATCAGGTTTTTGGCGCCGTTGCCGGGGACTGCCAAAATATATAGTTTAATTTTAAGTTCAATTAAAATTTTGTTGCTCTGCAATAAAATTATTTTTCTGTCATTTATATATTTTCATTCACTAACCTGTGTATGCGAGGAGAGCCCTCAGCAGAATTACTTTTTGACAAAGAAATTGAGAGAACCCTTCACTAGAGACGTAGAAACGCTAGATTAGATTCCAAAGAAGAAGTTCCCTATGATCACTCAGATCCAGAAAAAGAAACTATGGCTGAAATTCCTCCTGTTCCACTGCCTCCACCTCAGGAAAGACTCTTAGGTGACTATGGAGGGAAAAATGCACCGGGTGGTAGATTGACCATTGTCAACCAACCGGTGAATGTGAAGAACTTTCAACTGCACCCTAGTATAATCAATCAACTTGAGAGAAAATCTTTCCTTGGAAAGGTTAATGAAGATGCCAACAAGCACCTGCAGAGATTTCTGACCATGAGTACTACTATGAAAATTGATGGTAATACTGATGAAAGCAAAAAAATTAAGAATGTTCCCGTTCACTTTAGCTGAAGATGCGGAAGAATGGTTTTACTCTCTTCTGTAAGACCCCAATTTTGACCCTAAGATCCCTCATGCAATTTCATCATAAGCATTAGCATTGGGATCATACCTTGGCATTCTCCCTACCCCCTTTCATTGGGTTTGTTTTGGGAGAGATCACCAAGCACTTTGTGATTGTATCTTACTTGTTTTTTTTATCATTTTACTACCCAAAATACCAAAAATATGTTTTTGCATTTGCCTAACTCTTTTGTAGGAAGGGCATGATCTCCATTGATTTATCAAGTTCATATCTAGGGTTTAAGACCCTCATGACAAAGAGCACAGCCATGAATTGACACAAGAATGGTTATGATCATCATATATGAATCCCAAGGATCTCTACATGTTATATTGATCATGTTTTCTTCAAGAGTTTGAGGGTGGTTTGCCTTGGAAACCCTAGTTTGACTAGGTATCTTGAGTAACTTCTCCAACAAACTATCTCATCAATTGATCAAATTTCTCATAGGGAACCTCAAAATTCATCATCTTATGCATATATGATCTACCATGAGTCAAGAAAGTCAAAATAATTGAAGGTTAGCAAGTTGGTTGATGGTGGTTGGCCAGATGAATTCATTTGATCAACACTGGGTCTCCGTAGACCCTATCTTCTACAATTTTAACAATATGAAATGATTCCAAGAGAAAACGTACTCTAAATGACATTCCAAACAACTTTCATGTTGATACCTAGAGCTAGTTTTTCTTGGAAAATCATTTTCTATGTTGAAACATTATAGGTCATTTTGTCTAAACCCTAATTTGAAAGTCAAATTCCCAAGACCATAACTTGCTCATTTTTTATGAGATGAAAGATTTCCAAATTTCACAATCAAATTCAATGTGTCTAATTCAACTTTGATGTTTGGAGTCGGAGCTATTTCAACTTTTTGAGCATGTGATATGAGGTTACATTAGAGGTCACTTTTGACCTATACCATTGATCAAGTGATTTTTCCAAACTTCAAA
Organism: Lathyrus oleraceus; assembly: GCF_024323335.1. Lineage (NCBI taxonomy): Eukaryota > Viridiplantae > Streptophyta > Magnoliopsida > Fabales > Fabaceae > Lathyrus > Lathyrus oleraceus. Next base: position 516,177,322 of record NC_066585.1, on the reverse strand, counting down.
AATGCATAACTCTGTCATTTCAAATCCAAATGACATGAAATTAGAGACTATTTTAAAGGTCTTTGAGAGATCTACAACTTTGATGAAGACACTTTTCTCATTTGAATCTCATGTAAAAAGTTAAGCAAGGTCGAATATTGAGACATATAGCTTGACACTTAGAAAAATTTTGATATGTCAAAAATTTCCAAACTTCCACCTCAAATTTCTTCAAGTTACAAACTCCAAATGTAAAAGTGTTGAAAATGAAAGTTATTCCTCTTGATCTCACCTTTCCAAGAGCTCAAGATCATTCATTTTGGACAAGGAATGCATAGGTTGCGCATGGCATGAACATGGTGTCATCACTTGGCAAGGATCAAACTTCAAACCCAAATGCACACTTGCCTTGCAATCCAAGCTGAATTCAGACCATCTAACATTCATTTGTGGACTTGTGGCAATGATTTTATGGGCCTATGCGCGTCCATGCACCAATGCATTCTCAATGACCAAATTTGGAAAGTGATTTCAAGTGTGCAAAAAGCAATGGATTCAGCTATAAATAGAGCCTCATATGCTCAGCAAAAGCAAAACAATACTAACTTCTAACCAATTGACTACTAACTTTTAAATTCAAGCCTTTACTTTAATGAAATTTACTTTTAGCACTCTATTTCATTTGCCATTGTTCATAGCATTCTAATTGTTTATGTTAATGCAATTTTCACTTTGTCCATTTGGACCATATTGTGTGATATATTTTGTTTGTTTGTGTGGTCTTTGACCATTAATGTACATCATAACAACAAAAACCCTAAAAAACTTTTGAGTGGACTGTTGGCTTGATCTTGGACAAATGGACTTAGAACTTAGGCAACATTCCTATGCTAAAGGACTTGGCCAATGCCAACTTGTTGAGAAATTAAGTGTTTGCAATTTGAAACTTCATCTGATACATCTTTGAAGACCTCTCTAAGTTCATCTGCAACATGATCATTGTGAAGCTGTTATTTTGAACCTGTGACTTGTGGAATTCATCTGTTACATGGGATGTTTTGTAGAAGATCATGGAATGGATAAGATTGGATGTGGCCATCTTTATTTGATGCCTTGCTCTTCAAGATAATATAATTGTGCATTTGTATGTTGCTTGATTCTAAAAGTCCAAGGGAATTCTGGGTTTATATTGACATTCTTGTCTATTGGATTGCTACCCATTTGGTCAGATCTTTTCAACTCTAAACTTTTAATTTTGTACATAGGATAGTCTCTTCATCTTCTCCCCATTTCTTTAATTTCAAAATTTTCTCCCTCCATTTTCAAAAATCTTCTTTTTGTGAACTACTTTTGTTCTAAACTTTGACCACTTTTGCAAAAAAAGATAGAAACTTTGGCCTTATGCCATTGCATTTTCAAACTTATTTTCTTAAATCAAACTTGTAAATAAACTTAACTATACTTGACTTCAACTTTCAAAAAGCCAAAAAGAACTAACTCATTCAAACCATTTTTAGGCCTTTGTGCCTTTCAAACTTATTTTTTTTAAAAGTAATGCATCCACTTTGAAATTTGTATCATGAACTACGAGGTTTTGATCCCTCATTTTTATGTTGGTACGTAGGCACAAGTCTGAAGGTCTTGTCAAACACAAAAATATAATTAATGAATTCTTTTCTCATCTGCCCATTCTATTTGTTTGTAAACATCACTTTATGCCAAGTACATATGCACACAAAAAGGGCTCCCTAGGAGTACCTAGGACACTTTGGGTGCTAACACCTCCCCTCTGTGTAACCAACCCCCTTACCTGTAATCTCTGACATTTTATTAGTTTTGATTTGAAAACATCTTACTGTTGGGTTTTGCTCGTACATTTTCCCTTTTCCCTTGGAAACAATAAAAGCGCGATGGTGACTCTTGTTATTTGATCTCTAGCTTGTCAATAGCTTGATGATCATGAATTTCCCACTACATCTTCCAGCCGGCAGTATCACATCATGGGGAGAGATGGAAACTACATTCTTAAATGAATACTTTCTAACATCAGTATTCCTGAGGAAAAGGTATGAAATCCTTAATTTCAAATAGAAGGATGGTGAATCATTGGGAGACTCCTACAAAAGATTCAAAAGGGTCTTAGTAGTGTGTCAAACTCATAATATGGATCAGACTGAACAAATGCAGATGTTCGTTAACAGACTAAAAATAAAAACAAAACAGTTGATCGTTACAGCAGTTGGTGGCTCCACAAATTTCTCGACAACCACTGGTTTTAAAAGGATCATTGAAGCGATAGCCGCAAATGAGCATTTGGAATTATATGATAGGTGTACGAGCAAACCTGAAGGAGTCATTGACCTTAAAATACAAGCAAATAAAATCTGGTTGGAAGATACAGTCGCTGCTGAAGTGGAAAAGAAATTGAAAGCTATGAATATAGGTACTCAACAGATAGCTCAAGTCCAACCGACTCAGGCCAACACTTGTGAAATCTGTAATGGACCTCATCACATGGTCTTTTGCTTTGTTACTCCCTAACAAATTGAAGAGATCAAATTCTTAAAGCATCATAACCCCTACTCTAACACTTAAAATCCAGGTTGGAAGAATCATCCAAACTTCTCCTAGAAAGATCAAAAAGGGAATGTTCCACAAGAGGGTCAAGGTTAATATCAAACTCAATATCAACAACAACAAGCTCCAAGGAAAGCAGACTGGGAGATTGCCATTAAAAACATGGCATCTCAAAATAGGCAATTTGAAGAAGAGACTAGAAACAATCAGAAAAACACCACCGCCTCCCTAAAGAATCTTGAAGTTCAGCTGGGGCAGATAGCACAACAACTAGCAAGTTCTCGAACACCAGGTTCCTTACCAAGTGAGACAGTTCAAAATCCGAGAGGTCAAGAGAATATTAATACTGTCATAATAAAAAATAAAAAGGCTGCTAAAAAGAAAAAAATTATATCACCGAGCAAGCCGACTGAAGAGGAAATTACAAAAGAGACTAAATCGATGATTAAGTTGCCCTACCCTCAGAGAGTGACAAAGAAGGAACCTAGCGAGTCAAACTTTGAGAAATTCATGACAATGTTTAAAAAGGTTGAGGATCATATGTCTTTGTTTGAAGCACTTGAAAGAATGCCCATGTACAAGAAATTCATGGAAGAGGTACTGGCCGAAAAGAAACCAACCACAGAAGAGCAGGTAGCCTGGAAGGAACAATATAGTGCAAACTCACTGGGGCAGAAAATTCCTAACAAACAAAAGGATCCGGGAACGGTAACAGTACCATGCACAATTAAAGAAAGAACCTTCAAAAAGGTACTGATAGATTTTGGAGCTAGTGTGAATCTCATGCCATTATCAATCTATCACAGGCTAGGTATTAGAAATATCAGTGATATAAAGACCAATCTGAAGTTTGCGGATCACTCAAGAAAGGATGCATATGGTATAGCTGAAGACGTGCTGGTAACAATAGAGGACTTGATTTTTCCAGTTGATTTTGTAATCCTACACATACTTGAAGATGATGAGGCACCCATCATTCTGGATCGACCATTCATGCAGACAAGTCGATGCAATCTCGACATGGATCAGTGCATGTTAACCTTGAAAGTACACGACATGGAAATAACATTGAATGTTATTAAAGACCAGGAGCTAGAGGAAGATACATAATCTCATTATCAAGTAGGCGTAATCAGTACATTGAATGCTAATAGAATCTCATCACTGCCATTAGCCACCCTGAATGGAAAGACTCCCATCTCTATTCCAAAAACCAAGAGAAATAAAAGAAAACGAAAACAAGGTAAGAAGATGAAGGTTAAAAAGGACTCGTGGCACAAAGGAATCTAGACTGAGAAAAGAGACAACATCCTAGTTTTGGACAAGAGGTGCAACAAGGTTTGGAGCCTGAAATACCCCCCATAACAAGGGAAATGAACCGTCGAGCCATGCGATGCTAAACAAAGCGCTTCGTGGGAGGCAACCCATGCATTTTATATTTAATCAGTTATGTGTGTTTGTAGGGTTACACATGAGCTCTACAAGGAGGGAACATCGCATCAACAAATGTCTAAGTCATGCAAAAGAATGATCAACATGGCCAGAGATACCAGCAGTTGAACCGGAGAGAAAGCCAAAAAATGGCCAAAAGGGAGACCCGAGACGGCCACCTGTGTCAGCTGACACGGGCCGTGTCAGGAGAGTGCAAAATCAGACCCAAAAAAAAGTGGAAAAACAGTGGCCTAACACGGCCACCCGTGTCAGCTGACACGGGCCGTGTCAGGTACACTGAAAGTGACATGAAATTTTATTGATCAACAGTAGCCTGACACGGGCGGCCGTGTCAGTTGACACGACTCGTGTTAGGAGCACTGAAGGTCATTCCCCAACCGTGATGAGATACAGTAGACTGACACGGCCGTATCAGGCAGGTGGAAATTTTGATTTTTTTTTGGAAATTTGAATTTTTAGTGGAACCCACACATCTAATCCACCATTAACCATAAATTTTCCCCATTAACCTTATCATTATCAAATTTTCTCTTACCATCTCATCATTCTCTCTCATCAATCTTAGTCTCTTTCTCTCAAAACCTTTGCACCTCCGTTAAAACTCACAAACCTCACTACCTAAAACCTTCCATAACCCATACTTCCACTCACCTATCGCAAAAACACCCTTCACAAATATTACTCCAATCGTCATCCCCGTTCTAACCATGGTTTCGGAATTTCCTAACTCCATAGTACAAATAATTTCTATTTTTGCAGGTCCAAAATGCCCTCAAGGAGAATTCTCACCGGAAAGCAGCAGCTTGCGGAGATGGCAAAGTCAAGCAAGCGCCTGAGCCAGAATCCAAATCCACATAACATCATGTTTGACAATACGTAACAAGAAAATAGATATCAAATTCACCGGAAGCGCAAACTCACATCGACGAGGTACATGTGCGAGCATACTCTGAACGCATTAGGGCTCAAAGTGGAAGTATACCGGATGTTCCATGTTTTAGGAATGCTAGAATTCATGAGCCTAGAAGCGCCGACATACGAGCGCATCACTCTCGAATTCCTCAGCACGTTTGAATTCCAGCTCGAGAAGAGATGGATAGACACGACCAGGTATTATTTCGACACTTTGCGTTTTCGGTTGTTTAATAATTATCATGAACTGTCTGTTGAGGAGTTAGCAGCGATACTCCGACTCCCTCTGTACGGACCAGGCGCGGTCCCAGATGGGTTCTCACCAAAGGATTTCTGGATTGCCATCACCGGGAGGACAGATTACACCTCCAAAGGTGGTAAGGCCTCGGGCGTCCATAATCCATGTTTTAGGTATGCTCAGAAGGGTTTGGCCTACACCCTGTTTGGACGAGGCGAAAGCACCTGGGTAGCTACTCAGAGAGAGTTATTCTTCATGTACTCGATGGCAAAAAACAAGGTCATCAATGTAGCTGCCTTTGCAGCAGACTATCTGGGCAGAGTTGGCCGAGCCGACTCCGGAGGCATACTCGTAGGTGGGATGATCACCCAAATCGTTGAGCATTTCAGGTATCAAGCTATTTTATTAGAAGACACGCCAATTGCAGGTAAGACCAAAATTGACATGTCTGCTCTAATTTCACAAGGTATGATTGTTGTTGCCCCTACTTATTATTCTGTGCTTATCCATAAGAGGTTTATTATCGCTCTTCTGGATCCGGACAGAGTTGCTATTACTGATTGTGCTAATTGGATGTATGTGAGCGCTGACCCCGACGCGGAGGAAGGCCACGACACTGACCATTTTACTGCAGGTGATCAGTTTATAGATGACCAGGTGGAGGGCACAGAGGCAGAAGAAGAAGAACCTCAAGCACCTCAAGACCAGTTTGTACCACCACATCAGGAACCTACCCAGCAGGAGGTGGGTTCATCTTCCTGGTCCACTGAGCAATGGACCTAGGTACAAACCGAAATAGGTGACTTGAGGATGGAACAACAACGGCAAGGCATGGAGCAAGCCCGTCAGGGGGCAATGTTGGATGAGATGAGCAGCATGATGCGACAGCTGATGCTGCATTTCCCACAACCACCTCCTTAGTAGGGTACTGTGAGTCTCCCCCTTCGCTCTTGTTCGCAAACATTATGGACAATGTTGAGTTCAAGTGTGGGGGAGATTTTATGTCTTTTATTGGTATTTTATTTTCAGTATTTTGTTATTTTATCTCAATATTTTTTTATTGTGTTATTTTACTTTTGTGCATTCTAGATTTCGTTTTTCTGTTTGAAGGTACATTATGCTGCGAGTGTGTCAAGTCTGTGTTGATAGGTTGGAAATAGTAATGATCACAATTGAGAGTGGATGAAAGGATCACGCCATTCATCATTGCTTGTTGTGAAGGATCTCCCCAGAAAGTTGACACTGCTGAAAGTAAGATCGAACACAACGTATACAACTTAACCAACATGAGTGGCCTATATATTTCGAAGTAAGGAATAAATCGCACAAGGCTAAAGAGTACTGTAGATCCTGTCAAAGCTAAACCAAAAAATGTGAGTCATAAAAAGCCAAACACATTGATCATCATGAGCGACATTCAGGTTTGTCTTTATCACTCTAAATTTGCGTAGCCTCTCTGGGACTGTCATTGCATGATACACACACTGAGGCACGTTATTTGAAATTAACCCCGAGCCTTTCTAGCCATCCTGAATAATTATATCCCCCGTTAACCTCATTTGAGCCTGTATCCATTTGTTTGTTTAAACCCCATAAATGTACCCCTTGTCCAAAAGCACTTCCTTACCCTGCTTAGAGTCATGATAATGCATTCAAACTGTGTTGAAAAGCTAAGTTTGGGGTAAAAACCCCAAAAGCTCCCAAAGCCCAAGAAAGTGCGAGAAAAAAAAGAAAAAAAAGATGAATCGAGAGAAAGAAAGAAAAAAAATAAAAAGAGAAAAATTTATAACTCGAAGATTCAAAAAGAAGCACGAAAAAGGGCATTCGGTGAAGAAAAAAATAAGCAAATAAAAGAAACAAACACAGTATGTAACATCGACTCTGAACTAAAAGCCCACTTGTTTTCCGTTTTTGTTTGAATAATCAATACCCTAACCCGAGCCAAGTTACAACCCGAAAGACCTCAAAAGTGTGTGTGTTGTGTGTAGGTGATAGGAAAAGAGACATTATTCAAACTTGCGAGTTGATATTGCATACTCTGAATTATGAGTGAAAATAGTTGACCCCGAGAGAATTGGTGAGAATGTGATATAAGCTGACAGGTGAAACAATGCTTTGAAGTGGAAGTGCGAATGAAGACTTACAAAGAAAAAGCAGGACTTGTGGAAGGAAAAAGGAAGACGTTAGCAAATGATCGCAGTAGTGGTGGGAAACATAAATAATTCTGGGGAGTGACAAAGTTGTCTGAAACATTACTTGGGACAAGCAATGAGGTAAGTTTTTTGTTGTGATCAGTCACCATTTGCATTAAGTTTTCCTTATTAATCCGACACGAAACAGAGGCTTTTGACACACACTGCAAGCATTTATGATACATTTCGAGTTAATTTTACTTCCGTTATTATATTTAAGCATTTTGAATCATTGTTATGTTTTACTTATATTTTAGTGATTTTATTCGTGGGATAGCTGTGTTTTTGTCCGACAGGTCCAGGTAGAAAAACAAGGGGACTCAGAACGAGACAATGCGAGGTTCTGACAAGCAGAGAAGCAGAAAACCCCGTTACAGGAGGCCTGACATGGCCACCCGTGTCAGCTGACACGGGCCGTGTCAGGCAAGGGAGGACGTGTTAAAGAAAATAGTAGCCTGACACGGCCACCCATGTCAGATGACATGGGCCGTGTCAGACACCTCAAGCAACCGTGTCACCCATGCCAGGGGCATGTCAGCCAGAACAATAGGCTGACATGGCCACCCGTGTCAGCTGACACGGGTCGTGTCAGCCCAAGCCCAAAAATTCAGTTTTCTCGGACTTTTGTTCGTCGGGATTTTTCAGAGATATTTTTGGACATGTCCAACTGCTGCTTGGAATTTTCACTATAAAAGAGGGCCTTCTGCCAAAGGAAAAATCATCTTGGAATACGGCAAAATATAATATTTTGAAGTAATCAAGTATTACAGAGATCAAGGCATTAGGAGAGATGAAGGTTTTCATGAGCGGGAGCAATTGAAGATCAAAGTCATCCAATTACTTGTAATGTGTAATTTTTATCTTCATTTGTTTTTAACAATATGAGTAGCTAAACCCCCCAATGCTAGGGGGTGTCCCTGATTTAGACTTGTAATAAATTTGAGTTTACATTTACATTTATAATATTGTTTTTACGGTAACCTTTTGATGTGTTTATTGCTTTCTCTTTCGGACCAATCGAGATTGATTTGTGGTTATCAATTAGGCTGGACCGTTATTGATAAGGTTTTCATAAGGTTACTTTACAGTAGATATCACCTAGGACTAGGGCTACCCAATATGAATTAGAGTATTCTTGATATTATCAAGCTTAACTTCACCCTAATTGGATATGGACATATAAATTAGGGTAGATTGATTAAATGTTTTCTCACCAAGGACTTGGGAGAAAATACCCTTAAGAACTGGTAGTAATTGATATTTATTGATGCAATAGTGACTCAGAGTTGTTACAGGGATAAATCATACACCTTCCCTGACATTGTTCCTTTTTCTCTATAAACCCTTATTTTCATTCTTCTTTGCCTTTACTTTTATTATTATATTTTTACACCTAAAAACCAAATCAATACTTTTTAATTGAATGATAATTTAAACTCAATATTGACTTGCAGTCCTTGAGATCGACATTCGGGGAAATTCCCCATTATTACTATAAAAGGCAAAATAGTACACTTGTTATTTTCCCGATCACGGGCGCGTTGGATACTTTGTCTTCTATGTACAAAGTAAATCGTTGGAATGACGCGCCCCGTATCATGATTATGATATTAAATGTTTCCTCAAAGGTCAGGAATACCCGCTTGGGGCATCCAGCAAAGATAAGAAGACATTGAGAAGACTGGCTGGCAATTTCTTTCTAAATGAAGAGGTGTTGTACAAAAGAAATTTTAACATGACTCTGCTCAGATGTGTGGATAGATATAAAGCATACATTTTAATGCAAGAAGTTCACAAAGTATCCTTTGGTACTCATGCCAATGGACATGCAATGGCTAAAAAGTTGTTAAAGTCAGGTTACTATTGGCTGACAATGGAATATGATTCTTGTAAATATATGAAGAAGTGCCATAAATGTCATATTTGTGCGGATAAGATTCATGTACCGTTGATACTTCTCAATGTTATTTCATCCCCGTGGCCTTTCTCTATGTGGGGAATTGATATGATTGGTATGATTGAGCCTAAATCTTCGAACGAACATCGTTTCATTCTGGTAGTTATTGATTACTTCACTAAGTGGGTTGAAGCAACATTCTATGCTAATGTGACCAAGTAGGCCGTGGTCCGATTTATCAAGAATAAGATTGTTTGCGAATACGGTGTTCCGAGTAAGATCATTACTGATAATGGGTTGAACCTGAATAACAAAATGATGAAAGAACATTGTGATCACTTCAAGATTGAATATCATAACTATTCTCCCTACAGACCTAAGATGAATGGGGATGTTGAAGCTGCAAATAAGAACATTAAGAAGACCATCTAGAAGACGGTTATGACATATATGGATTGGCATGAGATGCTCCTGCTTGCTTTGCATGGGTATCTTACATCCGTCTACACTTCAACTGGGGAAACCCCTTTCTCTCTTGTGTATGGCATGGAAGTAGTGCTCCCTATAGAGGTTGAGATCCCATTAATGCGAATCCTAATGGAAGCTAGTTTATCTGAGGCTGAATGGTGTCAAAGCATATATGATCAATTGAATATGATTGAAGAGAAAAGAATGACAGCCTTGTGTCATGGTCATTTATATTAAAAGAGAATGAAAAAAGCATTTGAGAAGAAGGTTCAACCTTGTGTATTCGGAGAAGGTGACCTTGTGTTTAAGATCTTGTATTTCAACGCTGATTCTAGGGGCAAGTGGAAGTCAAGATCGGGGGGTACGATATCAACAGCTAGGTAATTAACAAAGTCTGAATACCATGGCATGTTACTTACTGCTAAGGATTTTTGGAAGTGCTCATGAGGGCCTAGGCTATCATCTACAATGGTTTCTAGTTTAGCTATCAGTCTATCATAGGCAAAATCATCATTTATGGGTACTAAGTCTGGTTTCAGATGTTCTAGCATAGATAGGTGATCAACTACTATATTTTTAGTGCCTTTTTTATCTCTGATATCTAAATCAAACTCTTGTAGTAACAGAATCCATCGGAGTAGCCTGGGCTTGGCATCCTTTTTACTTAATAGGTAACGAATGGCAGCATGATCGATGTAAACTATAATTTTGGCTCCTACTAGATAAGATCTAAATTTGTCTATAGCGAAAACTACAGCGAGTAGTTCCTTTTCAGTTGTTGCATAGTTGAGTTGGGCAGCGTCTAGGGTTCTACTGGAATAATAAATCGCATGTAATTTTTTATCTTTCCTTTGTCCTAGAACGGCTCCAACGGCATAATCACTAGCGTCACACATTATCTCAAAAGGTTCTGACCAATCAGGGGGATTCATAATAGGTGCTGATAGTAATGCTTGCTTTAAAAGATTAAATGCTTCATGTAGCGGGGTATTCGTTACCATTAGAGATATTAACTAAATCCAAGGTAAATCATACAAAGTCGAGTCGCCACCGCACTTCTATTTATCCAAAGGAATGGTTAGAAAGCGAACAAAAACCTAATAGTTTTTAACAAAAACTAGTAAAAGAAACAGAGATCTGGGTAAGGGGGTTATTTATGTAATGGGAAGGTGTTAGGCACCCAAAACATCCTAGGTACTCCTAGGGAGCCCTTTTCATACTTGTGAAGGTTGTTGTTTTGTGAAAAATTTGTTTGTGCAAACATGATTGAAGAGATGAGAAGAGAATGTACAAGTTATTTACGTTTTGTGTTTGGATGGATGAACCCATTGCCTACGTACCATCTTATAAAAAGATTAGGATCAAAACCTCGTAGTTCGGGGTAAAAATCTCAAAATGAGTTGGTGAATTGATTGGTCCAAAAGCCTTAAGGTCTTTTGTTATCAAAGGGAGAAAACTCAACCAAACCATAAATCCACCATGTGAGGATAGCTTCAACATGCTGGTGAGGGGTTAACCCTATAATAAGCATGGAAGACTCATTGTCCATCACTAAGGATATAGGTGAGTATTACATCTACCACCAAGATAACTCAAACCTAATAGCTAAAGGTTATGAAAAGTTGATTAAGAAAGTGGCCATTGGAACCACAAAAGCACATTTGAATGGGTTATATTTACCAATTAGAAGTATATACAAAAATGGTCAAAGTAGATTAAAAGGTTCAATTTAAAATAAGTATTATGAAAAGAAGGTTTGAAGATCAAAAGCATAAGGCTTAGGTTTCTAGTGTTGGAAAAAAATAGTTAAGTGTTCGCACAAAAAGTTTTGGCTTGGGTTAGAGTGGAGAGAAGAAGAAGAATGCCTAAGTCCTAAGGAAAATAAAAGGTGAGGGATAAGAAATCAAAACCACACTAGGAGTTCCTCTCTTGAGATCATATTGATGATCCAAGTAGCTCCCATCCTTTGGAATAAAGCAACCACAAAGTATAAGCAACCAAACAAGTCTCTCAAGATATTCTCAATGTATCTTGTCTCTTCACTTAGATGAACATGGTGATGGTCCTCCAATTAAGCTCAAATGGAAACTCCTAGCACAAAAGCACACACATCAAAAGTTCCATGAAGTAAAATAAGAATGAACAAGAGAGAGTTTAGAGATTTGGTCCTTCTAATTCCATTTTCATCATTAAGATCATTTCACTCTAATTTTGCATAAGGAAGGTCCTAGAATCTAAGTCCAAATCTCCATTTTTGCATAGGGGAAGTCCTAGAAACTAAGTCCATTTCTTTGCATTTGGTCCACAACCATCAAAACAAAAACACAAGCAGAATAATATATACACAATTATGTGCTCAAATGAGCAAAAGGCAAATGGCATTAACATAAAAATGGGCTCAAAGGAGCAAAGGAAAAAAAAGCAAATGAACAGTATGTGCAAGAATTGTAAATTGCATAAAATAAATTGCATAAAGTAAATTGCATAAAGTAAATGTTAATTGTCAATAGTTAGTGTGCCATAAGGCAAATTTAGCGCTATGTTAAGCAATCGTAATTGGACTTACGTAGAAGTCACAACTATCTGAGGCCGGTCAATAATAATGTAGGCAACAAACACAAGTTAGGAGTCTTGATTAGTGAACCAAGTCCCAACAACTTGCCATGCCAAAAAGGAGAAGAGAATTGATCTTGTATTGGTTTAAGCCTTTTGCATGATTTAAAAGACAACCTATCCTTAATGCAAAGCCATTCACTTGATCAATTGATCAAGATGAATTAGATTTGAATCAAGGAAGGTTAAATCTCTCTAATCAATGTTAACTTATCAACCTTCAACTCATTGATCAAAAAGAAAAAGAAGAAGAAGAAGAAGAAGAAGAAGAAGAAGATGGATAAGAGAAATGGAAATGACAAAATAAAAGTGCATCAAATGAAATACCATGTACCAATCCTCATATGTTGACCAATAACATTGAAAGTCAAGGTCAAACAATCAAAAACAAAAGTAAGATGAAGATTGGAAGTCAAGAAAAGAATAAAATATTTTTGGCATTTTTAATATTAAAAATAATCTTGAGTTAAAATAGAATGGAAAGGTCAAACTTCAAAATCACTTCAAATAAACCTTGAAAGGTCCAAGTGATTTATCCTAAATTCAACAAGGTCAAACAAAGTTTGCCAAAAAATTTCAGCATTTTTAAAAGTCAGAAACTATTTTTAATCAATTAAAAATGAATAAAAAAAACCTAATTGAACTAAAATCTCAAATAAATCTCAAATCAATTCCAAAATTGATGAGAATATTTTTCATAGATCCATCATCATTCAAATAGGTTAGGAAAATATTTTTGCATTTTTTGAATATCAAAAACTATTTAAAATGAATTAAAAATAACCAGAAAAGAGAAAATTCACAAAAAATATCAAATGACAAAATAAAAAATATTAAAAATCAGAAATAGAAACTAGAATTTATTTGGGAAATAATGCAATTGGTCCCATATTTTTTGGATAAAAAATGAAACAGATATTAATTTTTGAAATAAAATGGAATTTAAGAAAATAGAAATTAGACAAAACCAGGAGCGTCTGATGGAACTCATTAATTGACGTGGCAACATCTAATGGTCCAGAAGCGCGTTTCCACGGTAGGCTTTAGTCCACGCGTGACATAATGAATTAATGAAAGTAAACAAAACGCACGGCTGAGATTAAAACGTGGGATGTACATCCAACGGCCAGAATTCAAACTGGAGAGAGGCGGCCACCGAAACCACCTTCTTCTCCGTTGAGTCTGCAGATTCCGGCCAAACTTGCAGGTTTTCAAACCTCCATGGAAATGCACGATCCTTATACCAAAATGAAGCTGGGGTGATGTACATCACCCCTATAACCTTGAATCATACTCAAGATCTCTATAAGTGGAGAAATCTGAGGTGGAAGATTCAGGTATGGGAAATGCAGATCAAGGAAAAGCAAAATTGAAGCTACCACTAGCTTGCCTCTCAAGTGAGAACTTCAGAAAACATTAGATCCAAGCAAAAAGGTCCATGGATGATGAGAATCGAAGAAATTACCAGTTGAAGAATAAGTTTGAATTCTGGTAACTTGAGCTCGAATCTCTGCTTGCTTTATCAAAACAGAAGTTCAATGAGGTGTATGATGAAGGTTTAGAAGCATTAGATCTATGAATACAACCAGATGAAGTTGAATTCGAGATCTGAAAATTTTTAAGAGAAATGAAACTTGCTTCTTTAGTGATGGTTGGGGAATGAATTCTGCAGCATTTCAGGTCGAAAATCGTGTCTGAAATGGAGGGAATGAAGCATGTATTTATAGCTGAATTGGCAAGGAAAGGATGGAATGATCCGTGTGAATAAATTTGGATACCACTTGCATGGGCTTGCATGATCATGCACAAGGCCCAAAAGCAATGCCAAATGCAAGCTGAGCTCAAATGCCAAGGGTTTGGACGTGTAATTTGCTCTGAATTGGCTTGTGCAACAAGGTTTCAACATGAATTCCACAAATGAACCTAATCATTCACCTCTTCGAAAATACCAATTAGAAAATCCAAGCATAGGCATATGGGTAATGGTTGGAAAGGTTTTTGTATAAGGAACAAATGTTATGTTGGTCAAAAACTCATTTGAAGTTTGGAAATTTATGAATTTTGAGTTTAAAGTGTGATGTGCAAAACATGTCAAGGCAAGGTTTCTAAAATTGGCCAACTTTCAAGCCCTTCTGTTTTGATGATGAAAGCTTCAAATGAAAAAACCTTCAACCTAAAAGTTGTAGATCGTTTCAAGATAATGAAAATGGAATTAAATTTTGCATCATTTGTATTTTTGATGAAGAAGTTATGGGCACTTGAAGTTGGACTTTTTTGACTTTTAATGCCTTTGACCCAAAAGGACCTATAATGTCTTGCATTATCACATGTATTTTATTTGATATTTTGAAATTTTGTTCAACATAACATTTTAAGTAGACATATTAAGATTTCCAATTCATTTGATCCCACCTCAAAAACATAAAAAATGATTGAGTTATGTCCTTGGGAAGCTGACCCACAACTAGGGTTTCAGTCAAAATGACCTATAATGTATTGGAATGGAAGATGGTTTTCCATGCTTCAAATCAAATGTTTATGAACATGAAAGTTGTTCATATTGTCCTTAAGAACATTTTTGCTTTTGGAACCATCTCCATTTGACAAACAGATAAAAAGTTAGGTCTCAGTGCATTTCAAAATAGTTAGATGATTTGACTGATCAACTTTTCAAGTCCACAACTCATATCTTGATGAATTGATGATTGAGGACACTCAAATAAGTTCAAATATGCATGAAATGATGAATTAAAGAACTTCCCTTGATTGTATTTGACCATGGGCTGAGGTTGCTTCATGAGCAAGGCATTGTGGTGCACAAATGATTAGGGTTTCTCTGAAGAACAAGACCTCAAACCCTTTGACTTGTTTTGATCAAAATGATGAATTGAGATGCTAAGGAGGCATATTTGATGGATGAGAGCTTTGGGAACCATTACCATGCTTGCTTTCATCTCCTCTTGGCCATGTCATTGCACAAAGGATCTCCTAGAAGCTTTTGGCCTTGTGATTGCTCAAGCTACAAACAAAAGATGTTAGTGACATATTTTTGTGCTTTTGGTTAGTAAATAAAATAAGAAAAGCAATGATATACAATTCAAGCATGCTTGGTGATCTCAAACCACTCACAAGGAGTCCCACCCAAAGGCAAAGGGAACCAAGATGCTAATGAACCTTGAGGCTATGCAAATGAAATGTTATGATGCCATGAGGGATCTTAGGGACAAAATTGGGGTCTTACAGATGCCCCTATTTAAGGTCATTCTAGCCGGAGAAGGGAAGGTTAAAATCTTCGTCTCGACGAGGTAGAATGGGCTTAAATAATAACAAAGGGGCGAATTTTGGTCCCTAAGAGACCTCATGATGCAAATGTATGCATGCAAAAGGGTAATACTTTGTGGGGATATGTGTCCACAAAGGAGAAATCAGGAGAAACTGATAATCCATATGAGCAAAATGTTCCGCGGGACCAAAAATCTTGGGGACTCCTATGGGGATAAGAAAGAAATGCGTGAGCAGGGCACACCACAAACTTTGGGGAGCAGGATTCCAGAGGGGATAAACCAATGGAAAGACTCGAGCTGACTCGAAGACGCCCGTATTGGGGAATATGCCAATATAGCGAAACTATCCACAACGGATACTTCGGATAAAATCCGGTTGAGGACGATCCACTAAGGGACTTCGCTGGGGAAGTCTAAAAAGACTCTCCTGGGGAAACAGCGAGAAGAGGTGTTACCGGTTACTGGGTAAAAAGCTCAATGAGACATGTGATCTGAACACCGACATAAGGGTCAGAGATACAACATGCTCGGGAAGAAATGAATATCTAAGACTGGTATAAGGGTGAGAGATATCAAAACTCCAAAACATCTGAGGAAGACTTAAAAAGGTATATTTCAACTCAGGGAAATCTGACTCCACAGGGGACAAAAGTCATAATAGGGAGCAGAAAGGGAGGAACACCAAGGATACCGGTTACTGGGCATATAATAGGTGACCAACCGAGGCGTGAATTGGGGAATATTCCCAAGACACTCATCATCCGAAAGAGGGCTAAAAGCAAACTCGATTATAGGATGGACACTCGACTCCGCAAAGGGGAAACAAATCTTACTCAACTGGGGAAGAACAAAAGGCTTAGACCGAAGAGTGCATGAGATATACTATCTATTACCGTCAGAACGTATATAATATACTCGCATGGAAGATTATCCACAACCGGTTACTGGGTTAATAAAGGATAAATCGGCCGAAAAGAAAAGGCATAGGGATACCGCAACTAGGTATATAATGATGACCAATCTAGGGGAGAAACTATCGTCATCAACAACAGGGTAAACGAGAGATGACTCACTGGGGATAAATCGCGAGCGCAGGGCAGTTATCCAGGTAAAAGAGGGACTATCAAGGTCACCTTCTCGGAACACACGAGGCTTGACCTTCTTATCAAAAGCTTTCTTCATTCTCTGCTGATACAACTTACCATGGCACATGGCAGTCAATCTCTTCTCTTCAATCAAATTCAGCTGGTCATAATGACTCTGAACCCATTCAGCATCAGTCAACTTGGCCTCCATCAAGACTCTCATTGACGGGATCTCCACCTCTACTGGGAGTACAGCCTCCATGCCATAAACAAGAGAGAAAGGGGTTGCCCCTGTCGAAGTACGGACAGATGTACGATATCCATGTAAAGCAAATGGCAGCATCTCATGCCAATCCTTATACGTGACAACCATCTTCTGGATAATCTTCTTGATGTTCTTATTAACAGCTTCAACAGCCCCATTCATCTTTGGTCTGTAAGGAGAAGAATTGTGATGCGCGATCTTGAACTCACTACACAGCTCTTTCATCATTTTGTTGTTCAGGTTAGATCCATTATCAATAATGATCTTATCTGGCACACCATAACGGCATATAAGCTGATTCTTGATAAACTTCACTACCACCAGCCTGGTCACATTTGCATATGATGTCGCTTCAACCCCCTTGGTGAAGTAATCAATTGCTACGAGAATAAATCTGTGTCCATTGGACGCTTTCGGCTCAATCATGCCAATCATGTCAATTCCCCACATGAAGAAAGGCCATGGTGATGAAATCACATTCAGAAGTGTCGGGGGAATATGAATCTTATCCGCATAAATCTGACACTTGTGGCATTTCTTCACATATTTGTAGCAGTTAGACTCCATTGTCAGCCAATAGTAGCCTGCTCTCAACATCTTTCTAGCCATGGCATGTCCATTGGAATGAGTACCAAATGAACCTTCATGGACTTCAGTCATCAACAGGTTTGCTTCGTGTCTATCCACGCATCTGAGCAGAACCATGTCAAAATTTCTCTTGTAAAGCACTTCGCCATTGAGGTAGAAACTGCCTGATAATCTCCTTAAAGTCTTCCTATCTTTCACAGATGCCCCAGGCGGGTAACTCTGGCTCTGAAGGAAACACTTAATGTCATGATACCATGGCTTATCATCTTTTACTTCTTCGACCGCAAATATATGAGTTGGTCTGTCCAGGCGCATCATAGTGATATTGGGAACTTCATTCCAATATTTAACCACAATCATTGAGGCTAACATAGCAAGAGCATCTGCCATCCGATTCTCATCTCGAGGAATATGATGGAAGTCAACCTCAGTAAAGAATGTTGAAATCCTCCTCGCATAATCCCTATACGGAATGAGGCCAGGCTGATTCGTTTCCCATTCTCCCTTAATCTGATTAACAACGAGGGCCGAATCACCATAAACATCAAGATGCTTGATCCTTAGATCAATGCATTCCTCCAATCCCATAATACAGGCCTCATACTCAGCCATATTATTCGTGCATTTGAAAGTTAGCCTTGCTGTAAAAAGAATATGTGTGCCCTGAGGAGTAATGATTACTGCCCCAATACCATTTCCGTACTGGTTTACAGTAACATCAAACACCATACTCCATCGGGAACCAGGTTCTGGCCCTTCATCGAGTGCAGGTTCATCACAATCTTTCATTTTTAAATACAAAATTTCCTCATCTGGGAAATCATACTGAACTGACTGATAATCCTCAATCGGCTGATGCGCCGAATGGTCAGCCAAGATACTACCTTTAATAGCCTTTTGAGCTCAATACTCAATATCATACTCAGATAACAACATCTGCCAACGGGCAATCCTCCCTGTTAAAGCAGGCTTCTCAAAGATATACTTGATTGGATCCATTCTGGATATCAACCAAGTCGTATGATTTATCATATATTGGCGTAAGCGCTTAGCAGCCCAAGCTAGAGCACAACATGTCTTCTCAAGCATTGAGTATCGAGACTCACAATCAGTGAACTTCTTACTCAAGTAGTAGATGGCGTACTCTTTCTTCCCTAATTCATCTTGCTGACTGTAGCACCTCAAATTTGCACCTCTCATTGTACATACCATTTCATATTAGGTCATAACATATCATGATGCATTGCATAGCATTTGCATTGTCCCCAGTTGCCTCAAGTGCAAGCAAGCAAGAATTAGGTCAAACTGATCAGGAGATCAGTCAACTAATCAAGCAAAGTTGTTTCACAAGGAGCAAAGGCCTTAGGGTTTGTCCATCAAGTTCACACGCCTTGGGGGTCTTTTTGAAGTGTTCAAGTCAAGGGTTGAAGGCTCAGAGGTCAGCAGTCAGTGCAAAGCCAGGACAGAAACCCTAGATAATCAACAGTCAGTCAAAGCAGTGGATGGTGGCCATTCTTGTGGAATTTGGGCACCATGGTCATCAATCAAGAGTTCATATGTCTTGTTACATCATTTGAAGTCAGAGTCTCAAAGAACTAGGGTTTGGAATTCATCAGTTCATGCCTAGACAGTCAAAAACCCTAGGAAAGTCAAAGTTGGTCAACTGTGGTTGATTCTTTGGATTTGATGGATGGAATTGGTTTGAAGGAGCTTATTCATGTCTTAGTAGGTCTCATATGTCATGGGAATCAACATCATGGAAGAAAATCAAGTCAATCAGAAAATTTTCCAGAAATAGGAACTGGACCTGTAATTTCAACTGCCAAAAATAGAAACTTCTTGATCCTCAACTTGCATCATGATACAAGCTTCAAATGAATTTTTTCCCAACATGAAAGTTGAAGATCTTGTTCTCCCATTTTCAAAAAGTCCAAGAACTCCCAAATCCCATGTGTGGTTGTCAAGATATGATCAAATCATTTTCACAAAATTTTGAACTTCAACTGAGCATATCTCCCAAACCATAAGGCCAAATATGGTGGGGTTTTTTCCTACAAACCACATTTTTCATCCTCTTTCCAAAAATATAAACTTCATGACCTAAAACCTTGCCAATCAAAATGGCATTTTTGGACCTATTTCATTAAAATTCAAAGTTTGACCAAACTTTGACTTTTTGAGTTTTGGACTTCTTGAACAATTGGCCAATTGGGAAATGTTTTAAGTCATATTTGAAACATGTTCCAATTCCAAAACCATCATCATATTACTATTTTACCACATTTTGGACCAAAAGTGCAAAGTTGTCAAAATATGCAAATGACTTCAAATAGGCAAGGCAATGTTAGCATTTCACGAGCATGTGGCAAACAGCAAAGTTGCTAGTCATTTTGCGGCCAATACCAAGCCTACTCGACCAATTCACCTCTCCATTTCCACTTATGCACAAACTTTGCATTTTTGCAAGTTGGTTTCAAAGGGCAAGACAAAGTGGGCAATGTTTGAGCAAGTTAAAAACAGCATTAGCAATTGCCATTTGCAGCCTATTTCAAGGCCCAACTCGTGCACACACACCTCCCTTTGCTCACTTATTTCCAAATTAGCAAATTGGCAAATGGGGCATTTTGAACTAAACCAAATTACCACTTGGATTACCAATGCTAAGCAGATAATATAAGGATACTTTCTGTCACAAACAACCCTAGCAAGCTGGCAGCCACAGGACCAAAACCCTCCTCTCTCTCAAGTTGCATTTTTGCACTATAGCACTCCTGCTCAAAAATCTGCAAAAACCACGAAGAACCCTTGTTTGTTTCTTCATTTGGACAACCTTTGGAGGCTTTTTCAAGCAGCAAAAACCCACTGTAGTGGCAGCTCGAGTTCTGTTTTTTTTCAAGGATCCTTCCATGGTAAATCAAGATTGGGACTCTTCCAAGATGCTTTGAGCTAAACCAACTTCACCATCCATCAACATAAAGCATAAACATCAACTGTTTGAACTGGAAACATCAAATACACCACTGTTTCAACAATTGCTTCAAAACCAAGTTAGTTTTCGATCCTTTCTTTTCTCCAAACTATATCATGTTTTTAGTAGGTCCTATCATGCTGAGCACGTTACATTTTGTTTTACTTGAAATGATGATGTTATGAGGGAGAAATCTGAAAAATAAATTTGGTGTTCATATGATGTTTGGCTCGATTCCTGATACACAACATGTTTGGTTGAAAATTGATGTTGGTTTCTCATTAGCCTTGCCTTGCTGAGTGTGTTGATGTGTGTGTTACTAATTTCTGGAAATTTACTCGAAGATTCAAATTGTTGATGATGAATGTGTATGCTGTTTATGCTTGAACCTAGCACTCTGCCCAGAATTTCCACTATTTGTTGTTTGTGTATTTGATTGGTTGATGATTGGATGTTAACAATGCCATGCTGTTGTATTAATCTTCTTGGTTTGATGTTTGGTTGAGAGGTGAACATGATTAACACGATGCCCTGCTGCTGTTTACATGAAACCCTAGTCCTTTTGCATGAACCCAGAAAAAACGTGAGGGATGGTTGGTGGTTATGGTTCTGTTCACTGTTTCATTGGGGCAAGCCAATCAGGACATTTCCTGGGCGCCCCTGAAACGATGCCGTTTCGTTAAATGAGGGTTAATATTACACATTTGCCACGCCTTTGACCTAGGTTTGACCATTTGCTATGCCTTTTGCTCATGCTTGCACCAATTAATCACCTACTTTCCACAATTTATTTCTCATTCACATTTCATCCAAAAATCCTGAAATTTTTTCCACATGTTCACAAGAATATCCTTTATTTTATGGTGAATTTTAATTAATTTTCCATGTTCTGGATTTTAAATGATAAATGATTTTTTTAACATGTATGCAAAATGATACATCTCACCATTCCTTTTGTGAAATGATCATGTTAAATCCATTTGAGTTGAAACTTTTTGTGCATAATCTACACTCATCCATGCTTATTTTGGTATAAATTTCATGATTTTATCATATGTGGATTGTGAGATATGATTTTCTGAAGTAGGGTGTGACAACTTGTGTCACACCAATGTTATGCTATTTCTTGATTTTTGTTCACATGTCTCCTGGCCTCCAAATAACTTGAAATTTTGCATGAATGATCTCTTACATGTCTAGTTTGTGTATGAATTTTCCTGGAATTAATAATGCAATTTCCTATTTGTTTGTGAATTTTCTTCCCTGCCTAGTCCATGGTTGACTTTTTGTGCTACATGTTGCCAAATCATTTGGGAAATTCTCATACCATATTGTATGATCATGAAATTTCATATGTGATAACTAGACATCTCAAGCTTTGCATTGGTGTTAATCTCATTCATTTCTCTTCTGTTTTCAAATTGATATGATTTTTTGAAGTTGGCCCATGCTTGTTGACTTTCATTGTGCTTACTTGAAATTAGTTTGACTTCATGATTTTATTTGACTGCCTTCCTCTCATCCAAATGCCATGAAATTTTACATGTCCACCATGTTAGATGTTAGGATTGAGTGTGATTTATTTCATAATTTTTGGAATTGTTTGAGTTGACTTTTGATGCAAGTCATTCTGTTGACTTTTGTATGCTTTCCTTTGCCTTGTTTTGGTTTCAAATGTTCATGAAATGATAATGATGCATGATTTGAATGTGGGCCCAAGTGTGTTAGCTTCCCAAATGTTTGACTTTGACTTTGAGTTGACTTTTCCTTGCTGCCTTGACTTTTTCCTTCATGTTTGACTCTAGGCTAGTCCTAGTGGTCCTTTGGACTTATGTTGAGTTTATCTGTTTCAGGTTGAGCATAGTGCTTCCAAGATCATACCAATTTGATTGATGTTTGTTTGTCTATATTGTGCTAACCTTTTGTTTTGTAGGTGACTCATGTAACTTGAGTCTTGCTTTGCACAGTTGACCTCCTGTGGTTGACTGTTTATCCATTTCTTTTGATTTTGACTGTTGACTTGTTTACTAATGAGTTTGACTTTTTTCAGGTACTTTAGTTGCCTAAGTTCTTTGAACTTGCTTGCTTTGCTTTTTAGCATTTGCTTTGAGGTATAATTACTTCTTCTTCATGTAGTCTGGAGACCCGGTCTGTTATTTGACCGGGCAAACTGTCTGAAGTCCTCCTTAAGAGGCAATGCCTGTGTTTGTTTAAATTTGTCCTAAGCAGGAAAAGTCCTTCAAGTAAGGCAATTGGTGGAAGGTAGGGATAAACAATCTATCCCCCACTATTCAGTGTGTCCTCTCTTTGCTCCCAGTACCTGGTTGAAGCATTGAGATAAATACCCAAGATCTAATCGAGTCAATAATGGGGAAAGAGTTCCATCTTTCTGGACTCCCCCACTTTCTATTTGATGCTCTCTCTTATTTGAGATAGAAGCAATGAGGCACACCCCTCATCTCCTATTCATCTGCTTCACCTGAGCCCCTCAATGGCCAGGTTAAGAGCGACCTTCACCCATTACAGTGGACTTTCAAAGTCAAACCCTCTTGTGTGAGCCCCCATTTGTTTGGCTATAGAGTGTGCTGTTTGCTATTCATTGACTGATTGCTTGCTCTGTGTGCATTTGCTTGCCTATATGTTATGCATTTATCACCATCAATTGTCATTAATGCATGAGCATCTCTTTTGTCTGTTTGACATCATTATTGTTGTTTACCCATTGAGGACAATTGTAAGTCCCACAAGTTGGCATTTGTTCCTATGATATGGAAGTGAGTATAAGACCATCACATTGGCCACTCATCTTACTTTTGTTTTGTTGCCTTGTTTCTTTGTATGTGAGGATACAATTGTAAGTCCCACAAGTTGGCAGTTGTTTTCCTAGGATCATACTGTGTGTTAGAGTAAGTCTCACAAGTTGGCATCTGACATCCCTGTTCTGCTTTCTTTGTTTGTGAGAGGATGCAATTATAAGTCCCACAAGTTGGCATTTGCTTTCCTATGATCATGTGTGGGGTTAACCTAAGTCCCACAAGCTGGCAGTTGACTTCCACATTTCTTCATTGTTTTCTTTTTGAGGAGATTAGTGTAAGACCATTGAGTGGCCTCTGATATCCAGTTCTGTTTTAGGAGATTGGTGTAAACCCAGCCATTGGTATCCGATATCCGCTTTTGTTTGTGAGATTGGAGTAAGACCATTGAGTGGCATCCGGTATCATTTGTTTGTTTATTTCATCATTACTTACTTTCCATTCCAAAGGACACCCTTGAATCATTTCTCATATGATCTCAAGAAGTGAACCTCCTGAGAAGTTTTACTTTCCATCATCATTCATTCATCCTCATTATGTCCTAGAACCTTTTCACACTTTGATCTTAAACTTGACATAGACATTGTGCAAACTTCTTCATGTTTTCAAACTAAAAACCTGGACTCAAGTCCTTGACTCTTTTTTGCAAACTCCATTTCATAATACTTCTTTTGAATTAATCTTAATCATACTTTGACTTCACTTTCATAATTACAATCAATTAACTTCACTCATTCACTTGTTTGGGCCATGTCCATTAATCTTTTCATGCATTAGCCGTAGGTTTCAATTATCATTGTGGTTGATGTAAACCTCACCTTATCTTTAGTGAGTCGACAGTAAGACTTCCGTACCGAAAATAGGGTTAACCCCTCTCGTACGTCGAAGCTATCCTCGCATGGTGGATGTTGGTTTTGGTCGAGTGTTCTCCCATTGATAATGAAAAGCCTCAGTGCTATTGTTTAAAATTGAATCCAACTCACTTTTGGAAATCTTTTAGCCGAACTACGGCGTTTTGATCCTTACCTTTGATGGAAGGTACGTAGGCAGCGGGTTCATCCGCTCAAACCCAATAAAACTTGTACATTCTTTTCTCATCATCTCACTCCTGTTTGCACAATGCATATGTCTTAACAAATAACAATCCTTTACAATAAGTGTGAAAAGGGCTCCCTAGGAGTACCTAGGACGTAGTGGGTGCCTAACACCTTCCCATTACGTAACTTACCCCTTACCCGGAATCTCTGATCTTTTATTAGTTTTCTACGTGTAAAACTTCTTAGGCTTTTGTTCGCTTTTTAGCCAATCCTTTGGATAAATAAAAGTGCGGTGGCGACTCGAAACTTCATTGTATTGCTTTGCTTATGGTTTAATCGATAAATCATATGGCGACGAATACACCGCTACACTGACCAAGGACACAACCCATTGAATCTTCAAGAACAGTCAGATACATAATCAATGGTCTTCCTTCCACAGGCGAGGACATAATCGGAAGCTCAGACAGATACTCTTGAATACTGTCAAAGGCTTTCTGGCAATCCTCAGTCCAATCATGAGACTGATCTTTCCGGAGGATCTTGAATATCGGCGCACATGTGGCAGTCATGTGGGATATGAATTTGGAAACGTAATTCAAGCGACCAAGGAAACCTCGGACTTGCTTCTCAGTTTTGGGCGCATGCATCTCTTGTATTGCTTTGACTTTTGCAGGATCAACTTCAATACCTCTTTCACTGACGATAAAGCCCAATAACTTGCCAGAACGGACTCCAAATGTACACTTGTTGGGATTCAGACGAAGCTTATACTTCCTCAGACGCTGAAAAAGCTTCAACAGGTGCTCTACATGTTCAACTTCCGTTCTCGACTTAGCAATCATGTCATCAACATATACCTCAATCTCCTTGTGCATCATATCAGGGAACAAGGTAGTCATAACTCGTTGATACGTGGCTCCGGCGTTCTTCAAACCGAAGGGTATCACTCGATAACAGAATGTTCCCCAAAGTGTGATGAATGTTGTCTTCTCCATATCCTCGGGTGCCATTTTAATTTGATTATATCCGGAAAAACCGTCCATAAATGAGAAGACATTGAATTTAGCTGTATTATCTACCAACATATCAATATGTGGTAAGGGGAAATAATCTTTCGGACTAGCTTTATTCAAATCTCTATAATCCACACACATCCGGACTTTTCCATCTTTCTTAGGCACGGGCACAATATTGGCCACCCATTGAGGATATGTAGAAGTCACCAGAAACCCCGCATCAATTTGCTTCTGAACTTCCTCTTTGATCTTCACTGCCATATCAGGATGAGTTCTTCTAAGCTTCTGCTTCATAGGCACGCACTCAGGTTTTAGTGGCAGGAAATGTTGCACAATATCAGTATCTAAACCAGGCATGTCTTCATATGACCAGGCGAAGACATCGACGTATTCTCGCAGTAATTCAATCTACCCCTTCTTAACAGATTCTTCAAGGAGTGCCCCAATCTTCACCTCTCGCACACAATCCTCAGACCCCAAGTTGACTGTTTCTAGATTCTCAAGATGTGGCTGAATGATCTTCTCTTCATGCTCAAGTAAACGGGTGATCTCATCAGGAATCTCTTCATCATCATCTTCCTCTGCCTCAAATACAGGGAATTCAAAATTGGGAGATGGCGTTGGGTCATTATGTTCAATGGGTCTAGAAATCAACCTGCATAATGATTTTGGATATGAAAAGCTTTAGAATTTGAACAAGGCAAATCATTATGCATATGAAAAGATTGATTTTATTCTTTTTTAGGGTTTTATGTGATCATCGATTTCATGAAAAAAGCGAAAAGGGAAAATAATTGGAAAAACAAATATTTAACATGAATTTATTGAATGAAAATATCATTGTATTTATGTTGCCAACAATGTCATCACTCCTCCTTTTGGCATGGGAGAAGGGTTTTTAAACAAAGTGATCATTACGTTGACTTGTGGATAACGGTAGGAATATCCACAGCGACCCAATTGTTGCCGATTCCTCCAGGGATGATGAAATTGTCTGAATCCTCCACATCCTCTTCCAAGACAGCAGCAGCTTCTTCATCCAGACCAGTGTGGATGAAACCTCCATTCTTGAATAACCCTTACGCGTTGAAGACCCCAGAAGAAAAGCCAATGCCAGCCCGGGACTTGTTGTCTTCCAACTCAATCATTTTTCCCAAACCAGCAATTACACCACACTCGATGGCCAACTTTGCATCTCTATAGGAAGTAAATGAAGGAGTTCTCTTCTCAACAGGCTCAGCTATAGATAAAGCTTGGAAAGGAGTTCCAACTTCATCCTCAGCATCTATGTATGAAAAGGAAGACAAGTGGCTAACCAGGAGAGCCTTTTCTCCCCCTACCACCACCAATTTATTATTCTTCACAAATTTCAGCTTCTGGTGTAGGGTGGATGTCACGGCGTCAGCCTCGTGAATCCATGGTCTGCCCAAGAGACAGCTGTACGATGGGTGGATATCCATAACCTGGAAGGTAATTTGGAAATTACTTGGTCCAATCTTGATTGGAAGATCAACTTCCCCAATCACAGTCTTTCGAGACCCATCGAAAGCTTTCACAACAACTCCACTTTGCCTCATGGGAGGCCCTTGATATGATAGTCTTGAAAGAGTGGACTTTGGCAATACGTTCAGGGATGACCCAGTGTCCACCAGCACATTGGACATGGCGTCGTCTTTACAGTTCATGGATATGTGTAAATCCAAGTTGTGGTCTCTTCCCTCCTCAGGGAGATCAGAGTCACAGAAACTCAAATTGTTACAAGCAGTAATGTTTGCAACAATGCTATCGAATTGCTCTATTGTGACATCATGATCTACATATGCCACATCCAAAACTTTATGCAGAGCCTCTATATGTGGTTCTGAATTCAGAAGCAATGATAACACGGATATCTTGGATGGCGTTTGTAGAAGTTGGTCTACAACATTGTACTCACTCTTCTTGATGAGCCTTAGCATCTCATCACAGTCTTCTTTTCCATTGCCACTAGGGCCAACAGAAGTAGGAGCTTTTGGTACAGAGGAGGGATTAACAGCAAGTGCCGGATTCGGAGAATTCATCGCATTCCCAATCGGGCGTTCAACAAAATCAGCACTAGCTTGAGGCTTCGGTGGTGCTGAAAATACACGACCACTGCGGGTCAAACTACTTACGTCAGCAATATTCACAACAGAGGAGGAAGGCAAAGGCACCTCTTTCCCATCTTCTACAACAATAGCATTGTAACGAAAGGGAATTGCCTTTTCAGAAGAGTATGGCACAGGACCGGCAGGCTTAATGATCAAGGAAGGAGAAACCTTCTGCTTGCTACCATCGTATTTAATGATAACAGGTTCGGGCATCCGGAACACCGGGGAAATTATGTTGACCTCAGGCTCATCTTCGTCAACATTCCTATTCTGAAGAATCTCAATAACTCCTTCATTCAGCATCTCCTGAAGATCTTTGCGCACCTGGCGACAACCCAATCGGTTAACAGGGCAGATTCGACATCTATCATGGTCGTGCTCATAGTGACTGTACTCGCATAGCAAACGATGCAACTCGACCAGAGAATGTCGGATATGACTGACATATTTGACCTTGTATTTGCCAGGGCAACCCTGGACCATGTTAACAGATTTCCCATGCTCGGGCAATGGGTTCTTCTTCACGTTAGGACCTACGTCCTCAAAACACAGAATGCCACACCTCACAAGGTCTTGAACCTTGGTCTTCAAAGGATAGCAATTCTCCACGTCGTGGCAGGGAGCACCAGAATGGTATACATAATGCAATTCAGGCTTATACCACCACTGAGGGTTAGCAGGTATAACCGGTGGGTCTCTCGGAGTAATCAACTTCCTCTCTATCAAAGAGGGATATAATTCTGCGTACGTCATCAGAATAGGATAAAAAGTGACCCTTTTCCTCTCGTAACTAGTGCTGGTTTGATTACTGTTTCGAGGCTGGTAGGCCTGCTGTTGCGGACGGTGTTGTTGCTGATATTGCTGAGGTGGTTGCTGATTGTTGCTATGTTGGTTGTCTCTGAACACAGGTGCTATATGAGCCACCTGGTGCTGGTTACTGGCGGGACGCACAGTCTTCCTCCTCATAGAGGGTCTTCTTGGTTTCACATGGGAGGTCACATCATGTGCTTTTCCATCCTTCTTTTTTGCAAACACCCCATAACGCTTGGCAGAAAAGCCTTCTTCTCTGGTCAGACGTCCTTCTCTAACCCCTTCTTCTAAACGCATCCCCATATTCACCATCTCGGTGATGTCGGAAGGAGCGCTAGAAATCATCCGCTCATAATAGAATGGACTCAAGGTCTTCAAAACGATCTTGGTCATTTCCTTCTCTTCTAGAGGAGGCACGATCTGTGCTGCCACCTCTCGCCACGTCTGGGCGTACTCTTTGAATGTTTCCTTGTCCTTTTGGGACATGACCCTCAATTGATCCCTATCGGGAGCCATATCCATGTTATATTTATATTGCTTGACAAAGGCCTTGCCAAGGTCGTTGAAGGATCAGATGTTCGCACTGTCTATCCCCATGTACCATCTCAGGGCAGCACCGGACAAACTGTCCTGAAAGTAGTGGATGAGCAACTGGTCGTTATCAGTCTGAGTAGACATCTTCCTGGCATACATGGCCAGGTGGCTGAGAGGACAAGTATTTCCTTTGTATTTTTCAAAGTCAGGGACCTTGAATTTCACAGGAATCTTTACGTTGGGAACCAAGCACAGTTCGGCAGCAGACTTACCGAAGAGATCCTTTCCTCTAAGATTCTTCAATTCCTTGCGAAGCTCAAGAAATTGATCGTTCATAGCGTCCATCTTCTCATAGACATCTGGGCCCTCAGACGGCTCAGAATGATAGATGGTGTCGTCTACCCTGGGCATGGTATGCACGACAGGAGGAGGAACAACAAGGACCGGGCTAGATGCCGACATAGAAGCAAAAGTGGGAGCAGGACCCTCAGGCATGAAGTTAGGAGGCATCCCCCACGGGAATCCGCCTGGCATGGCCGCTGCAGGAGCAAAGTGTGTACTGACTGCAGGCACAGTTGAGGAGACAATCTCAGAGATGGCTGTCCTCTGGGGAGGAGTTGAAGGCGTTGGAGAAGACTGGCTCTGGGCAGCCAAAAATGATTCCATCAAAGCGCTCAGTCTGGCCACTTCCTCCTTGAGTTCACGGTTCTCTTGCTCTAGTTGATCCATCAGTCTTACAGAGTTGGCTCTAGGGTAGTACCGGTGAGTCAGCTTATCTTTAAAATAAATGAAGAGCATAGAGTTAGACCACAGGACAAGAGACCGGAAACAAAACCTGCTCATGCACATGATGCATGCAATGCTTGTGCACATGATTTGTTTTTATATTTCAAAGGAACTTTAGGGTTTTACTTGCAAATTTTTGGAATCATTTAACATTCATTGCATATAGAAATATCTCATAAAATAATATCAGGAAAAAGAAGTACAACACTGTCAATCATGTACAAGAGGAAAGGAAAATAATCATCCTATGGATCCCTAGAAACAATCATCTAATGCTCGGGACACAGGAAGATAAGATGCGCGAAGCCTCTTCACCTCCCTCTCGTAGGCTGCCTCCATATCTTCTTTCTCTTTGGCGAGTCGATCATACTTCCTCTTCCAGAATCGGGAAGACTGAGGAAGTAGAGAAGTCCATGCATCATTAGGGTCATCAATAACTTGATGCTCAAGGAACTCAATCAAAGCATCCTTCTCCTTAATCTGCTGAAGCAACTCTTCACGTTCACGGATCCAAGCACGTGAACGGTCTTCGTCTCTCAACTCCTCTACTCCTTGATTAGGGAGGGTTGAAGGCCCAACCATAACCAAAGGTGTAGGTCTCGGATACTCGTAAGGCATAAGATACTCAGACGCTCTCTTCCTTACCCAAGCAGTATAAGGTTCCAAAGCGATGCAATTCTTAGGACCCAACTCCTTCCTTCCTTTCTTATGAATCTTGCGCCAAGCGCGGACCATCCTAGCTTTCAAGCCTTGGGGATCTTTACCCTCCTGAAAGAACACACCCTCTAACGAAATGTTATTGGGTTTATCCTTTTGAGGGAACCCAAGCTGACGACGTGCCAAAACAGGGTTGTAGTTAATCCCACCACATGTACCAAGAAGAGGCACATTGGAGAATTCACCACAAGAGTCGATAATCTGCACACCATCATACACACGGTTGTACCAAGAGATATCATCATTAGTGAGAGACATAAGTCTCGTGGACCACCATAGACATCCCTTGTTCTCCTTGAAAGCGACCGTCTGAGGTAAGTGAGAAATAAACCACTTATACAACAGAGGCAAACAGCACACAATAGCGCCACCACCCTTTGCATTCCTCATATGCAAAGAGAAATAGGCATCACCCAATAGAGTAGGAACGGGATTAAGAGTAGAAAAGATCCTAATAGCGTTCACATCCACAAACTTGTCGATGTTGGGGAACAACACTAGCCCATAGATGAGAAGTACAAATATGGCTTCAAAGGTGTCCTCACTCATGGCCTTCCCATAGATAGTAGCTTGAGCAATGAGGAACTCAGAAGGGAGACCTTGAATTCCACCTTTGGTAGTCATATGAGCACCAACCAGAGCTTCATCTATGTGCAACATGTCAGCTATCTCTTGAGAAGTAGGAATACTTTCTAGGCCACTGAACGGCAACTGATCCAGGATAGGTATACCCACAAGATAAGCATACTCCTCAAGGGTAGGCAAAAGCTGAATGTCCGGAAACGTGAAGCAACGGTACAAGGGATCATAAAACTGTACCAATACACTCATCAATCCTTCATCCACCTGAGTAGTCAGAAGAGGAAGAAGCTTCCCAAAACGATCCTTGAAGCCCAAGGGATCTAGTACATAAGATGTCAAATTCCTTAACTCTTTCAAATCTGGTTTCCTGAAGCTGTACTTCTTTGTATTCCTTCTTTGTCTTTCCATGTCTGAAAATTTTGCAAATAAACCCCTTAAGTTCCTTGAAAATTTCCTTTATTATTGATGATATGGATGCAAATGAATGTATGAATGCATGAATGCAACAATCACGCTCAAGGATCAAGCAAAGCACACCAAACAAAGGTCATGGGATGGATCATATTATCCTTAATATCAATCATCCATTTTGGTGGATTATGGTTTACACCTTATCAACACCCAAGTTCCATTGATATTAAGGATATATGAACGAATCGACCATGAATCAAGGGTTTGTTGCAAGTCACGAGCATGGAGTTTTGGTTAAGAACCACCCAAAGGGAATGTACTAAGGTTTAAGCCTGCCAAACATGTTCTACAAGAGGTTTCCATAGTCATCATCCCATCTTTCGGATATTATCGGAGAAACGACTACTCGTATTCCAAAAAATATTCTCAAGAGAGACTCTTATGAGTGTAGTATCGCGTAACAATCGTATCAAATCTTACACTTGAACGATTTTCGCACTACATCCTAAAAATAGGCCAAGATGGGCTTGGTAAACTAAGGTCCTTGGCTTCTAAGGTCTATATTGGAAAGAGTAATGTCTAACCACAACTTACTTGTGTGACATTATTGATTCCAACATGACCTCCACCAAGTGAATGGACTTGCAAGTCAACTTGCTAAGGAATAACTCCACACAAGTCAACAAGACTGCGCCATTCTCCTATCCTAAGTGCACTTGAGTCCGGGTATAGAACTCATCTCACAAAGATCACCAAGCATACAAGGAATTAATATCAGGAAAATCAATCATTACATACAATACAGTAATCCCAAATTGCACAAAAATATGTCACAAGACAAAACAATACATCAAGCATGAAAAGTTGGCAAAACCCACTAGGCAAATGATCTCCCCAGCAGAGTCGCCACTTTTCTGTAGCGGGGTATTCGTTCCCATTAGAGATATTGACTAAATCCAAGGTAAATCATACAAATTCGAGTCGCCACCGCACTTCTGGTTATGTAATGGGAAGGTGTTAGGCACCCAAAACATCCTAGGTACTCCTAGGGAGCCCTTTTCATACTTGTGAAGGTTGTTGTTTTGTGAAAAATTTGTTTGTGCAAACATGATTGAAGAGATGAGAAGAGAATGTACAAGTTATTTACATTTTGTGTTTGGATGGATGAACTCATTGCCTACGTACCATCTTATAAAAAGATTAGGATCAAAACCTCGTAATTCGGGGTAAAAATCTCAAAATGAGTTGGTGAATTGATTGGTCCAAAAGCCTTAAGGTCTTTTGTTATCAAAGGGAGAAAACTCAACCAAACCACAAATCCACCATGTGAGGATAACTTCAACATGCTAGTGAGGGGTTAACCCTATAATAAGCATGGAAGACTCATCGTCAAAGTAGATTAAAAGGTTCAATTCAAAATAAGTATTATGAAAAGAAGGTTTGAAGATCAAAAGCATAAGGCTTAGGTTTCTAGTGTTGGAAAACAATAGGTAAGTGTTCGCACAAAAAGTTTTGGCTTGGGTTAGAGTGGAGAGAAGAAGAAGAATGACTAAGTCCTAAGGAAAATAAAAGGTGAGGGATAAGAAATCAAAACCACACTAGGAGTTCCTCTCTTGAGATCATATTGATGATCCAAGTAGCTCCCATCCTTTGGAATAAAGCAACCACAAAGTATAAGCAACCAAACAAGTCTCTCAAGAGATTCTCAATGTATCTTGTATCTTCACTTAGATGAACATGGTGATGGTCCTCCAATTAAGCTCAAATGGAAAATCCTAGCACAAAAGCACACACATCAAAAGTTCCATGAAGTAAAACAAGAATGAACAAGAGAGAGTTTAAAGATTTGGTCCTTCTAATTCCATTTTCATCATTAAGACCCTTTCACTCCAATTTTGCATAAGGAAGGTCCTAGAATCTAAGTCCAAATCTCCATTTTTGCATAGGGGAAGTCCTAGAAACTAAGTCCATTTCTTTGCATTTGGTCCACAACCATCAAAACAAAAACACAAGCACAATAATATATACACAATTATGTGCTCAAATGAGCAAAAGGCAAATGGAATTAACATAAACATGGGCTCAAAGGAGCAAAGGAAAAAAAAGCAAATGAATAGTATGTGCAAGAATTGTAAATTGCATAAAATAAATTGTATAAAGTAAATTGCATAAAGTAAATGTTAATTGTCAATAGTTAGTGTTAGTAGTTAGTGTGCCATAAGGCAAATTTAGCGCTATGTTAAGCAATCATAATTGGACTTATGTAGAAGTCACAACTATCTGAGGCCGGTCAATAATAATGTAGGCAACAAACACAAGTTAGGAGTCTTGATTAGTGAACCAAGTCCCAATAACTTGCCATGCCAAAAAGGAGAAGAGAATTGATCTTGTATTGGTTTAAGCCTTTTGCATGATTTAAAAGACAACCTATCCTTAATGCAAAGCCATTCACTTGATCAATTGATCAAGATGAATTAGATTTGAATCAAGGAAGGTTAAATCTCTCTAATCAATGTTAACTTATCAACCTTCAACTCATTGATCAAAAAGAAGAAGAAGAAGAAGAAGAAGAAGAAGAAGAAGATGGATAAGAGAAATGGAAATGACAAAATAAAAGTGCATCAAATGAAATACCATGTACCAATCCTTATATGTTGACCAATAAGATTGAAAGTCAAGGTCAAACAATCAAAAACAGAAGTAAGATGAAGATTGGAAGTCAAGAAAAGAATAAAATATTTTTGGCATTTTTTAATATTAAAAATAAACTTGAATTAAAATAAAATGGAAAGGTCAAACTTTAAAATCACTTCAAATCAACCTTGAAAGGTCCAAGTGATTTATCCTAAGTTCAACAAGGTCAAACAAAGTTTGACAAAAAATTTCAGCATTTTTGAAAGTCAGAAACTATTTTTAATCAATTAAAAATGAATAAAAATAACCTAATTGAACTAAAATCTCAAATAAATCTCAAGTCAATTCCAAAATTGATGAGAATATTTTTCATAGATCCATCATCATTCAAATAGGTTAGGAAAATATTTTTGCATTTTTTGAATATCAAAAACTATTTAAAATGAATTAAAAATAACCAGAAATAAGAAAATTCATAAAAAATATCAAATGACAAAATAAAAAATATTAAAAATCAGAAATAGAAACTAGAATTTATTTGGGAAATAATGCAATTGGTCCCATATTTTTTGGATAAAAAATGAAACAGATATTAATTTTTGAAATAAAATGGAATTTAAGAAAATAAAAATTAGAAAAAACCAGGAGCGTCTGATGGAACTCATTAATTAACGTGGCAACATCTAATGGTCCAGAAGCGCGTTTCCACGGTAGGCTTTAGTCCACGCGTGACATAATGAATTAATGAAAGTAAACAAAACGCACGGCTGAGATTAAAACGTGGGATGTACATCCAACGGCCAGAATTCAAACTAGAGAGAGGCGCCCACCAGAACCACCTTCTTCTCCGGTGAGTCTGCAGATTCCGACCAAACTTGCAGGTTTTCAAACCTCCATGGAAATGCACGATCCTTATACCAAAATGAAGCTAGGGTGATGTACATCACCCCTATAACCTTGAATCATACTCAAGATCTCTATAAGTGGAGAAATCTGAGGTGGAAGATTCAGGTATGGGAAATGCAGATCAAGGAAAAGCAAAATTAAAGCTACCACTAGCTTGCCTCTCAAGTGAGGACTTCATAAAACATTAGATCCATGCAAAAAGGTTCATGGATGATGAGAATCGAAGAAATTACCAGTTGAAGAATAAGTTTGAATTTTGGTAACTTGAGCTCGAATCTCTGCTTGCTTTATCAAAACAGAAGTTCAATGAGGTGTATGATGAAGGTTTAGAAGCATTAGATCTATGAATACAACCAGATGAAGTTGAATTCGAGATCTGAAATTTTTTAAGAGAAATGAAACTTGCTTCTTTAGTGATGGTTGGGGAATGAATTCTACAGCATTTCAGGTTGAAAATTGTGTCTGAAATGGAGGGAATGAAGCATGTATTTATAGCTGAATTGGCAAGGAAAGGGTGGAATGATCCGTGTGCATAAATTTGGATACCACTTGCATGGGCTTGCATGATCATGCACAAGGCCCAAAAGCAATGCCAAATGCAAGCTGAGTTCAAATGCCAATGGTTTGGACGTGTAATTTGCTTTGAATTGGCTTGTGCAACAAGGTTTCAACATGAATTCCACAAATGAACCTAATCATTCACCTTTTCGAAAATACCAATTAGAAAATCCAAGCATAGGCATATGGGTAATGGTTGGAAAGGTTTTTGTATAAGGAACAAATGTTATGTTGGTCAAAAACTCATTTGAAGTGTGGAAATATATGAATTTTGAGTTTAAAGTGTGATGTGCAAAACATGTCAAGGCAAGCTTTCAAGCCCTTTTGTTTTGATGATGAAAGCTTCAAATGAAAACACCTTCAACCTAAAAGTTGTAGATATTTTCAATACAATCAAAATGGACTTAAAGTTTGCATCATTTGGATTTTTGATGAAGAAGTTATGGGCACTTGAAGTTGGACTTTTTTGACTTTTAATGCCTTTGACCCAAAAGGACCTATAATGTCTTGCATTATCACATGTATTTTCTTTGAGATTTTGAAATTTTGTTCAACATAAAATTTGAAGTAGACATCTTAAGATTTCCAATGCATTTGATACCACCTCAAAAATATAAAAAATGAATGAGTTATGTCCTTGGGAAGCTGACCCACAATTAGGGTTTCAGCCAAAATGACCTATAATGTATTGGATAGGAAGATGGTTTTACAAGCTTCAAATCAAATTTTGATGAACGTGAAAGTTGCTCATATTGTCCTTAAGAACATTTTTGCTTTTGGAACTATCTCCATTTGACCAACACATAAAAAGTTAGGTCTTAGTGCATTTCAAAATAGTCAGATGATTTGACTGATCAACTTTTTAAGTCCGCAACTCATATCTTGATGAATTGATGATTGAGGACACTCAAATAAGTTCAAATATTCATGAAATTATGAATTAAAGAACTTTCCTTGGTTGTATTTGACCATGGGCTGAGGTTGCTTCATGAGCAAGGCATTGTGGTGCATAGATGATTAGGGTTTCTCTGAAGAACAAGACCTCAAACCCTTTGACTTGTTTTGATCAAAATGATGAATTGAGATGCTAAGGAGGCATATTTTATGGATGAGAGCTTTGGGAACCATTACCATGCTTGCTTTCATCTCCTCTTGGCCATGTCATTGCACGAAGGATCTCCTAGAAGCTTTTGGCCTTGTGATTGCTCAAGCTACAAACAAAAGATGTTAGTGACATATTTTTGTGCTTTTGGTTAGTAAATAAAATAAGAAAAGAAATGATATACAATTCAAGCATGCTTGGTGATCTCAAACCACTCACAAGGAGTCCCATCCAAAGGCAAAGGGAACCAAGATGCTAATGATCCTTGAGGCTATGCAAATGAAATGTTATGATGCCATGAGGGATCTTAGGGACAAAATTGGGGTCTTACACTTCATTACATTTTTCATTGAAAATGAATTCAACATCTTTCATTAAAAGGCCAGTTAAGGGTTTAGTTATTTTGGAGAAGTCTTTGATAAAACGCCGGTAGAATCCAGCGTGTCCAAGAAAACTTCAGACTTCTCTGATAGTTTTGGGTGGTTTTAGGTTCTCTATGACCTCTATCTTAGCTCTATCTACCTCTATACCTTTTTCGGAAACTATATATCCTAAAAAAATCCCTTCGGTGACCATGAAATGACACTTTTCCCAATTTAGCACAAGGTTCACCTCCACGCATCTCTCTAGGATTTTCTCAAGGTTAGCAAGACAATTGTGGAAATCAAATCCGCAAACCGAGAAATCATCCATAAATACTTCCATGATACCATCTAGGTAAACTACAAAGATTGACATCATGCAGCGTTGGAAAGTAGCTGGGGCATTACACAGACCGAATGGCATTCGTCTGTAGGCAAAAGTTCCATATGGGCATGTAAAGGTAGTTTTTTCTTGATCTTCGGGGTGGATAGATATTTGGAAGAATCCTGAGTATCCATCTAGATTGCAGAAGTAAGAGTGTCTGGCTAGACGCTCCAACATCTGGTCTATAAATGGTAAAGGGAAATGATCCTTCCTGGTTGCTTTATTTAACTTTTTGTAGTCTATACACATCCGCCATCCTCCTTCCATCCGTTTTGCTACATGTTCGCCTTTATCGTTTTGCACGACTATGATGCCTCCCTTTTTAGGTACTACATGCACAGGGCTCACCCACTTACTATCCGAGATCTGGTAGATTATACCTGCCTCAAGTAACTTAAGAACTTCTTTTTTAACAACATCACTCATTATAGGGTTTATTCTTCTCTGATGTTCTCTAGAGGGCTTTGAATCTTCTTCGAGCGGAATCTGATGCATGCATACAGATGGGCTTATACCTTTCAGGTCAGAGATATTATATCCCAAGGCTGAGGGATATCTTCGTAAAACATCTAAGAGTTGGTCTGTTTCCTCTTGGCTCAAGGTAGCACTGACTATAACTGGACAGTTCATCTCTTCATCGAGGAACTCATATCTCGGATTCTTAGGCAGTTCCTTAAGTTCTAAGGTTGGCTTCTTTGGGCATGAATAGGATCTGGGGTAAGGGATAAACATTCGTAAAGGTTATCATCGATGTAGGGTTTCCTAAAGTCATCATCTTCCAGTATGAGAGTTGATGGCAACTTAATGATTTCTTCTTGTTCTATTTCCCTAATGCATTCATCAATGATATCTATGGCATAACATGCATCTCCCATCACAGGTGCCATAAGAAATTTTGAAAGTATAAATTCTATTTTCTCGTCACCTACCTCAAAGGTCAACTTTCCTCTCTTGACATCTATTATGGCTCCTGTAGTTGATAAGAACGGTCTACCTAGAAGGATTGGTATATCATTGTCCTCTTTAATGTCCATGATAAAAAAATCAGTAGGGATAAATAACTGACCTATCCTAACAGGGACATCTTCTAATATGCCTATCGGATACTTAATAGATTTATCGACCAACTGAAGTGATATCTTAGTAGGCTGTAATTCTCCTAAGTTTAACCTCTCACAAACTGCTAGAGGCATTAAGCTCACACTAGCTCCTAAGTCTAGAAAAGCTTTTTCGATGACATGACTTCCCAAAAGACAAGGAATGGAGAAATTTCCAGAATCTTTATCTTTTTTGGCTAACTTATTATCGGAAATAGAATTGCATTCCAATGGCTTCGGATCGTCGAGTCTACGTTTGTTGGTAAGGATTTCTTTGAGAAACTTTGCATAAAAAGGTATTTGGGTGATGGCTTCTGTGAAAGGGATTTCTACATGAAGTTTCTCTATAACCGTAATAAATTTTTGATACTGGTTATTGATCTGGGTTTGTTTGAGTCTTTGCGGATATGGTATCGGTGGTTTATATGGCGGGGGTGGTACATACGTTTTATCTTTAGGTTTTTCTCATTTTTCTTGACCTTCCTGTTTTTCAGATTCCTCTGGTTCCTCTACTTTGTCTGTGGGTTCGGTATATTCCTTAGAAGTTTTGGGTTCACTCAATCTTGGGTTTGGTGGCTCATCATAAGCGTTCCCACTTTGTAGGGTAATGGCATTGGCTTGCCCTCTCAGATTCTATTTAGGTTGTCCAGGGAACTGTCCTCCAGGTGTAGTCTGGGGGGCTTGGTTTAAAGCTACCTGAGAGATATGGGTTTCAAGCATCTTGGTGTGAGTAACTATTTGGTCAACCTTGGTTCCTAACTGGGTAATCAGTTCGTTAACGTGAATGTTTTGGTTCATGAACTCTTTGTTTTGTTGGGTTTGAGAAGTGATAAAATTTTCCATAATTTTCTCAAGGCTCGGCTTTGGTGGCACAGGTTGCATAGGTGGATTTGTTCTTGGGGCTTGGTAACCTGTTTGTCTCGGAGGTGCGTTATTTTGGATAGGGTTATTGTTCTTATAGGAGAAGTTTGGGTGATTCCTCCACCCAAGGTTATAGGTATTCGAATATGGGTTCCCCTGGGTGTAGTTCACTTGCTCAGAGTGGGTTTCGTTTAATAGACTGCATTTTGCAGATTGGTGTCCTTTGGTTCCACATATCTCACAATCTGACGAAACTGCAGCTGCAGTATTCGGGTTTACGCACATATGCTCGACCTTAAGGGCTAATGCGTCCATTTTAGCTTACATCATGTCTATAGAGCTTAATTCATGTACTCCTCCTTGGACTTCCTTCTTCTCAACTATCGCTCGTTTGACTCCCCATGATTGATGGTTTTGAGCCATATCTTCGATGAGGGCACTAGCTTCAGGATAACGTTTGTTCATCAGCGCACCGCCTGCGGCAGCGTCGATGGTCATCTTAGTGTTATAATGAAGTCCATTATAGAAGGTCTGAATGATTAACCAATTTTCTAAACCATGATGTGGGCATGCTCTTAACAACTCTTTATATCTCTCTCAAGCTTCAAACAGTGATTCTCCTTGGTTCAGGGTAAATCTAGTTATATGGTTTCGAAGAACAACGGTCTTACTTGGGGGAAAGTATCTAGCAAGGAATACTCTTCTAAGGTTATCCCAAGTTGTAATGGAATTGGGCGGAAGGGAATCTAACCATGATAGGGCTTTATCTCTGAGGAAAAAAGGGAATAATCTTAAACGGATTGCCTTAGGAGAAGCTCCATTGGTTTTAAAAGTGTCTGCTAATTGGAGAAAGATTTTTAAATGTTGGTTTAGGTTCTCAGTAGTGAGACCTGCGAATTGTATCTGTTGCACTAGGTTAAACAGGGAGGGTTTAAGTTCAAAATTATTAGCTGGGATGGTTGGGTTTAATATACTAGAACTAGGTTCTTCCTTGGATGGTTGGGCAAAGTCCTTAAGAGGTCTTTGGTTTTGATCTTCGGCCATAGCTCTCCTAATTCTATGGAAGAATAAACGTGTGCGAGCGTAACGTTCAGGTTCCGCCAGAGGGTATACTAAGCTTCCGGTGCTGCGAGTTCTTCGCATTGACCGGTAGGTAACAACCTAAGTCTAAACGATATAACAACAGGGTACGAAATTTGACGAAATTGATCCCCGACAACGGCGCCAAAAACTTGATGCGTGCTTTTCGCAAGTATACGAACGCGTCAGAGTAATATAAAAGATTGTCGAATCCACAGAGACCAAGTGTCAATATATCGTTATCTGTTGTTATGGTGTTTATCTAAGGTAAACGAAATAGGGGTTTTTAAGAGTGTACAATGAAAATTAAAGTATTAAATTAAATTCAATTAATAAAGACAGGTTTGAATGTAATTCACATAATCAATTAATAATCCAAGTACTTGCTAATAGAATTACTTATGGGCAGTGTTTCCTACTTTGAAAAGAACCAATTTAACGGGAATTGTCGCTTTCGCGTATTCATAACCGAGTTGTACTCCCTAATCAAACCCTCTTATTGTCACATAAAAAAGGCGTGCATTGCGTTAGAGTAGTAAACCTATTTTTAAGAAATATAGTATCTTGACTAAGTTGAAAAGTATTTTGACCTAGATTTTCGTAACCAAAAGAGGTTCTCACGAACCAAACTCTAAACTTATAAACGCGTCCGAAAATAGTTTTAATATCACTTTTCTTTTTAAGTTAAAAACTCCTAATGCACTAAACAAAGCGCTTTCGCTGTATTTGAAATAGTTAAAAACAACTAAGTTTAAAAGGACGTTGGACGGCTTTCGATCTTACCCAACGGAAATTAAGTGCAGGAAAACTTAAGTTGAAAGTCAAAATAGCCCATAAGTGTTTCTACGAACAATTGTACAGATTATTGGTTCAATTACGATCCGTACATTCTAACCTTTATAGGCTTAGCTAGACATGGTAAAGTAAAGGTGCATTTTAATTTAAATAAAAGTAGTGCGAGTGCAGAAAGTAAATAAAAGTAGTGCGAGTGCAGAAAGTAAATAAAAGTAGTGCGAGTGCAGAAAGTAAATAAAAGTAGTGCGAGTGCAAGAAATAAATGAAAGTAGTGCGAGTGCGAGAAATAAACAAAGTAGTGCGAGTGCGAGAAATAAATAAAGTAGTGTGAGTGCGGGAAATAAATAAAGTAAAGACAGTGCGGGAAATAAACAAAGTAGTGCGAGTGCGAGAAATAAATAAAGTAGTGCGAGTGCGGGAAATACATAAAGTAAAGACAGTGCGGGAAAGTAAAGTAGACAAAGGTAAAGTAATAAAAACCTGCTCCAATCAGAGGATTGAATAAAGTGCGAAACAGAAATGAAAATGGAGGCAGGATTAACTTCCTTCCAAAGTGCTCCAAACTCGATTACACGGTTGTGGCAACACCCCAATGTGAAGTGATTACCACTTTTACAATACTAAATATATGCCTAAATATAACTAAGTTTGTTCTAAGTTTGGATGCTGAAACAAATGAAATCAAGTCTCTATTTATAGGAAAGGAAAATAATGGAAATGACAAGGATGCCCTTCAGTTTGAAATTGGGAGGGAAAAGCTTTCTTCTTGTGGTGCTCGCCACAACACCATGGCGCCCGCCATAAGGGTAAATTATGGCGCCCAAGTTGAGATAGTGGGAGACGTGGCAGTTGAGGGAAGTTGAACTATGACACGTCATGGCTGGACCCATGGCGCCAGCCACAGTGGGAGCCACAAGTGCAAAATGCTGATTTTTAATCTTTTTTGCTCAGTTTTACTCCTTTTCTCGATCGGGGCTCCGATTAGACTGAAAACCTGAAAACAAAGAGAAACATAGTAATAACATAATAAAATAATAATAAAATAACTAAAATGCATGCGAAATCGGAGTCGAAAATACGGTGAATTTTAGTGTCATCACCGGTGCAGTCAAGAAATACTTCGCATAAGAAAAATAAAAGAACACCTCGCTAAGTTGAAAACTCAAAAGGGTGGCTTAGGAAAAAATAAGAGTCTCGGTTGATTGAAAACCCGAAAGGGAGGTCCAGGAAAAAGTTAGAAACATAAAATAGAAAATAAGCATCCCGGTAGATTGATCCTGAAAAGTAAATTTAGGCAAAAGTTAAGGATTATCGCAAGTAACTACATCAAGTCAGACTTGATCGTTTGAAGCAGCATTGCCTATCATGGGTTCCTTTTCTGTCATCCTCGACCTAAGTCCCGGGCATAATGGAATTCAAAGTTGTTATGGAGAATAGTGGTCATTGTATTTCAATGTAGACCTTTCCATGTATTTACCATCTTCCAACTTTGTAATGATCCATGGGGTCACGCCATTTACGGACTACCATTCTATCAATAAAGTTTGAGCCTTTTGGCGATTTGGTTGCTATTCTTATTTTGTTTCAGTTTACAAAATTTTATTTATTTTTTATAATAATTTTTGAAACAAAAATATTTAAACAATCATTATTTTTTTTGAAAGTTTACAAAAAAAAGATATATATTCCTCGACTTATGAATACCAAAAGAGGAATGTTAATGGCAATCCCAAGAATGGTAAGATCCCTAAGAGTGGAATTCAGTAACTTCCCCAGGCCATGTTTTCTTTTATACCAGTCTCCCCATCATCAGATTGCAAGAGTGGTAGAAACCCTAACTAATCTCTTCCAGCATCTCCATCTTCTTGAGATTAGCTGAGTATATGGTGGTACTGTGTTATCGGTCTCGCGCATTTGCGCTTGTTTTGTCAGCGTAATCATACACATACACATAGCATCATGATGTTTACTTACGTAATTTTGCATTTTTTGCAATATTTCCTTACCACTTGCTGGAACTTATCCCCCTGTAGAGTGTTTGCGTCCTCTCTCCCATATAGTGTCGATCTTAAGCAGAAAGAATTTATCAGTTCTAATTCCCCACTGAGTCTGATCCTCATGGAAGGTTTTGTTTCAGGTTTCCCCTCTAGTTCATTATCTAGGTGTAATCAATCCCTAATTAAGTTCATGCCCTCATTGGATTGAGTCTTCTTTGACGACTTCTCTCCAGTTCATTCCTGGTCTGAGCTTTGGTCCTCCTTTGATTGGTTACCTTTTTTAAGCTTTCACTTGGCTAGTAGTTGGTAATCATTATGTTCGAACTTATTACCTCTGTTAAGCTATCACTCGGCTGATAGTAGGTAATAGGTCCTTTTACCGGTTATCTTTGTTAAGCTATCACTTGGCTGGTAGTTGGTAATCATTATGTTCAAACTTATTACCTTTGTTACGCTATCACTCAGCTGATAGTAGGTAATAGTTCCTTTTACCTTTGATTGGTTAACTTTGTTAAGCTATCACTTGGCTGGTAGTTGGTAATCATTATGTTCGAACATATTACCTTTGTTAAGCTATCACTCGGCTGATAATAGGTAATAGTTCATATTACCTTTGATTGGTTGCCTTTATTAAGCATCACTTGGCTGGTAGTTGGTAATCATTTTGTTTGAACTTATTACCTTTGTTAAGCTATCACTCGGCTGATAGTATGTAATTGTTCCTTTTACCCTCTGATTGGTTACCTTTGTTAAGCTATCACTTGGCTGGTAGTTGGTAATCATTATGTTTAAGCTTATTACCTTTGTTAAGCTATCACTCAGCTGATAGTAGGTAATAGTTCCTTTTACCTTTGATTGGTTAACTTTGTTAAGCTATCACTTGGCTGGTAGTTGGTAATCATTATGTTCGAACTTATTACCTTTGTTAAGTTATCACTCGGCTGATAATAGGTAATAATTCCTATTACCTTTGATTGGTTACCTTTATTAAGCTATCACTTGGCTGGTAGTTGGTAATCATTTTGTTTGAACTTATTACCTTTGTTAAGCTATCACTCGGCTGATAGTATGTAATTGTTCCTTTTACCCTCTGATTGGTTACCTTTGTTAAGTTATCACTTGGCTGGTAGTTGGTAATCATTATGTTTGAGCTTATTACCTTTGTTATGTTA
This sequence comes from Lathyrus oleraceus, assembly GCF_024323335.1. Lineage (NCBI taxonomy): Eukaryota > Viridiplantae > Streptophyta > Magnoliopsida > Fabales > Fabaceae > Lathyrus > Lathyrus oleraceus. The sequence goes on along the minus strand of NC_066585.1, from coordinate 516,133,017 downwards.
TCACTCGGCTTATAGTAGGTAATATTCCTCTCCTAACGGAGTTGGGTTTTTCCCCTTTTGTTTTTTGCCTTTCCCCGACGAAGTCTTACTTTGTTAAGTCTTCCCCATTGGGTCTTTAGTTCGTTTTTTAATCATGCCTCGGTTATTTTCGAGCTTTTCCTTTTCCCCCTGCGGATTTTTTTTTGTCCCCGTCTGGGTACCCCTTTCGAATTTGTCATTCCGATGCGAGATTTCAGTCTTCTCTTGTCTCTAATTGTTCTTTGTCTCTCGTGGCGCTATATTCCCCACAGAGATCTTTGTTTGCATTCATATCATATCATAAACATCTTGTGGTATCTTATGGCCAAAAATTGGGTCTTTAATATATAAGTCATACCCTAATTTTTAATCCTAAGATCCCACATCTCATTTGCATCTTTTGTATACAAACAAGGCCACATCTTGGCCCTTCCCCTATCCATCATTGGGTTTGCTTCTTGCAAAGATCACCAAGAACCTCTTTGTTTTACCTTTGCGTTTATATGTTCATTTCTTATCTAACCACTCATCAAAATACCAAAATATGTCATGTTTCTCCTAAGTTTATTGTGCAAGGTAGGGCTCCTCAAGTCAAGAGCATCTCAAATTTTAGTTGCTTACTTCTCAAGGAAAGTTAAAAGGTTCATGTGTTTATTTACATGCCTTCTTCAACAAGCAACTTCAATATTTGAGCTATTTAATCAAGAGGCAATCAAGGACACATCATCTTGAGTTCATATGATCACCCATGTGCTTTGGAATGCAAGAAAAGTCCAAGTGTAAAGCTTGTTCCACGTTGTTTGACCTAAAAGTTAACATTTTGAATTCAAAGTTACGAAGATCACAACTCCTTCAATTCTCAACATTTTTAAAATCCCCTTTTTGCAACTGACTCTTCTTAAAATACTCTACAACTTCTCTTTACATGACAAGATTCAATTATTCTTGGAGGATCATCAAAAATTTGGAGATATTATAGGTCATTTGTGGACTTAGTGACCTATTTTCCAACTTTTAAAGATCATAACTTCTTCAATTTTCAACATATGAAGCTGGTTATTTTTGAAAAAATCCATTGGTAGTACCCTCTACGAGTTTTCTTCAAGGACCAAGGTAAAATTATGCTTGGAAGGCCATGGAATTCATTGGGACATTATAGATCATTTTCAGCCATGAAGCACTCAAATTTTTCTAAGTTATGTGACCGGTATTTTATGCCAACTTCAACACACCATAAATTTGTGATCAAACATCCAAATGAAACCTTTCTTGGAACATTGTAATCTTTGCCATGATGTTAATAATTGCAAAAAGAATGGGATTAAAAAGCCTATTGAGTAGGATGCTCCATTGAATTGAACATGGTGACTTGAAACTGAAGAAATCACCATTGCCTGAAATTTGATCATGACTAAACTCAATTCCAAGACAAATTAGAAAATGTTTTTGTCCTAAACATGTTTAATCAAACCTCCATAAGTTAATTTACACTTAAAACACATCATTTGGCTGAGTTTGGAGGAGTTTCAAGTCAAGTAGAAATGTTGGGAAGACAGTTCAATAAACTGTTGAAAAGGATGGATGTAAGATCTAAGAATAATGTCAAGAACATCTCATCTGACATCAGTAAATCCAACAATGCTGGAAGAAGAGCAAGATCAGATGAGAAGCTCAAAGAAGGAAAAGAGGTACAATGCTATGAATGTGATGGGTATGGACACATCAGGACTGAATGTGGAACCTACCTCAAGAAACAGAAGATAAGTCTTGCTGCCACTTGGTCTGATGAGAGTGAAACAGAGGAGGATGCAAATCTTGTGACTGCTTTGACAGGAAGATGGGGATCTGATGAAGACTCAAGTGATGGTGAAGTAACCTTTGAAGAATTGGCCTCTACCTACAGAAAGATGTGTCACAAAAGTGTAGAGCTGTGCAAACAGGTTGAAAACCAGAAGAAGGAAATAACTCAACTTGAGAATGAGAAGGTAGAATACTTGGAAACCATATCCAATTTACAAACAGAAGTAGTGGTACTGAATGCCAAGCTAGTTGAAAATCCACAAGCTGAAAGTCAGAAGATAGCACAACTGGAAAGTGAGAAGGCAGACCATGTGAAAACCATCTCTAAGTTAAAAACTAAAGTCATGTTTCTAAATTCTAAACTAGAATAGATGACCAAGTATGTAAGGATGTTAAGCAGTGGATCTGACTCCTTAGACAAGCTTCTCCAAACTGGACAAATAACAGGAGACAAATTTGGCATTGGGTATAATGACTCAAAGCCTGAGAGCAGTTACACTGGTGCGAAATCTCAAGCCAAACCTAAGTGCATCCATAATAAAATTAAACCTGTGATGTCACATCATATGTCACAACACCAGAGGAGAAAACAGCAGAAAGGGAAACACCAAAGATGGAGATGTCACTACTATGGGAAATTTGGTCATCTGAAGTCGTTCTGCTATAAACTGTATGGTTATCCTAGGCCTGCTCATCATCAGAATCACTATCAATCCAAACCCAAACAGCACAGGCCTATCATTGAGAAGAAATGGATTCCTAAGACGAATGTTACAAGTCTGATAGCTCACATTCCCCTCAGAATCTCAGCCAAAGAAGATTGGTACTTGGATAGTGGATGTTCCAGACACATCACTGGAAACCAAGATCTGCTAACTGATCTGCATGATCATACCATAAGCCATGTAACCTTTGGAGATGGAGCAAAAGGTGAAATCAAGGGAACATGTAAGCTTGATTATCTTGGAGTTCCTAAACTTGACAAGGTTCTACTAGTTAAGGGCTTGACTACAAATCTAATAAGCATCAGTCAACTATGTGATCAAGGTCTGAATGTTAACTTCACCAAAACTGAATGTCTACTTTTTAACAAAGATAGTGAAGTGACTATGAAAGGAATCAGGACCAAAGAAAACTGCTACATGTGGAGCTCTCAAATGGATTATTCCTTAAAATATTCCTATGTCAAAGAGGAAGTGATAAAGATGAGTATTGATGCTATAAGAACCCTCAAGAGTGATGAAAAACAAGTCTGTGAGAAATGTCAGATAAGGATGTCACACCAGAAGCTCAGACATAACCTCACTTTCATAAGAGAAAAGGTTATGATGGCTCAAACAACTGAGAGGTTAGAACAAATAATTGGACATGTGACCAGTCAAAGGCAGTCTGAAACTGGAGAGAGCATTGTTGGAACTAGGCCACAAGGGACTATGTGTTTACCTCAAAGCAAAAATGCCAAGAACAATGTGGAGAAGATTGGGATGACACCCGCTCCTACACATGTGAAAGGTGAAAATGGTGTTCATAATGGAAGCAGTTGGTCTCAACTGGGTTGGATGAAACTATTGATGATTGTATATAATGTCACACCCGATGTCATGACATTGTATTGTGACAACCTGAATACTGCAACTAGGTCCAAAAATCATATTCGTCACAAGTAGACCAAGTACAATTTTTGTTATCATCACTCCATTAGAAAATTCGTGGAAGACAAATTTATGGGTCTAAAGCATGATATGGAAATAGCTGACAAGACTGCAAGAAATTTGGGTGATATTCAATTTGAATATGAAAGAGGGAAATTAGGGATTTGGACTCTTGTGAAGTTATGGCAATTAAAGTGGAAAAGAAAAGGAAATAAAAATAGTGTCTACCCACTTAAAAGAAAGATCTACATTAATGAAAAATCATTCCCTAGCATTGAAAATAGTATCTATGCCATTAGCACACGCTACCTAAACTCAGCAATTTCCATCTCCATTCAACTTCTCAGAAAATCTCAGCTAGGGCAAAGAAACTTCTCTCAAAAGTTCTACAACATGTATCAACATCCATCATCATCTGGTTCAAAATCCTCTCACCATGCAAAGACTTCCTCCATGGAGTTTCTAGATGAAGACGTGTTGGACGTTACTCCACTTTGCGTGATACCAGGTGACACCCCAGGTCCCTCCTCCATGGCTGGAGATAAGCAAGGTAATACCCCTGGTAAATCTTCTCTTCCAAAAGACATGCATTATGCTGATCGTGCCATTAGGAACCTAGTTACTAGGATTCTTAGTGAAGGGCATGAAGTCAAAGGGGTTTCTACCCCTCTGTCCAGAAGGGACCCCTCACCTGAGGAGGAATCTCATGCTGATAAAGATGATGACTCATCTAGATCAGAAAAGGAAGTTGTTGCTGAAGGGCTATGCTCTCTAGGTAAAACCCTACCTAGCAAGAAACCAGCAAATGTGTCTCAGGAGAATGTTATTGACCTAGAGGAAGAAAGCTCTGAAGAAGAGGATGATTCTTTGGTCCATCTTGTAAAACCTAGTGTAGCTGAGAAACTGAGACTAGGAAAGGGAAAAGTGTGGCTAAAATGAGAACATCAAGAGTGAAAAAGGTTGCTGGTGTAGGACCCTCAAAATCCTGGAGCAAAGTTGAGGTTTGGAAAAGGAAAGAAAGAGACAGTTCTGACTCTGATGAGGATGTCAAAGACGATGTCCCAGACATCTCCCCTACAAAAAGGCAGGTTGTTAAGAAGTCTCCTGGCAAAGCTGCTGTTATACACCTAGAAAATATCTCCTTTCATTTAGAAGATGGTGCTGCAAAATGGAAATTTGTCATTCAGAGGAGGGTAGCTGTTGAAAAAGAGCTTGGAAAAGAGGTTGTTGAGGTAAAGGAAGTAATTGATTTGATAAAAAATGTTGGACTAATGAAGACTGTGGTTGCTCTACCCCAATGTTATGAGGGGTTAGTAAAAGAGTTTATTGTGAATATCCCTGAGGATATTTATGAAAAAAGCAGCAGGGAGTTCTGCAATGTGTTTGTAAGGGGGAAATGTGTGAAATTCTCACCAAGCATTATCAACAAGTTCCTAGGAAGAGGAACTGATGGAGGAGTGGATCTAGAGACTACAGACAATGAGGTCTGTAGGATTATTACAGCTGTCCAAGTTAAGGAATGGCCTAGTAGGAATCACCGTTCAGCTGGCAAGCTCACTGTCAAATATGCCATCTTACACAAGATTGGTTTAGCCAACTGGGTGCCTACTAATCATATCTTTACCATCTCCATTGGTCTTGGAAGAATCATTCATGCAATTGGAACCAAGATAAACTATGACTTTGGAAAGTTTATATTTAATCAAACCATCAGACATGCCTCCACAAATGCTGTGAAGCTGCCCATTGCCTCCCCATCCATTATTTGTGGCATCATCCTGAGCCAACAACCAGGCATCCTGAGTACAAGTGACATTCCAAGCAGGAGAAAGTCCCCTCTATCAATTCACTATAATCTTTTTGAGGGAAGTCATGTCAGTGATGTTGTCATGACATCTTCCAGAAGGGAGCCTGCATCTCAATGGAGCTTGATTGATCAATTAAAAGAAATCTGCAAGGAATTGGATAATGGTATAAGGGTGGCCAAGGCAAGAAAAGAAGCTTTGGAGGTTCTTATTTGTAACCTGGAAAAGGAAGAAATAGAGAAGGCTGGTAAGGATTCAAATGCAAGATCAAAAGCCCAATCCAGTGGCAACTCTGAAAGCTCTGAAGGCTCTGAAGGTGAAGGTGATACTTATTCCTCTGATTGATGGTTCCCCCCTTGTGTTGAAGATTGAAGTTGAGGTTTGCTGTGAAGACTGTTTTTTTTTTGGAAGTTGTTCTGATGTTGATGTTTGGATGCTGAAGTTTTTGTTTTCTTTAAATGTGTAATGTGTGGCAGTCCTCATTGATGCCTGTTTTGTAATATTTTGGGCTCTTGATGAGTTCCTTGGATTTGTTCATTATATCAGCTATCACAGCTGTGTATGATGATGGTTTGTACTGCTTAACTATTATGTTTTAACATGTTTAATGTTATAACATCTATCCTAACATTCTCTGATAGACTAATTGACATTTATTTTGTCTAACTGGTCACCTTTGGTCAATTTTGACTAAAAAGGGGGAGAAGTATTTATGTGGAATGTGGAAGCAGTTGTGGAGTGGTGAGTTATATGTAGCTGAACTGAAGGACAAATATTATTGAAGGAAGTGCACAGGTGTTGAAACATAATGTTGTTCTGTTTATAGATGTCAAAGAGGATGTCTGATATGGTGCACAGGTGTTGATGTTGAAGCAGATGTCAGAATGACATTCTGGCTGGTACAGGTGTTGTGGTTACAGTAGCTGTGATGTTCATGGAAGATGTTTGATGTGTGCACAGATTTAGGGGGAGAAGGAGTACCCTTGTGCGTTTGTGTGTCTTACTAGTTGCATCCATAACTAGTAATTCTGTTTTTATTGCACAGATTTAGGGAGAGGAGAAGTACCCTTGTGCATGTGTGTATTACTAGTAACTATAAGCTAGTAATTGTGTTGCTTCTGCTGCTGTTTAAACTACTATTATGTTGTTTACCTGCTGATAGTTTACCTTGTGAACAAAAAGGATAAATATATGTTTTAGCCAAAATTTTCCAAAGGGGGAGTTTGTTGATTCTTAATATTGGCAACAATTTTGGTAAATCAAAGAGTGTTCACAAGATGTCATGTGTGATGTCTTAACATGAGATATCCTATGTACCTGCTGGAGTTCAAGAACATGTTCATGCAGGATTGTTTCAGAATGCCATATACCATGCCATGGCTTCTAATATTGGATGTACCTGCTGGAGCTTAAATGAAAGACATGTTCATGCAGGATTGTTTCAAGATGTCATACACAAGGTCATGGCATCTGATATGGTTGTACCTGCTGGATGTTATAAAAAGAATTATTGAATTATGCAGGATTTTTCCAGGATGTCAGACCCGATGATATGACATCCTGTACACAGAACATTCAGTGTGAATGTCTGGTGTTTTGTGATTGCACAATTAATGGCAATCTATGTATGATTGAAGATCTGATTAGCTGGCACATTCAATCATGGATTACAACCTGATTTACTTATTTTCCAAGAAGATCTAACCAGCTGTTATAAAAAGATTTGATTGGAAAATAGATTTAGGGTTTTCAAGATGTCCAAGCCCAGCTGAATGCTTCTATAAAAAGGGACTTAGAAAACCTGTTTTACAATACAACCAATACTGAGCGAAATATAGAGAGAGAGCTAGGGTTTGTGTCTGTTTAGTCGTGAGACTTGTAAGCCATTCAAGTCATCTTTTGATGATTGAATTGGACTGATTTGTGGTTGTAATTTGTCGCTCTAAAGCTGTTAAGCAAGAGTGTGTGTCTACTTGATCAAAGCTGTGAAGCAAGATCAAGTGTGTGTCTTCTTGATCAAAGCTGTGAAGCAAGATCAAGGTTGTGTCTTCTTGATTGAAACTGTGAAGTAAAATCAAGAGTGTGTTATTGAAAAGTATTTTCTTTTCTCAAGGGGTTGTTGTTTAAGATCACAGGTGTGATTGTAGGGAAGTGAGTGGGTTCTCATATTTAAGAGTGTTTAGGTAGAAATTACACGGGTAGAGATTAGGTGAGAAAGACTGTAACTTGTTGAAGTGTACGGAGAGTCTTTGAACTGATTCTATTTTAGTGAATTTCCTTCCTGGCTTGGTAGCCCCCAGACGTAGGTGAGTTGCACCAAACCGGGTTAACAATTGCTTGTGTCTTTTGCTTTACCATTCTGTGTCTTTATCCTATTTGTGTTAATAGATATTAGTGTCATGACATTACCTTCGACATCTTATATTTGATACCAGAATTTCAATTTGGATCTCACATAAAAAGTTTAGTAAGATGGAACATTGAGGTATATGGCTCGACACATGGAAAATTTTTCAACATGTTGAAATTTCCAAACTTCCACCTCAATATTCACCTTGATCCAAGTTCAAAATGGAAAAGTGTTAAACATAAGAATTGTTCCTCTTGATCTAAGTTTTCCAAAGAGTCCTATTTCATTTATTTTGGACAAGGTTTGCTAGGGCTGCGCATGGTTTTAACAGGCCTGCATCAAGTGGAAAAATCAAAAGTGCAAATGACCATTTCACATTGCCTTGCCATTAAAGCTTCATTTCAATCTCATTTCAAATGCATTTGGACCTAATTGGATTACTTCATGGGTCTGTACACGCCCATACAAGCATGTGCGTGACATTGCCGAATTTGGAAGAAACTTGAAGTGTGCAAATAACATTCCCAATTTCTATAAATACAAGCCCTCTGAGCTCATTTGAGAGGACACTTGCACACCAGCTTTTCCCCCACTCTTCAAACCCCCACAATTCAAAGGAAAACCTGACAATTTTCATTTTCTAAATTGAGTTTAAATCTCACTGTTTGGAGATTCAAAAACTCCAGGATCCAAAGCTTTTTTCCATTTCCAAACCACTTCCGCAAGCTTCCTAAGTGGGATCAAGCAAGGATTGAAGTAAGCAAGATCAAGTTTTGCACAACATTGGAGATATTTTCCAGAAATTTTCTTCTTTTCAATTCTCACTCAATTCTCATCAGTTCTCTTGGATATTTGGTTGTCTGAAGTCCTACCAATGTAGGCAAGAAGATTAAGTTGTTTGGAGGTCAAATCGAAGCAAATAAGTTGACACACCTCAAAATTCAACTCCTCATATCTTTCTATATATGTGGAGTTAGTTAAAATTAAGGTCAGATTCGTGCTCTACGCCATTTTTTTCTTTCAGATCATGTCCTCCTTTTTCATTTATGTGATGGTGATGACTGAACCAGTCCGGTGAGGCTCGCCTGAGAAGGTTACCGGAGGTTTAGCGCCGGTGATGTGCTGGATAGGTTCAGAGCCATTGATCTTGTTCAAAATGTTTTAATCTCACGCATTGCTTGTAATTACCACTTGTGTTACGCGTTGAATAGTGACTATGGTGGAAAGCGCGCTGATGGCCACTTGATCTGTCACCTCAATTAATGAGGGAGATCAAGTGGTCCACATTTTTTCTGAATCTTTGAATTTTATTTTATTTTCATTAATTCATATTAATTTTAATAATGATCCAAAAAATATGAGAGTTTCACCAAAAAAAAAAATCCTCTTTCATATTTTGAATTAAAATTATTTTTTGGATCATTATTAATATTTTTCATGATTTAATTGATTTTGTGAATATTTTTAATTGTTTAAAAATACTTTTGAGTCTATAAAAATTCTTAAATTTTTTCTCCAAGGTCCTTTGCCCTTGTTTGACTTATGATAAATCTCATGGCCATTTCTTTGGTGTTTTGATGAGGTTTTAGGAATTTGACAAATCATATTTAATTTAATGCATTATTTTTAGTACTTTTAAAATTGAATAAATATCAAATAATTGTGTTGAGCCATTTTGATTGTTTGTATGAGTTTGACTTGTGTTGTTGGGCTTTAGTCAAGGTTGATTTGACTTTGCTAGGTTAAGATCATTGGATTTAGGGGATTGATGGAATGTACATTCCATCTCCCAAAATGAATGAATGATCTTAATTTGGTAAAAGTCCTCTTTTTCCAATTTTAGTTTTATCCATTTCCCCTCCCTCTTCATCTTATTCCCCTTTTTTAAGCATTCATGTCATGATCCTATGATATCTCAATATCCTAAGGCTAGTTGATTGGAAATCAACATAAGTATGGATGAGATTAGGCCACCTCTTTTGCATATTCTTTTTGTGTGTGGTATGTTTCATGAGCATAGTCCATTATACTATGTCTCTGACATGCATTAACACCAAAATTCTATTGCCCGGTCTCAAGTAGTTGTGACTTCTACATAACTTCAATTACATAGCGCTAAATTTTTGACACAAAAGGCATAGCATTCTAGTTAGTAAGATTGTAAGTCTCCCCTCTTTCATGGTATTGTGTGGAAACTTGACCTTTTTTCCTTCCTTTGGAAGATGTATTGGTTCAAGGATCCATGCTTGTGATAAGTGGGTTGAGTGTTCTCCAAAGAATGACTTCAAACAAAAAGCAAAAAACAATACTAACCTCTAACTCATTAACAACTAACATTTACTTTCAAGTTATTTACTTTAATGCACTTTATTTTTTAAGCCCTATTCATTTGCCATTACTCATACCATTCTAATTAATTATGTTAATGTCATTTTCACTTTGTCCATTTGGACCATATTTTGTGATATATTTTGTTTGTGTATATTGTGTTCGTTTGTGTGGTCTTTTACCATTAATGTACATAATAAGAACAAAAACCCTAAAAAACATCTTGTGTGGACTGTTGGTTTGATCTGAGACAATTGGACTTAGAACTTAGGCAACATTCTTTATGCAAAGGACTTGGCCAATGCCAACTTTCATGTAGCCAAGTGCTTGTAATCTGAAACTTCATCTGATACATCCTTGAAAGATCCATTTGAGCTCATCTACAACATGATCATTATGAAGCTGTTATTTTGAACCTGTGACTTATGACATTATGGAATTCATCTGCTACATGGAAAAATTTGAAGAAGATCATGGAATGGCTAAGCTTGGATGTGGCTATCTTTATTTGATGCCTTGCTCTTCAAGTTAATATTGTGTGACTTGTTTGTTGCTTGATTCTAATGTCCAAGGGAATTTGGGTTTCTATATGATATTCTTGTCTATTGGATTGCAGCCCATTGGTCAGATCTTTTCAACTCTTACCTTTTAAATTTATGCTTAGAATTAGTCTCTTCATCTCCTCCCCATCTCTTTAATTTCAAAATCTCTCCCTCCTTTTAAAAACTTCTTTGTTTGTATTTGTTTTTTTCTAAACTTAGACCCTTTGGAAATTAGAAACTTTGGCCTTATGCCATTGCATTTTCAAATTTATTTTCTTAAATAAACATGTAAATAAACTTAATTATACTTGACTTAAAATTTTCAAAAGCCAAAAAGAACTAACTCATTCAAACCATTTTCTAGGCCTTTGTGCCTTTCAAACCTAATTTTTGTTAAAAGCAATGCATCCACATTGAAATTTGTATCACGAACTACGTGGTTTTGATCCATCATTTTTTTGTTGGTACGTAGGCACAAATCCGAAGGTCTTGTCAAACACAAAAATATAATTAATGAATTCTGTTCTCATCCCCCCATTCTATTTGCTTGCAAACACCATCTGTATAAAATACATATGCACCCAAAAAAGGTCTCCCTAGGAGTACCTAGGACATTTTGGGTGCTAACACCTTCCCTCTGTGTAACCAACCCCCTTACCTGTAATCTCTGGCATTTTATTAGTTTTGATTTGAAAACTTCTTATTTTTGGGTTTTGTTCGTACTTTTCCCCGTTTCCCTTGGAAACAATAAAAGCGCGGTGGCGACTCTTGTTATTTGATGTCTTGCTTATCCATAGCTTGATGATCATGAATTTACCGCTACAAAAATTAAGTGGCGACTCTACTGGGGAGTAGTCTCTAGTGGGTTTATCCTACTTTTTTGTGTGTATATAATTGTATGTTTGATGTATGTATATTTATTTGTGTGATATAATCTTCTTGTTGTGCTTGGTGATCTCTGAGTGGTGAGATAAGTTTTAACCCGAACTTGAGTGCAATTAAGATAGAAGGATGGTGTAGTCATGTTCGACTTGTGTGGAGTAGTCCTTAACAAGTTGGCTTGAGATCCATCTGCTCAGTGGAGACCCTTTTGGATTTGGAAATGTCACACAAGTATTTGTGGTTAGGCATTGCTATCTCTAATTTGGGGTCCGACAAGCTGAGGACCGTACATTTAACCCCACTTGGCCTATTTAGGACGTAGTGCGGAGACTGTTCAAGTGTAGACTTGATAACAGTTGTTACGCGATACTACACTCAGACGAGTTTCTCTTGAGAATATTATGGGTTGATGAGTCAGTCATCTTAACCTGTAAAATCCGATAGATGGAATTAAGACTCTAGGAACTTTTTAGAACATGATTTACAGGTTTTTATCCTTAGTTCACTCCATTGGGGTGGTTCTTACCCAGACTCCATACTCGTAATTCACAACAAACCCTTGACTCTTGGTTGATCCAATCAAGTCTTATTAATATCAATGGAACTTGGATGTTGACAAGGTGAAAACCATAATTCGCCAAAATGGATGATTGATCTTGACAATGACTTTATTCATCCATTGACCTTTGTTTGTTTGCCTTGTGTGTGATCCCGTATTTGTGATTGTTGCATTCATGCATTCATGCGCATCATAACATTCATCAAACGAAAATTTCAAGGAACTGAGGTATTATTTCCAAATATTTTCAGACCACAGATTATGGACGAAGGAACACTAAGAAGTACAGTTTCAAATGTCCCGACTTAAAAGAGTTAAGGAAGCTAGCATCTTTTTTATTGTATCCCTTGGACTTCAAACAAAATCATAGGAAGCTTCTATCTATCTTGTCTGCTGATGTGGTTGAAGGACTTCTGAGTGTGTTGGTTCAGTTCTATGATCCTATCTACCGTTGCTTCACTTTTCCTGATTATCAGCTTGTGCCTACGTTGGAGGAGTATGCCCATCTCTTGGGAATACCTGTTTCTAACAAGGTTCCATTTATTGGATTGAAAGAGATTCCCAGATCTCATCTTATTGCTGAAGCTCTTCACTTGAAGAAGTCTAAGATAGAGGCTCATTGGGTGAAGAAAGGAGGATTGTTTGGGTTGCCTTCTGATTTCTGTTAGATACCCAAAAGTGCTTATTTGAGCCATCAATTAAGGGTACCTTTCACTCTATTTCCTTGCTAAATTGTCAAAATCACCTTTGTTTTTGATGAAATGCATTACATTGATAAACAAGCTTGGTGCCTTTGATTTGTGTGTTATTGTGCAGGAAGAAGGCATGAAATAATTGAAATTTAAGACACAAGAAAGTTGGCAAAGGAACCAAAGAAAACAAGCATTTATCAGCATGCTCGCTAGGCGAAGGCTGTGGCGAAGCCTGCTCGCAAGGCGAGCGCCCAGCGAAAAGCTCCAGTAAAATGTCAATAAATTCGCCAGGCGAGCTGATAGCGAAGGTGGTAGCGAGTTCGTTCAGTTTTGGTGAAAAGCGCAGCCAGCACTCACTCGCTAGGCGAAGCTCTAGCGAGTCCCCAGCGAGCATTCCAGTAGCAAAACCTCTCAACCTCGCTGGGGCGAAGGTTGGAGCGTGTCCTTCGCTAGGCGAAGGTTTGTTCGCTAGGCGAACATGACAGTTCAACAGACCTTGTTTCTCTGGGCACAGGTGCCTTGTGTGCCACAATTAGACCCTCGCTAGGCGAGCCTTTCTGCTCGCCTAGCGAGCATGACAGCCCAGTACTACTCTATAAGTAGCAGGTGCCACTTTTGAGTGCCATACCTAGTTTTTACAGCGTTTTTCCACTTTTGTACTTTCTTAGAGATATTTTCCAGCATTGTTCTTGGGAGCTTTTATGCCCTAGTTTTCATTTCTCTTCATCTTGTAACCATCTTCTACAAAAAGAAGGTGGATTCCCATCCAACATCGATTATCCAACTTGGATGTTGATCAACCTTCTTCCGAAACTTGCCGACCAAGCTACCATGAAAATGAGTAGCTAAGTCCTCCATTTGTCAAGGTTAGATGTAGGTGATTACTAGCTTTGTGTGTAAATGTAAGGATCTTCATGTGTAAACTCTTTAATGGTGAATATATGATGAAAACTTTGTTTCTATTTAAAAACTCTTTGTGTTGGTTTATGATCGAGAGATGTTTACCAACTCTTGACCTAGGTTTTCATCCAATCTTGTTTGTTAGCTAGAGATAGTAATGAATGATTTTGTTCACTATAAGGTTGAACCAAAAAGTTGTCATTTTGATAGATTGTGTTCGAGAGAAACAATGGATCAAAATGGCAAAACTCACAATGTGTGTTCGAGAGAAACATATTGGGAGGACTTTGTGAAATGATTTATCATCTAAAGGAGTTTATAAGATTGTTGACCGAACAAATACATGCAAAGTGATCATCGAACCCTAACTTTGGCAATATTTCTCATTTATTCAAACCATAACTTTTACCGTAATTTATTACCTTTTTATGCAAGATAACGTGACAACCAACCAAAACCTTATTGTTACATTGAGTTAGAATTAATACAACCATCGAACGGCGGTGATATCTTACAATCCCTGTGGATACGATAACAAAAACCCGACACGTAAAATTACAACTAACAAAATGGCACCGTTGCCGGGGATTGTAAATTGATATTGCGAGCATCGCAATGGTTGTTTAAGTTTTAGCTTGTGAATTTTTGACTTGTGCTTGTAATCTGTTTGGTTTACTGTGCAGCTTACGTTTTATGCGAGGGCAAATCCCTGTGGACGAACTTCTTTTTGATCCTGAGATCGAGAGAACCGCAAGGAGGCTCAATAGCAAAACGAGACGTAGGAGGCAACAGGCTAGACAACGCCAAGAGCAAGGAGAATGTTCTTCGACCACAAATCCACCACCATTCATACCAAACATGGAGCAACCACCACCACCACCTATTTCTACTCCATGCATAAACAGTCCAAGGAACACCGCTCAGTTTGCCAACCACACCGGAAGGCAAGCTGAGATGAAAACGGGAACTCTAAATCTTTTATATGGAAGTCCATTCACCGGAATGGACCATGAAGACCCATTTGCTTTTCTCACAAAATTTTATGAGATAACATTGGCTGCCGGAGTGGATCAGGCTCAGGAGCTTCCGTTGTTCAGACGATTATTCCCCCACGCTTTGCTCGGTAAAGCAAAGGATTGGTACCTAGATCAAACACCAGCCGTAATGACAGACTGGAACGTGTTAGAAGAGAAATTCATCGAAAGATTTTTCTCCCATAACCGATTCATGGAATCCAAGACGGCCATCTCGGTGTTTTCACAAGGAACCAGTGAATCATTAAATGAAGCGTGGGAAAGATTCAAGTCCATGCTTCGGAAATGTAAAGGGCATGGATTTGATGAATTGACTCAAATCCATATCTTCAAAAATGGACTTCAACCAAATTGCAAAACGTTGTTGGATGCTACCTCGGGTGGCTCTTTATTGTCAAAAAGTGCCGAAGAAGCCACAAACATCATAAATCGAATGGCTTTAAATGATCTTCAGAGTCAAAGTCGAGGAAATTCTTTGAAGAAGGCGGGAGTGCTTGAGCTAGGGACGAATGATGCCATCCTTGCCCAAAACAAGCTCATCTCACAACAAGTGGAACTCTTAACGCAACAAATCAAAGAGTTAAGAGAACCGTCAAAAGCTAAACAAATAGCTTGTTGTGAACTTTGTAAAGGTGAACATGACACCGGATTTTGTCCACCTCCCGGTTTTGACGAAGTAAACTACATGGCCAATCAACGGGACTATCAACCGAGACAACAACAACAACAACCTTATCAACCGCACCCTCAAAATCAACAACAACAATTCCAAGGGAACCAAGGGTTCCAACCTAGAAGCAACTATTATCATAACCAAGGTTATGGAGGTGGTTCTTCTAGCCGTCAAAACCCTCCCCAAAATCCGTATCAATCTCAACAACCGCCGGTCGTCAATTCTAAATTGGAAGAGACATTGACGCAATTCATGCAAATGTCAATGGCCAATCAAAAGAGCAATGACGCGGCCATAAAAAATCTCGAGACTCAAGTTGGGCAACTTGCCAAGCAACTCGCAGAACAACAAACCGGTCCTTCCTTTTCGGCAAACACGCAAACAAATCCTAAGGAGCATTGTAAGGCGATCATGACAAGAAGTGGGAGGGAGTTGGGTAGTGAGAATAAAAAAAGAGTTGAGAGTGAACAAAGAGAGAAGGAGAAAGAAATTGAGGAGGAAATATTGGAGGAAAATGTTGATGGTGAAGTAGGAGAGTGGAGTGAGGGTGAAGAAGTTGAAAAGAATAAAAATAATGGTGAAGTTGAAAAAGAAAAAGGTGTGGAGATGGGGAAAATTACAAGTGATGAGGTAATAAGGGAGGTAGTGAAAAAACCTAGATGGAAGAGTGCTAGAGTTGCAAAGGGAAAGGAGGTAGTGAGCGCTACCCCTATCCAAAACCTTCCTTATCCTCATGCTCCGTCCAAAAGAGAGAATGAACGGCATTACGCCCGGTTCATGGATATTTTTAAACAAATACAAATCAACATTCCGTTTGCCGAAGCCTTGGAGCAAATGCCCAAGTATGCCAAATTCATGAAGGACATACTAACAAAAAAACGGAGGTATACGGAACCGGAGACCATCGTCCTTGACGCAAGCTGTAGTGCCATTATTCAAAGGACGCTTCCTAAGAAAGAGGTTGATCCGGGAAGAGTTACATTGCCGGTTAAAATTGGTGACGTTTATGTCGGGAAAGGACTTATTGACTTGGGGTCAAGCATTAATCTTATACCTTTGTCAATTATCAAGAGACTTGGCAACATTGAGATTAAGTCCATCCGAATGACGTTGCAATTGGCGGATAAGTCGACGACCCATCCTCATGGCGTAGCCCAAGATGTTTTGGTGAAGGTCGACAAATTCTTTTTCCCGGTCGATTTTATTGTTATTGATATGGAGGAAGATGATGATGCTCCGCTCATCTTGGGCCGACCGTTCATGAAGACCGCGCGAATGATGATAGATGTTGATGACGGTTTAATGAAGGTGAGAGTTCAAAATGAGGAAGTTACATTCGATCTATTCGAGGCAATGAAGCATTCAAAAGATAGAAATGATAGCTTCCGCATCGATGTGATCGAAGACGCTATTATGGAGGTTTCAAAGCATATTCATGAGATATCTCCTATGGAGTTAGCTCTTGACGACTCATTGGAGGTTTTCACTGTTGAAGAAGAGCTAGCTCTTGAGGAATGCTTAAAGGAACTTGATAGTTTAGACGACCTACAACCATGGGAAGTAGAGGAGGAAAACTTGAAAAAGGAGGTTATTGACGAAAAAGCGCCAATTGAATTGAAAGTGCTACCCTCTACTTTGAAATATGTATTCCTAGATGAGACCGAGGCAAAGCCGGTCATCATAAGCAACCTTTTGACAAATGAAGAAGAAGCCCGTCTAATCATTGTGCTAAAAACAAATCAAGAAGCCATGGGTTAAACTCTTTATGATCTAAAAGGAATTAGTCCATCCTATTGTATGCACAAGATTTTGATGGAGGAGGATTTTAAGCCGGTGGCTCAACCACAACGCCGCTTAAATCCTACGATGAAGGAGGTTGTTCGAAAGGAAGTTGTGAAGCTATTGGATGCGGGAATGATTTACCCGATCTCGGATAGTCCTTGGGTTAGTCCCGTGCACGTTGTTCCGAAGAAGGGGGGGATTACCGTGATCCGGAATGACAAGGATGAATTGATCCCCACTAAAGTTGCAACAGGGTGGAGAATGTGTATTGATTATAGGCGGTTGAATACCGCGACTCGAAAGGACCATTTTCCACTCCCATTTATGGATCAAATGCTCGAAAGACTATCGGGCCAACAATACTATTGTTTTTTGGACGGCTACTCCGGGTACAATCAAATTGAGGTTGACCCGGCCGATCATGAGAAGACGGCATTCACGTGTCCGTTTGGAGTGTTCGCATACCGAAAAATGCCCTTTGGGCTGTGCAATGCACCGACGACTTTCCAACGATGTGTGCAAGCCATTTTTGCCGATCTGATAGAGAAAACAATGGAAGTCTTCATGGATGACTTCTCGGTATTTGGTGGGTCTTTTAGTCAATGCTTGGCGAACTTGAAGACGGTGTTGGAGAGATGTGTGAAGACCAATTTGGTGCTTAATTGGGAGAAGTGTCACTTCATGGTGACCGAGGGGATCGTGCTAGGCCACAAAGTCTCTAGAAGGGGGCTTGAAGTGGATAGAGCTAAGGTTGAAGTGATAGAAAAATTACCTCCTCTGGTGAATGTGAAGGGCATCCGTAGCTTTTTGGGGCACGCGGGGTTCTTCCGGCGCTTTATCAAGGACTTCTCAAAGGTGGCTAAGCCTTTGAGCAATTTGCTCGCCAAGGACCAGGTATTTCTCTTCACCGAAGATTGTTTGCAAGCTTTTGAGGCTTTAAAAGAAAAATTGGTTACCGCTCCAATAATAGTCGCTCCCGATTGGAATGAAAATTTTGAACTAATGTGTGATGCGAGTGACTATGCTGTTGGAGCGGTACTTGGCCAAAGAAAAGACAAAACTTTTCATGCGATACATTATGCGAGTAAGGTTCTTAACGAGGCTCAAATAAATTATGCCACAACGGAAAAAGAACTACTTGCAATAGTGTATGCGCTAGAAAAGTTTAGGTCTTATCTTATAGGGTCTAAAGTCGTTGTGTATACCGACCACGCGGCGATTAAATATCTGCTAACCAAACCGGATTCGAAGCAAAGGCTCATCCGTTGGATCCTCTTGTTACAAGAATTTGATGTGGAAATCAAAGACAAGAAGGGGTCGGAAAACTTGGTAGCGGATCATTTATCCCGCTTAGTGAATGTGGAGGTTACCGCGTCTGAAAAGGAAATCCGGGAAGAATTTCCTGATGAAAAACTGTTTAAGTTTCAAGTAAGGCCGTGGTTTGCAGACTTTGCGAACCACAAGGCTAGTGGTTTTGTGCCTTCCGACCTAACTTCGAACCAAAAAAGGAAGTTCCTTTCGGATGCGAAGTATTATGTTTGGGATGACCCATACTTGTTTAAGTTGGGTAGTGATAACCTATTAAGGAGATGCGTAACTGGCGAGGAAGCCCAGAGCATCCTTTGGCATTGTCACAACTCGCCTTACGGCGGACATTATAATGGGGTTAGAACGGCCACTAAAATTCTTCAATCGGGATTTTATTGGCCCACTATTTTCAAAGACGCACATACCCATGCGCAAAGTTGTGACAGTTGCCAAAGAAGCGGTGGGATAGGTAAGAGAGATGAAATGCCTCTCCAAAATATCCAAGAAGTGGAAGTATTTGATTGTTGGGGCATAGATTTCGTAGGACCTTTCCCACCCTCTTATGGGAACGAGTACATGCTTGTTGCTGTCGATTATGTCTCTAAGTGGGTTGAGGCGATTGCCTCACCTCGGGCGGATGCGAAAACGGTGATAAATTTTTTGAAGAAAAACATATTTTCCCGTTTCGGAACCCCCCGAGTGTTGATAAGTGACGGAGGGTCACACTTTTGTAATGCACCTTTGGAAACTATTTTAAAACATTACGGTGTATCGCATAGGGTGACGACTCCGTATCACCCACAAGCTAATGGGCAAGCTGAGGTCTCTAATCGTGAGATTAAGAGAATCCTCGAAAAAACCGTGTCTAATTCAAAAAAGGAGTGGTCCCAAAAATTGGACGAAGCATTATGGGCCTACCGTACGGCCTTTAAAGCTCCAATTGGCCTAACTCCCTTTCAATTGGTATTTGGTAAAACTTGCCATTTGTCGGTTGAATTGGAGCACAAGGCCTTGTGGGCCCTAAAGTTTTTAAATTTTGAAAATGAGTTGGCCGGTGACAAAAGGAAAGTGCAACTACTTGAGTTGGAGGAGATGCGCAATGCCGCATACCACTCAAGTTGGTTGTACAAGGAAAAGGCAAAAAAGTATCACGACAAGAAGCTCCGTAACAAAGAATTTGTGCCCGGACAATTGGTCCTATTGTTCAACTCCCGGTTGAAATTGTTTCCCGGGAAGTTGAAATCAAAATGGTCCGGGCCATTTCGGGTGAAAGAGGTGAAGGAGTACGGGGCTATTGTCATTGAAGACATAGACAAGAAAGATAGTTGGACCGTGAACGGCCAACGGTTGAAAGTTTATCTCGGCGGTCATGTGGATCGCGAGAGCTGTGCTCTACCGCTTGATGCTCCTCAGTGAGCATCACACCGTCGAGCTTAGCCGACGTTAAACAAGCGCTAGTTGGGAGGCACCCCAACATTGTAAGTATTTACTATTTTTTTTGTGTTGTGTTGTGTGGGGTTTCCTAATGCTAACCATGCTGAATGAACATGAAATTGCTGCATTTTTAAAAAAAAAAAACAAAAAAAAAAAGCACTTGCTGTCATGCTCGCTATCTGCTCGCTAGGCGAGGCAGTAGCGAGCACACTCGTTGGTTGCTCGCTAGGCGAGGCAGCAGCGAGCGCTGCATGACAGTTTTTATTTAAATCTCAGCAAGCCAACCATTTTGCCCCAAACACAAAAATTTTCTGAAGTGCGACTCTGCTGAGGAATTTTTGCAAAGCTCTTCACACTCTCTCATTTGCATCTCTCTCACCAACACTCTCTCTTTTCGGTCGATTACAAACTCTACTCATTTCACATTTCCAAATCCGTGTAACTAAGGTTTGCCCTACTACATTTTTCTTTTTGTTTGAACTCTAAATTTCCAATTTGAATTGCAATTAGGATGAGTGGAGTATGGGAAACATTAGGTGTGCATGTGGTAATTTAGGTTTTGCAAATTGGGATTTTAGGTTTTAGAATTGGGGATTTTAGGTTTTGAATGCAAATATGTAATCCCCAATAGCATAGAACGGTTATTTACTTGATAAATCATTAGGTTCTGATGTTGGAACCATTTGAGTATGGGTTTTGGGGGAGAATCTCTGAACATGCTGAAAAACCCCAAAACCCGTAAGGTTCGCTAGCACTCGCTAGGCGAACCTGGGGCGAGCGTTCGCTGCCACTTCGCTAGGCGAAGCAGCAACGAGCATGTCAGTCTTTTGAATATTGCTTTGATGTCTAATCTGTTTGTTTGGTGTGTGTTGTTTCTGTTGGTGTAAGCCCTAGAGGCCAATATTTTTGGTACTTGTATCGAATTATTTATTAATAATAAAAGGCATTTTCTTTATTATGGTTGATTAATAAAGTCCCTAGAATAGATAGTCCGTTTAGTGTATTAAGTGTGACTTAATCATGAGAACACATTAAACATAAGGGCATTGTTCTTAAAGTATCCGTAGTCGAGCTTTAATGTGAAGTGGGATAACATTAAAGCATTAAGACTATTATGTTTGTAGACTGATGATCACATCTCATGGATCATGGATAAAGAGTTATCAAGTCTTAAACATAGGTATGAATATTAGGAGTAATATTTATACCGGATTGACCCGCTATGAGAATACTATATAGAAAGTTATGCAAAAGTGTCATAAGTTATTCTCATGGTGATAATAGTGTATAACACTCTTCGACCTGAAACCACTATGGATCCTAGATGTAGAGTCGAGTGCTTTATTGCTGATCCAACATTGTCCGTAACTGGATAACCATAAAGACAGTTGATGGGTACTCCACGAAGCATGCTGAGGGACATGAGTGTCCTAGATGGAATTTGCCAATCCTGCGTAACAGGATAAATGTCTATGGGCCCAATATTGAACTGGACAAGGGTGACACGGTCTATACCTTGTGTTCAATATAGACATAAGGGCAAAGGGGTAATTATACACATAATTATTATCACAGGAGGTTTTGTCAGATCACATGACATTTTCGTGACTTGGGTAGCAGTGATGTGTTGCTAGATACCGCTCACTGTTTGTTATGTTAAATGCGTGATTTAATATAATTGCCAACGTCGCGAAAACCTATAGGGTCACACACAAAGGACGGATTGATGAGAGATAGAATAATTAAGGAACATCGTAAGGTACGGTGTACTTAAGTAGAATACGAAATATGGTAAGGTACCAAGTACTTAAGTGATTTTGGCATATTATGAGATATAGGCCAAAATGCACTTAAGTGGGCTTTTTGGCTTGAAGCCCACACAAGTGGTTCTATAAATAGAGCTCTTGTGCAGAAGCTTTGTATGGGAAACAACACAACTGAAGAGTTGGAATTTCGTATCTCTCTCTCACTCAAAGCCTTCATTCACAAACAGCTAGCACTGCGATTGAAGGAATCCGTTCGTGTGGACTGAGTAGAGACGTTGTCATCGTTCAACGTTCGTGATCGCCCCGTGGATTTGTATCAAAGGTTTTGATCATTATCAGAGATCTGCCCCAAAGGTTTGAATCGCCACAAGAGGTAACGATTCTATCACTGATCATGCCCATTCGTAAGGATCACTAAATGGAGAAATTTTTATATTCCGCTGCGCCTTGGATGGCAATTCTCCAACAGTGGTATCAGAGCCACTTACGAAACCATGAATCTGATAACTGTTTTTGTTCTGTAATAATATGATTAAAGACAGAATGAATCAAAGGTTAAATTGAGATCGATCAGGGGCGCTGCCCCCTTGACCCCTGTCCGCTGAACGGTCAGCGGAACCACCGTCCACTGACCGGGCAGCGGAACACCCGTTCCCGTTGTCCGGGCAGCGGACCCCCGGCTAACTCTGCGTAGTGTGATCGGTCGTCGAAATTTAATTTGATTTTATTAATTAAAGGAATTAATAATAATAATAAAGTGTTTATTATTGTCTTGTGGTGATCGGTTATGGCCTTAGTTTTCCTTTGTTTTGTTTTGGATTTTAAAATACGACCTGCGTGTCGTGCCTCTCTCTTAATCTCCCAAATGTAACTTCTTTTCTCATCTCACTCCCTCGTATGTAAAACGAGTTTCTTTCATGTAATGTAATGATATGAAGAAAGCAAAGAAGTCAGTGCCAAAGGAGGACAACCTTGAAGATCTTGCTTGGAGAAGCTTAGATCGTTGTAGGTTAGCTTAGGTTCTCTCATTGGCTTGGGAGAACAATTGCGCTAGGGGCCATAACTGTTTCATTTTGTATGTATGTATGTTGATGCATGTGAATGTATGTTGATGCATGTGAGAGACGGTTTATATGATAAACAAGCCGGTGAGATCAGAAAATTGCAATTCCCTCAAAATTAAATATTAAGTTTATGCTTTCCAAGTTTTAACACTCATCAAGACTAGTAATGGATAATGTAGGTTTCGCCTACGCGAGGTGCATGATCTATATATTAGTAAGGTGCGATGGGATAATTGTAATATCCAACTGTTAAAACAATGGGTCAAACTTAACTAAACAAATTATAATAAGATTATATATATGTTTAGAAGCAAGAGTTGGGAATAATCCATATGATGGATTGGAATAAGGAGTTATTCACCCAACTGAAATTTTTGAGAGTTGTATGAGATACAATTGGAAGGAGTTCCTACCTAAAATAACCTAGTTTTGTGTAATCCGCCTACGCGGACTTAGAACGAAGTGAAATATGGATCTCGACCCACTAGAAAATCTTCCAACGGGATTTTCCGAATCAGATGATGAGGGTCATTTGTTTTGAGTAAAATAGTGGGAGCATATTTAATTAAAGGCCTAATTGAATATGTCAATGATACTTATATTTTCATTAATCCTTATGTAGATTACCATGACAGCAAACACCTCTAACAACATCCTGCGATCAATCCTTGATAAGGAAAAATTGTCTGGGACAAATTTTCTGGATTGGCACCGAAACCTGAGGATTATCCTCAAACATGATAAAAAGCTGTATGTCTTGGAGAAACCTGTTCCTGAAGAGGAATCTCCTAGTTCTGCACCTAAGGCAGAAAGAGATGCTTATAAGAAGCATGTCGATGATGCCAACGAAACTGCTTGTCTCATGCTGGCTACCATGAACTCAGAATTGCAAAAGCAACATGAGAACATGTCAGCGTTCGATATGATCGAACACCTGAAGTTGCTCTATCAAGAGCAAGCAAGGCATGAGAGGTTTGAAGTTTCAAAAGCCCTTTTCCAAAGCAAGTTAGTTGAGGGAGCCCCTGTAGGTCCCCATGTACTCAAGATGATTGGGTATGTGGAAAACCTTGAGAGATTGGGTTTTCCCCTCGAAAAGGAACTTGCAACTGACTTGATCTTGCAATCGTTGCCAGATAGTTTCAGTCAATTTGTCCTAAATTTCAATATGATTGATATGGACAAATCTCTTCCTGAACTGCTCGCCATGTTAAGAACTGCCGAGCAGAATCTGAAGTCAAAAGGGAAGTCCATTCTGATGATCGGAAATGGAAAGAGACAGAACAAAAGGCCCACCAAGCATAGTGATAAGGGGAAGGGCAAGGAAGTTGCCAATCCCAGACCCACTGCTGCTTTGAAGCCTAGTGGAGGCATAGCAAAAGAAGGCACCTGCTTCCATTGCGGTAAGACCAGACACTGGAAGAGGAACTGCCCAAAGTACCTGGAAGATAAGAAGAATGGAGTAGAGACTTCAACTTCAGGTATTTTTGTTATTAATTTATCTACTTCTACATCATGAGTATTAGATACTGGATGCGGTTCTCACATTTGTACAAATGTGCAGGAACTAAAAAGGAGTAGAGATTTGGCAAAAGGTGAAGTCGACCTACGAGTTGGCTATGGAGCAAAGGTTGCTGCTTAAGCCGTAGGAACTTTTGTATTGACTTTACCTAGTGGTTTAATAATTCAGTTAGAGAACTGTTATTATGTACCTGCAATTAGCAGGAATATTATTTCCATTTCTTGTTTGGACAAGTTTGGTTTTTCATTTATAATAAAGAACAATTGTTGCTCAATTTATTTGAATGATATATTCTATGCTACTGCACAAATGAACAATGGACTATATGTCCTTGATCTTGAAATGCCTATTAATAACATTAATACAAAAGGATGAAACCTAACGAGTCAAAACCAACTAGGTGAGAATATTAAAACTCTTCGATCAGAACGAAGTGATGAGTATTTAATCCTAGAGTTTGATGACCATCTGAAAGAGTGTGGGATCCTATCCCAACTTACTCCTCCTGAAACATCCCAATGGAAGGGTGTATCTGAGAGAAGAAATCGAACCCTGTTGGACATGGTCCGATCCATGATGAGTCACACCAATCTTCCAAACTCCTTTTAAGGACATACACCATTGACATCAACTTACACACTTAACCGTGTTCCACCCAAAAGGTTGAAAAGACACCATATGAGATATGGAGTGGTAAGAGACCACATATGTCTTACATGAAGATTTGGGGTTGCGAAGTTTATGTGAAACGACAAATTTCAACTAAGCTTGAGCCCAAATCTGACCAATGCTTATTTGTGGGGGTATCCTAAAGAAACAAGAGGATATTACTTCTACAATCCTTCAGAGGGTAAAGTGTTTGTCGCTCGAACTGGAGTTTTCCTAGAAAAGGATTTTAATTCCACAGGAACCAGTGGGAGGAAAGTAGAGCTTGAAGAAATTCAAGAATCACAAAGCATCGATACACCTATGGAGGAATTAGAGCAGGAAACACAAGTAGTTGTGTAAAAGCAACCTGCTCAAGTAGAACAAGACCAGCATAGGTCAGGCAGGATACGTCACCTACCTGAGATATATGGATATCTGATCAAGGTGATGTATTACTCATGGATCAAGATGAGCCTGTCACCTACCCATGGAATCTTTGTTTTGATGAAACAGTAAAACTGTATGGATTCATCAAGAACGAAGATGAGACTTGTGTCTACAAGAAGGTTAGTGGGAGCATTATCGTATTCCTGATATTATATGTAGATGACATATTACTCATTGGAATCGATATCCCTACCCTGCAACAAGTAAAGTCTTGGTTGGGGAAATGCTTTTCTATGAAGGATCTGGGTGAAGCAGCCTATCAGAATCTATAGAGATAGATCATGAAATGCTTGGCCTAAGTCAGAGTACATAGACAAAGTGCTGAGACACTTTAATATGAATGATTCCAATCTGGTTATGTGTTTTGCGTAAATGGTGGCACTGTGAGGTTGAAAAGTTCAACGCAAGATGCAGTTGTTGATTCTACAACTGGGGCCAAGTATATTGTTGCCTTAAGTGCAGCAAAGGAAGCTGTTTGGATCAATAAACTTGGCATAGTCCATAGCATTGTGGATCCCATTGGTCTCTATTATGATAACAATGGTGTTATCGCACAAGCTAAGGAGCCTAGATCTCACCAACGATCCAAACACATACTTAGGCGTTGTGTGAAAATATGTAAAGTACCTACACTAGACAATATAGCTGACCCACTGACAAAGCCTCTTGCGCAGCAGAAGCATGATGGCCATACTAGATCAATGGGCATACGGGGTATGACTGATTGGCTCTAGTGCTAGTGGGAGATTGTTGGTGTAAGCCCTAGAGGCCAATATTTTTGGTACTTGTATCGAATTATTTATTAATAATAAAAGGCATTTTCTTTATTATGGTTGATTAATAAAGTCCCTAGAATAGATAGTCCGTTTAGTGTATTAAGTGTGACTTAATCATGAGAACACATTAAACATAAGGGCATTGTTCTTAAAGTATCCGTAGTCGAGCTTTAATGTGAAGTGGGATAACATTA
The DNA here is from genome assembly GCF_024323335.1 of Lathyrus oleraceus. Classification (NCBI taxonomy): domain Eukaryota; kingdom Viridiplantae; phylum Streptophyta; class Magnoliopsida; order Fabales; family Fabaceae; genus Lathyrus; species Lathyrus oleraceus. The sequence continues at coordinate 516,106,844 of NC_066585.1, read as the reverse complement.
AAGCATTAAGACTATTATGTTTGTAGACTGATGATCACATCTCATGGATCATGGATAAAGAGTTATCAAGTCTTAAACATAGGTATGAATATTAGGAGTAATATTTATACCGGATTGACCCGCTATGAGAATACTATATAGAAAGTTATGCAAAAGTGTCATAAGTTATTCTCATGGTGATAATAGTGTATAACACTCTTCGACCTGAAACCACTATGGATCCTAGATGTAGAGTCGAGTGCTTTATTGCTGATCCAACGTTGTCCGTAACTGGATAACCATAATGACAGTTGATGGATACTCCACGAAGCATGCTGAGGGACATGAGTGTCCTAGATGGAATTTGCCAATCCTGCCTAACAGGATAAATGTCTATGGGCCCAATATTGAACTGGACAAGGGTGACACGGTCTATACCTTGTGTTCAATATAGACATAAGGGCAAAGGGGTAATTATACACATAATTATTATCACAGAAGGTTTTGTCAGATCACATGACATTTTCGTGACTTGGGTAGCAGTGATGTGTTGCTAGATACCGCTCACTGTTTGTTATGTTAAATGCGTGATTTAATATAATTGCCAACGTCGCGAAAACCTATAGGGTCACACACAAAGGACGGATTGATGAGAGATAGAATAATTAAGGAACATCGTAAGGTACGGTGTACTTAAGTAGAATACGAAATATGGTAAGGTACCAAGTACTTAAGTGATTTTGGCATATTATGAGATATAGGCCAAAATGCACTTAAGTAGGCTTTTTGGCTTGAAGCCCACACAAGTGGTTCTATAAATAGAGCTCTTGTGCAGAAGCTTTGTATGGGAAACAACACAACTGAAGAGTTGGAATTTCGTATCTCTCTCTCACTCAAAGCCTTCATTCACAAACAGCTAGCACTGCGATTGAAGGAATCCGTTCGTGTGGACTGAGTAGAGACGTTGTCATCGTTCAACGTTCGTGATCGCCCCGTAGATTTGTATCAAAGGTTTTGATCATTATCAGAGATCTGCCCAAAAGGTTTGAATCGCCACAAGAGGTAACGATTCTATCACTGATCATGCCCATTTGTAAGGATCACTAAATGGAGAAATTTTTATATTCCGCTGCGCCTTGGATGGCAATTCTCCAACTGTTTCCTCTCATATTTTTTGCAGATGGAATCAAGGTCTGGAGCGTCTAAGAAAAGAAAGGGAGCGACTACTTCCCGGACTGTGCCTATCCAGTTTGACCAAGATAAGTTTGTCGGCCCGAAGCAGGCCGCCAGGTACATTTCTCTGGAGAAGCGGAAAATTCTTCCAAAGAAGCGATTCCTGATCAACCCACAGGGCACTAACAGAAATTTTGCCGGGTTGATTGACGCGAAGAAATGGGATCGGTTGATTAATCCCTTAGAGCATTACGACATAGCTACAGTGCGTGAATTTTATGCTAACGCACTGCCTGACGACGACGAGCCCTTTACTTGGGTATCTAAAGTGGTCGGGCGTCCAGTAGCATTTGATCGGGATGCCATCAACCGAGTCCTTGGGGAACCGCTCCAGCTGGGAGCTGAAGAGAGGGACCAATACCACACTGACCTACGACTTCACCGTGATGTTCCAACCATTTCTGCCGCCCTGCTCTTACCAGGGAAATCTGTTGAGCTGAACCCATCTGGGGTTCCAATGAGGTTTCATAGGGAGGACATGACTCCCTTGGCTCAACTGATTCTACTGATGGTGCTGACCAACATCCAGCCGAAGTCCCACACCTCTACAGTGCCGATCCCAGTGGCACATTTGGTCCATTCTATCCTCACCAACGTCCAGATCGATGTGGCGAGGATCATCGCCAATGAGCTTAAGTCCGTGATAGAGAGCGGGTTAAAGTCGGGGGCTCGTGTAAATTGTCCCCTAGCTTTCCCGTGCTTGATCATGAGTTTGTGCATTCAGGCAAGGGTGAGACTTCCGTCTCGGGGTCAGGTAAGGATCCCGCCACCTATCGATGACCGGTATGTGGCCAAATATTGTAGAGCGAAGAATGCTAGAGGCAGTGCTGCTACAGAGAGTACCAGGGCTTCTGATGGTCCTGGTACTTCTACTCCTAGACTAGATCCATACGTCCAAACTGTGTGCAATTACAGTTTGGAATGGATGGCGGCATCCCAGAGAGCCATGTTAGATATGCACGACTCTATGCAACGGTTGCAGATGCAAGGAAGTGGTGCTCATGCTTTGATGACGCGTGAGCAGTTTCTGCTTAACGCCAACTGGCCTGTGGACACGCCAGTGTATAGTGAGGGGATGGGCGCTGGTGCAGCTGATGATGATGATGATGATGATGATGATGATGATGATGTTGATGATGAGGCTACCGGTTCTGATGCCGGTAGCGAGGAGGAGTCCTGAGCCCTTAGAGGGTTAAGTTTTTGTACTTTTCAGTTTTTATGTTTATTTCTATTTGTATTATCGGATTTTGCATCTTGACTTTGGTGTTGTACTATTGGGGTGTTTTGTCCCCCATGAACAAATTTATATTTTCAGTTAATGTTATTTATTCATGTTTTTAATTTTGTTTGTTTAATAAATTTTTGGGTGATTAAGTGGCAAACCTTCTAGATTGGTTGCTCCTCAAGAAGTACCCAATGAAGGTGCATCCGAGCTTGGATGGCAATGATAAAAATAAACAAGTGAATGAAGCTAAGGTACATGGTTACCTCCGGCTAGAATTTTAGAATGCATTAGGAACTTTACTCTTTTTGGTAAATTGAATATTGTCTTTTTGCAACATAATTGAATGAATGTTTCATCTAGAACTTAAAACCACAAATTGTTAGGAAACCTCCATTGTACACTTAAATGCTGGATTCTAATAAGTTTTGTTGATTCATGTGATTCATGCTTTGTCTTTTATTATTGTGAAATTCTGGAAGCAATTAGAAATGATCAAGGCACTTGTTTTCTTTTGAGCACAACTACATCCAAAAACAACTTACCTGTGAGCAGAGAGAGTATTTGTTAACCCCTTTGAGCTTAAACAGTTGAATCTCGGCTTGAAATAAAGCGAGATCTCAAAAATCTTTTTTTTACAACCCGGAAAATCTTGATTATTGTTCTTTTGCCGTAAAAAGTTAAGAGCATTCACTTAGGGTGAGGAAGAAATAAGTTGGGGAGAACGAAAAAGAATCGGTAAGTACCACAACTCTTGAAAAAGAAAAGAAAAACCGAGCAAGCATAAAAAAATATATGTATAGAAAATATAGAAAAGAAACATCTGTTCGTTTCAATGGCCTTAGAAATGACCCTTGTTTGTTAACCTAACCAAGCTTCAACCGAAAAGCCCTTATTGATCTTTATGCTTCCACAGTACCATTTATAATTGTTAGACATTGTATGAATCTATTTGATTTCTTCATTGTTTGTTAGAGAGTGAGATTATTCCCGCGGTTGCAAACGCGTAAAATCTTCATTCCTTATTCGAAGAGGAGAGATAGGATGATTCATTCAGAATAGTATTGTTGTAGATAGATAAATATTTTGCATTGCTATTTAAGTTTTATTTCTTGTGTATTATTTTATTCGAACCGTTGGAAACTTGTATAGGCTGATTTCGCTTGTGTTTGAGCCGTTTATCCAACTTCAGAGAAACCTTTTTCTTAAAGCAAATCCTCTTGTCCTTCAAGAGGCATACTTTGCTTGAGGACAAGCAAGAATCTAGTTGGGGAGACTTGTTAGATACCCAAAAGTGCTTATTTGAGCCATCAATTAGGGGTATCTTTCACTCTATTTCCTTGCTAAATTGTCAAAATCACCTTTGTTTTTGATGAAATGCATTACATTGATAAACAAGCTTTGTGCCTTTGATTTGTGTGTTATTGTGCAGGAAGAAGGCATGAAATAATTGAAATTTAAGACACAAGAAAGTTGGCAAAGGAACCAAAGAAAACAAGCATTCATCAGCATGCTCCCTAGGCGAAGGCTGTGGCGAAGCCTGCTCGCTAGGTGAGCGCCCAGCGAAAAGCTCCAGTAAAATGTCAATAAATTCGCCAGGCGAGCTGATAGCGAAGGTGGTAGCGAGTTCGTTCAGTTTTGGTGAAAAGCGCAACCAGCACTCACTCGCTAGGCAAAGCTCTAGCGAGTCCCCAGCGAGCATTCCAGTAGCAAAACCTCTCAACCTCGCTGGGGCGAAGGTTGGAGCGTGTCCTTCGCTAGGCGAAGGTTTGTTCGCTAGGCGAACATGACAGTTCAACAGACCCTGTTTCTCTGGGCACAGGTTCCTTGTGTGCCACAATTAGACCCTCGCTAGGCGAGCCTTTCTGCTCGCCTAGCGAGCATGACAGCCCAGTACTACTCTATAAGTAGCAGGTGCCACTTTTGAGTGCCATACCTAGTTTTTACAGCATTTTTCCACTTTTGTACTTTCTTAGAGATATTTTCCAGCATTGTTCTTGGGAGCTTTTATGCCCTAGTTTTCATTTCTCTTCATCTTGTAACCATCTTCTACAAAAAGAAGGTGGATTCCCATCCAACATCGATTATCCGACTTGGATGTTGATCAACCTTCTTCCGAAACTTGCCGACCAAGCTACCATGAAAATGAGTAGCTAAGTCCTCCATTTGTCAAGGTTAGATGTAGGTGATTACTAGCTTTGTGTGTAAATGTAAGGATCTTCATGTGTAAACTCTTTAATGGTGAGTATATGATGAAAACTTTGTTTCTATTTAAAAACTCTTTGTGTTGGTTTATGATCGAGAGATGTTTACCAACTCTTGACCTAGGTTTTCATCCAATCTTGTTTGTTAGCTAGAGATAGTAATGAATGATTTTGTTCACTATAAGGTTGAACCAAAAAGTTGTCATTTTGATAGATTGTGTTCGAGAGAAACAATGGATCAAAATGGCAAAACTCACAATGTGTGTTCGAGAGAAACATATTGGGAGGACTTTGTGAAATGATTTATCATCTAAAGGAGTTTATAAGATTGTTGACCGAACAAATACATGCAAAGTGATCATCGAACCCTAACTTTGGCAATATTTCTCATTTATTCAAACCATAACTTTTACCGCAATTTATTACCTTTTTATGCAAGATAACGTGACAACCAACCAAAACCTTATTGTTACATTGAGTTAGAATTAATACAACCATCGAACGGCGGTGATATCTTACAATCCCTGTGGATACGATAACAAAAACCCGACACGTAAAATTACAACTAACAATTTCCTCATCAAGGAAGCTACTGATTTTGCTCAAGTCGGTAGTGTGGATGCTTTTGAAGCTATCTTTGTGTTGCTCATCTATGGATTAGCTTTATTCCCTAACATTAACGGTTTTGTTGATGTTAACACCATTAGAATTTTCTTGATTGGGAATCATGTGCCTACTTTATTGGGTGATATGTACTTCTCTTTGCATCTAAGGAATTCTAAGGGTGGTGGAACGATTGTCTGTTGTATCCCTCTTCCGTACAAGTGGTTTATTTTGCACTTGCCTCAGACACTTGCTTTTGTGGAGAACAAACAATGTCTACGGTGGTCTCAGAGACTTATGTCTCTCATTATGATGATATAGTTTGGTATGATCCTTCTTTGAGTAGTTTGGAGGTTATTGATAGTTATGGTGAATTCTCTAATGTGCCTCTCATTGGCACACAAGGAGGAATCAACTACAACCCTGCTTTGGCTCATCGTCAACTTGGGTTACCCTTGAGAGACGAACCTAATAACATGTTGTTAGAAGGTCTTTTCTATCAAGAGGGTAAAGATCCCCAACATTTGAAGCAGAAGATTGTGCATGCTTGGTATAATGTGCATAGGAAAGGAAGATCTGAGCTTGGTCCGTGCAACTGTGTATCTTTGGAAGCTTATACTCTTTGGGTGAAGAAGAGAGCTTTGGAGTTGAAGATGCCTTAGCCTTGTGAGAAACCTATGTTTATGGTTGAGGTTGAGCCATTAACTCTCCCTAACCAAGATGTAGAGGAGTTGGAAGACGCACTCGCCAAGATGAAGCAAGAGAAGGATATGTGGGAAGAGTGTTTCCATGCTTTGAGCAAAATCCATGAGGAATTGCAGTTGGAGTCTAAGGACAAAGATGCACTTATTGAGTTACTTGAAGATCGAGTGACAAAGAGACAGAGAGTGCCAGAGGTTTCATCTTCTAGTATGCCTTAGCCTTCCGTTGCTTGGAAGAAGATTGTTGATCAACTTATCTTCGAGACAACTCAGATGAAGGCTTCTTTTGAGACCGAGATTCGACGCATTCGAAGGAAGTACGCACCTGCAGCCATATCTTTTGACGTTGTTGTTAGGGATCCTTAGGATGACTAGTCTCCTTTTCTCTTGTATTTTTCATTCGGTTTCTGAAATTGTACTCAGTGTAATCCTTTCGATTATATAAATAAAAGAGATTTTTGGTCATATCAAATTGTTGCAATTATGGTTATATATCACCCACTTGACTGCCATGATGGAGTCAAATCTAGCCGCACAGAGCCAGTCTTCTCCAACACCTGCAACTCCTCCTCCTCAGAGGACTGTTATTTCAGAGGTGGCTACCTCTACCATGTCTGCTGCTACCGCTTATTTTGCGTTTGCCATGTCTGCCGAATTCCCGTGGGGAATGCCGCCAAACTTCATGCATGAGGGCTTTGCGCCCATATTTGCTTTCATGCCGACATCTAGCCCAGTCATGTCTGTGCCACCGCCTGTAGTGCATACCTTACCTCGTGTGGAAGACACCATTTATTATTTCGAGCCATCTGAGGGCTCGGACGTATATGAGAAAATGGATGAAATGAAAGATCAATTTCGTGAGCTGCGCAAGGAGTTGAAAATGTTGAGAGAAAAGGACATTTTTGGGAAGAGAGCTGTTGAATTATGTATGGTGCCGAATGTGAAGATTCCGGTAAAGTTCAAAGTGCCTGACTTTGAAAAATACAAAGGGAACACATGTCCGCTCAATCATTTGGTGATGTATACCCGCAAGATGTCTACCCAAACAGACAACGATCAGCTGTTAATCCACTACTTCCAAGACAGTCTGACCGGCGCTGCGCTAAGATGGTATATGGGGTTGGATAGTGCGAGCATCCGCAATTTCAACGATTTGGGTGAAGCATTTGTAAAGCAGTACAATTACAACGTTGATATGGCTCCCGACCGAGATCAATTGAGATCACTATCTCAGAAGGACAATGAAACGTTTAAGGAGTATGCGCAGAAGTGGAGAGAACTCACTTCTAAGATCAACTCTCCTTTAGAGGAAAAGGAGATGACCAAGATTTTTCTGAAGACCCTTAGCTCATTTTACTATGAGAAGATGATCACTAGTGCCCCCAGTGATTTTATCAAAATGGTAAACATGGGGATGAGGCTAGAAGAAGGTGTCTGAGAAGGACGGTTGTCAAAGGAGGAGGTATCGTCCAACAAAAGATATGGTAGCAGTTTCAGTAAGAAGAAGGACAATTAAGCCAATGCAATTTCTAGGGGAAGGAATAGGAGGCCTCCAATCAGAAGAAGTCAACCATCCCGTCAACATCATCATCAAGTATCTTTTGTAATCCCTGTTTTTTCAGCTAGTCAATCAGTACCAGTTCAACAACCACAACGTCAACAACAACAACCACAATAACGAACAAACACCTATAACAACAATACTAACAATCATCCACAATAAAACTTTTGAGAGGAAGAAGGTCTCTTTTGACCTGATTTCTATGACATATGTAGAGCTTTACCCATCTTTGGTTCTCAAGAACCTACTCCAACCAAGAAACCCTCCGCAAATTCCTGAACCACTTCCATGGTGGTACAAGCCTGATCTCCGATGTGCTTTCCACCAAGGAGCACCCGGACATGACATTGAGAACTGCTAACCTCTCAAATATGAAGTCCAGAAGCTAGTGAATAGTGGAATGGTGTCCTTTGAGGATTGTGCACCCAACGTGAAAGCTAACCCATTTCCCGCTCATGGAAATTCATTTGTAACATGGTAGACGACTACCCTGAGGAGTTCAAAGTGTTTGATGTCCGTTTTATTCAAAGGTCCTTAGTGACGATGCATAAGGATATTTGCTTGGTTAGTGAATGTGAGCATGACCATGATGGTTGTGCTATCTGCAGTGTTAATCCAAGAGGTTGTGAGATTGTGAAAAGAGACATCTAGCGGTTGATGGATGAAGGTATGCTCCAAATTTTTCAATCCCGTCATGTAGATGTCGATATGAATGGTATTGTTCCTGTGTTTAAGAACCTATAGAGGGTGGTAATTCAATATGATAGCAGCAACAATAACAGTATCAGCCAAAGATCGGTATCATTGTTGCTCATACGGTTGGCGGGTCCAGTCCCGTACGCATCCGATAAGGCTGTTCCTGTAGCGGTAAATTCATGATCATCAAGTTATGGATAAGCTGAAGATTAAATAACAAGAGTCGCCATCACACTTTTATTATTTTCGAGGGAAAAGGGAAAAAGTACGAACAAAACCCAAAAGGTAAGAAGTTTTCAAATCAAAACTAATAAAAAGTCAGAGATTACAGGTAAGGGGGTTGGTTACACAGAGGGAAGGTGTTAGCACCCAAAGTGTCCTAGGTACTCCTAGGGAGCCCTTTTTTGTGTGCATATGTACTTGGTATAAAGTGATGTTTACAAACAAATAGAATGGGAAGAATTCATTAATTATATTTTTATGTTTGACAAGACCTTCGGTCTTGTGCCTACGTACCAACATAAAAATGAGGGATCAAAAACTCGTAGTTCGTGATACAAATTTCAAAGTGGATGCATTGTTTTGAACAAAAATTAAGTTAGAAAGACACAAAGGCCTAAAAATGGTTTGAATGAGTTGGTTCTTTTTGGCTTTTTGAAAGTTTAAGTCAAGTATGGTTAAGTTTATTTACAAGTTTGATTCAAGAAAATAAGTTTGAAAATGCAATGGCATAATGCCAAAGTTTCTATCTTTTTTGCAAAATGGTCAAAGTTTAGAACAAAGAAATAGTTCGCACAAAGAAGATTTTGAAAAAATGGAGGGAGAGATTTTAAAATTAAAGAAACGGGGAGAAGATGAAGAGACTACCCTATGTACAAAATTAAAAGTTTAGAGTTGAAAAGATCTGACCAAATGGGTAGCAATCTAATAGACAAGTATGTCAATAGAAACCCAGAATTCCCTTGGAATTTTAGAATCAAGCAACACACAAATTCACAATTATATTGTCTTGAAGAGCAAAGGCATCAAATAAAGATGGCCTCATCCAAGCTTATCCATTCCATGATCTTCTTCAAAATGGCCCATGTAACAGATGAATTCCACAAGTCACAAGTTTAAAATAACAACTTCATAATGATCATGTTGCAGATGAACTTTGAATGATGTATCAGATGAAGTTTCAAATTTCCAGCACTTGGTTCTTCAATAAGTTGGCATTGGCCAAGTCCTTTAGCATAGGAATGTTGCCTAAGTTCTAAGTCTATTAGTCCAAGATCAAGTCAACAGTCCACACAGACGTTTTTGAGGGTTTTTTGTTGTTATTATGCACATTAATGGTCAAAGACCACACAAACAAGCAAAGTACACAAACAAAACATATCACACAATATGGTCCAAATGGACAAAGTGAAAATTGCATTAACATAAACAATTAGAATGATATGAACAATGACAAATGAATAAAAGCAAAAATTAAATGGCATTAAAGTAAATGGCTTGAATTTAAAAGTTAGTAGTTAATAGGTTAGAAGTTAGTATTGTTTTGTTTTTTATTTTTAATTGGAAGTCATTCTTTGGAGAACACTCAACCCACTTAGCACAAGCATGAATCCTTGAGTCAAAACATCTTCCAAAGGAATGAAAGAAGGCCAAGTTTCCACACAATACCATGAAAGAGGGGAGATTTACAATCTCACTAACTAGAATTCTTATGCCTTTTATGTCACAAATTTAGCGCTATGTTAAGCAATCGTAATTGGACTTATGTAGAAGTCACAACTATTTGAGGTCGGGCAATAGAATTTTGGTGTTAATGCATGTTAGAGACATAGCATAATGGACTATGCTCATGAAACATACCACACACAAAAAAAGAAGATGCAAAAGAGGTAGCCTAATCTCATCCATACTTATGTTGATTTTTCAATCAACTAGCCTTAGGATTTTGAGATGTCATAGGCCAAATGAAATGAATGAATAAAGAAGGAGGATGAGATGAAGTGGGAGAGGAATGGATGAAATCACAAATTTATCAAAGGAGGACTTTTACCAAATTAATATCATTCATTCATTTAGGGAGATGGAATGTACATTCCATCAATCCTCTAAATCCAATGATATTAAGTTGACAAAGTCAAATCAACCTTGACCAAGGGCCAACAACAAGAGTCGAACATAAACAAGTCATCACAATTGGTCAACAAAATTATTTGGCATTTATTTCAATTAAAAATACCAAAATAATATATTTAAATTAAATATGGTTTGTCCAACTCCTAAAATCTCATCAAAACACCAAAGAAATGGCCATGAGATTTATCATAGGTCAAACAAGGTCAAAGGACCTTGGAGAAAAAAAATCATAATTTTTGGACATTTAAAAGTATTTTTAAACAATTAAAAACAAATGCAAAATCAATTAATTCATGAAAAATATTAATAATGATCCAAAAAATAATTTTAATTCAGAATATGAAAGAGGAAAACATTTGAAATTTTTTGGTGAAAGTCCCATATTTTTTGGATCAATATTAAATTTAATATGAATTATTGAAAATAAATCAAATAAAATAAAAATTAAAATATCAGAAAAAACATGGACCACTTGATCTCCCTCATTAATTGAGGTGGCAGATCAAATGGCCAGAAACGTGCTAACCACGATGGACTCAAGTCAGCGCGCTACACAGTTGGTAATCATAATGGACGCATGAGATTAGAACAAAATAACAAGATCATGTGGCTGTGAGACATGCCAGCGCATGGATGGAGCTGTAGCTCTGGTCTTCTTCTCCGGTGGACCTCATCGGACTGGTCCACCTTCAACCATCACCAAAATTAAAAACAAGGACATGATTTCAAAGTAAAAATGGCATTGAGTTCGAATCTGGCCTCAATTGACTCTAACTCTAAGTATATTGAGAGATACATGGAGTTTAAATTTGAGGTACATGAACTGAGTTGCTTCGATTTGGCCTCTAGGCAACTCAATCTTCTTGCCTACATTGGTAGGACTTCAGACAACCAAAGAATCAGTAGAATTGAGCAAGAATCAGAGAGAATCGAAGAGATCAAAATTTCTGGAAAATACCTTCAATGGAGGTCTGGATTCAATGGAGATCTCACTCCAAATGCTTGCAGAGGAAGGATTGAATGCTCAAAAGGCTGTGGATTCCTGGAGTTTTGAATTTCAAAATAGTGGAAATTCAAACTCAAATTCAAGTGAATTTCTCAGGTTTATCCTTTGCAATGTGAGGGTTAGAGTTAGGGGGTCAAAGCTGGTGCGAATGTGTGTCAATTGCTGAGCATATGAGGCTCTATTTATAGTTGGATCCCTTGCTTTTTGCACACTTGAATTCACTTTCCAAATTTGGTCATTGATGATGCATGGGTGCATGGGCGCGCATAGGGCCATAAAATCATTTTCATAAGTCTACAAATGAGTGTGAGATAGTCTGAATTCAGCTTGGGTTACAAGGAAAGTGTACATTTCGATTTGAAGTTTGATCCTTGCCAAGGGATGACACCATGTTCATGCCATGCGCATCCTATACATTCCTTGTCCAAAATGAATGAATTTGAGCTCTTTGGAAAGGTGAGATCAAGAGGAATAACTTTCATGTTCAACACTTTTCCATTTGGAGTTTGTAAATTGAAGAAATTTGAGGTGGAAGTTTGGAAATTTTTGACATATCAAAATATTTCTAAGTGTCAAGCGATATGTCTCAATATTCCACCTTGCTTAACTTTTTATATGAGCTTCAAATAATAAAAGTGTATTCATCAAAGTTGTAGCTATTTTAAATACCTTCACAATGTTCACAAATTTCATGTCATTTGGATTTTAAATGATAGAGTTATGCATTTTTGAAGTTTGGAAAAATCATTTGATCAATGGTATAAGTCAAAAGTGACCTATAATGTAACCTCATATCACATGCTTAAAAAAGTTGAATTATTTCCCACTCCAAACATCAAAGTTAAGTATACACATTGAATTTGATTGTTCAACTTTGAAATATTTCATCTCATAAAAATTGAGCAAGTTATGGCCTTAGGAAGTTGACTTTCAAATTAGGGTTTAGACAAAATGACCTATAATGTTTCAACATAGAAAATGATTTTCAAAGCAAAACTAGATCTAGGTCTCAACATGAAAGTTGTTTGGAACTTCATTTAGAGTAAGCTTTCTCTTAGAATTAGTTTCATATGGTGAAAATTGTAGTAGATAGGGTCTAGGGAGACCCAATTTTGATTAGATGAATTCATTTGGCCAACCACCATCAACCAACTTGATAACTTCCAATTCTCTTGACTTTTTAGGCTCATGGTAGATCATATATGCATAAGATGATGAATTTTGAAGTGTCCCTTGATAAATTTGATCAATTGGTGAGATATCTTGTTGGGGAAGTTACTCAAGATACCTAGTAAAACTAGGGTTTCCAAGGCAAATCACCCTCAAACTCTTGAAGAAAACTTGCTCAATATAACATGTGGAGAACATTGGGATTCATATATGATGCTTGTAACCATTCTTGAATCAATTCTTGGTTGTGCTCTTTATTCATGAGGGTCTCAAACCCTAGATGTGAACTTGATGAATCAATGGGATCATGCCCTTCCTACAAAAGAGTTAGGCAAATACAAAGACATATTTTTGGTATTTTGGTTAGTAAAATGATAAAATACAAGTATGGTACAATCACAAAGTGCTTGGTAATCTCTCCCAAAACAAACCCAATGAAAGGGGGGTAAGGAGGATGCCAATGTATGATCCCAATGTTAATGCTTATGATGAAATTGCATGAGGGATCTTAGGGTCAAAATTTGGGTCTTACAGCTACCCCTATTTAAAGACATTCTAACTGAGGAGGTGAAGGTTAAAATCTTCGGCTCGACTCAGTAGAATGGGCTTAAATAACAACATAGAGAAACAAATTTTGGTCCCTAAGAGACCTCATGATGCATATGACATGAATGTAAAAGTTAATTCTCTGTGGGGAAAAATTGGCACAGTGGAAAAAGAAATCAAAGAGACCGAAAATTCGCAGGAGCCTAATGCATTCCGTAAGGAAAACTCACTCGGGAGACAGAGACTCTTGGGGGGGGGGGGGGGGTAAAAGGGGTTATGTGTAGGTCAGGCGACGACTTAAAACTGCCGGGGGACTCGAGGACATCCATATAAATCGGAAAGACTCAGCCAGGGAACAAACAACATCTGCAGAGGATACGAGTAAGTCAGGATAAAACTGAAGTACTTGAATCATGTAGGAAAAGCGATTTCACTAAGGAAATGCGCACTCAACTCAATTGGGGAAGAAATAAACTTCAACACAGGAGGAGCAAAAATCTATTATCTACTACCTGTTACTGGGTGAGGAGATAATAAAGATCTGACAGAGAGAACATTCGTCATCGGTTAGGATGAACATATCAAGGATGACTCGCTGGGAACCAACAGAATGGAATATTCATTACCGGTAACCGGGTAAGAATAACCTTGCTGGGGAGAACTGCAGAAAATAGGATTTACAAGTACCAGTTACTAGGAAGAAGACCAAAGGTGGGAGTATCTGTCATCGGTTAGGATGAACATATCAAGGATAAACTTGACAGGGAAGAAAATCCGTCATCGGTTAGGATGAACATATCAAGAATAGACTTGTCTGGAAATGTCAAGGAGGATACCCGTCATCGATTAGGATGAACATATCAAGGATATACCGACTGAATAGAAAGTAGGAATTACATCTATCGAATGCTGGATAGAATACCATCAAAGAGAAAATCCGTCACCAATTAAGATGAACATATCAAGGATAGACTCTGCGAGGAGATAAGATAGGAATTACATCTATCAGTTACTGGATAGAATACCATCAAAGAGAAAATCCGTCACCAGTTAAGATGAACATATCAAGGATAGACTCTGCATAAGGGAAAAGTAGGATTTACAACTACCGGTTACTGGGTAGAAAACTGCAAGGAGAAGAAAAATCGTCATCGAATAACAGGAACATATCAAGTATTAACTCTCTAGGGAACAAAATAGGGATTACAACTACCTTTTTAATGGGTAGAATACCACAAGGAGAAGAAAACTCGTCATCGATTAAGATGAACATATCAAGGATTAACTCTCTATGTAACAAAATAGGGATTACAACTGCCTTTTTACTGGGTAGAATACCAAAAGAAATGAGAATACCCATCACCAGTTAAAGTGAACATATCAAGGATAGACTCAGGCAAGGGAAAGAAAGATATCTGTCACCGGTTAAGATGAACATATCAAGGATATACTTCATGGGAAATAAATCCACTAGGGACTCTACTGAGGAGAAAAATAAGGGTACTTTTGCCGGGTAGTGGGCAAGAAGTAACAAACTGCAAACTAAGAAGAATATTATCAGTTATTGGGTAATAGACTCTCAGGGGGCCAAAGCATCTATCTAGGTAAGAGCTAGAAAGAAAACGGTCAATCAAGACTCAACCCAATGAGGACATAACTCAAGGGGAGCAATTCATCCAGAAAATCAACTGGGGAGGAAACTGAAATAACAACCATCCACGAGGAAACAAACTCAGTGGGGAAAAGGAGAAAGGTTAAAGTCTTTCTGCTTAAGGAGCTGACACTCTACTATTGAAGGAGGACAGACACCAGATTTGGTATGGGGATAAAATAACGCCATAACAGAGAATCAGAATCTCAAACAAATCAAATATGAAGATGCAGGGTATGCAATTATGAAATTATATGATTGTATATGTATATGTATATATGATGATTATGCTGACAAAACGATCACAAAGGATACATAGGTGTCACAAAGAATTTGAACCATCGGTACAATCCTCGGTCAATCCACAAAATATGGAGACAACAGCTGGAGAACAAAGAGATCAACATCCCAAGGGCTCAACCCTAGCTGAGGCAGGAGGAGATCTCCTGAGGAAAGGACATAGAATTTGTGGGGAATTTTAGGTCAACACCATAAAAATGGGAGACAACCCTACAGAGAACAATCATAACAAAATCTGCTCAGAAACCAGGAGAAATCTCTGACTGGGAGCAAGTTGAATGGCGATCGATGGGGAAACTAATGCAATCTACTGGGGAAAGTCAACTAAATCTGCTGACGATCAACCCTGCTGAGGAAACACAAACTCCGCTGGGGAAAGCCAAAACTCTGTTGGGGACAAGGACATGCCACAGGGTATCTGAATCAACCAACTCAGCTGAGGACAAAGAAAGAAGCTCCACCGGGGATCAAACACTCCGCCGAGGAACTGAATCAACACAAACGTCTAGGGATGCCTGAAGGGTTAACTGCTTGGGGAACCTTCGATGTTTCGCACTTAAGGACTTGCTATCTATCAAAATGCTGTTGATATTTCTTTTAATTGCTTTGAAAAATTCTCGCTTTTATATATTTACAAAAACTAATTTTGATTAAAAATTTATTTTCAAAATTATCATAATAAAATTTAAAACTATTGGCTGAAGTAAATAAGAGTAGAAACAATTGGATAAAAACTCAACTTTATTTAATAGGATGGTAGTCTGTAAATGACAAGACTCCATAGATTTTACAAAGTTGAAAATGGTAATTTACAATGGAAAAGGGGTACATTGAATACAAATGATCCTTAATCCTTCTACTAACTCTTGATATCCATTGTGCTCTTGACCGTTGCCGGGGATGACCTGATGTCAACCCTTGTGCTCAACCAAGTCTTCAAAATCTGAAGATCAGCCGAATGCAGTTGCTTGCCATAATCCCTAACTTTTACATAAGTTTCCCCAAGGTGGGGTACTCAACTTATGGGAAATTCTTTCTTTTTTATGTCTCTAATTTTTGCCTGGATCGCCCTTTCGGGTTTTCAATCCACCGAGACGCTCATTTTTGCCTAAGCCGCCCTTTCGGGTTTTCAACTTAGCAAGCTATTCTTTTATTTTTTTTAGGTGAAGTATTTCTTGACTGCATCTGCGTTCACATGACGAGTGAACTCTTCACCATCCATAGTTGTAAGAATCAAAGCACCGCCTGAAAAGGCTCTCTTAACAACATATGGGCCTTCATAATTAGGAGTCCATTTTCCTCTGGAATCTGGCTTGAACAACAAGATCTTCTTGAGCACAACGTCACCTTCTCTGATCACTCGAGGTCTGACCTTTTTATCAAAAGCTTTCTTCATTATCTGTTGATATAACTGAACATGACACATGGCAGTTAATCTCTTCTCCTCAATTAAATTCAGCTGATCAAACCTGGTTTGACACCATTCAGCCTTAGTCAACTTGGCTTCCATGAGCACACGTAATGAAGGAATCTCAACCTCTACGGGGAGCACTGCTTCCATACCATATACAAGAGAGAAAGGGGTTTCCCCTGTTGAAGTGCGGATAGATGTACGATACCAATGCAAAGTAAATGGGAGCATTTCATGCCAATCCTTATATGTGACAACCATCTTCTGGATAATCTTCTTGATGTTCTTGTTCGCAGCTTCAACAACCCCATTCATCTTGGGTCTGTAGGGAGAAGAATTATGATGTGCAATCTTAAAGTCTTTGCAAAGAGCTTCCACCATATTATTATTCAAGTTTGATCCATTGTCAGTAATGATCTTGCTTGGCACACCATAACGACATATGATATGATTCTTGATAAACCTTACTACAACTTGCTTGGTTACATTTGCATATGATGCCGCTTCAACCCATTTTATGAAGTAGTCAATTGCCACTAAAATGAAACGATGTCCATTCGAAGCTTTGGGCTCAATCATCCCAATCATATCAATTCCCCACATGGAGAAAGGCCATGGGGAAGAGATTACATTCAATAGTGTCAGAGGAACATGAATCTTATCAGCATAAATTCGACACTTGTGGCACTTCTTCACAAATTTGCAACAGTCAGTTTCCATTGTCAGCCAATAGTAACCTGCTCGCAACATCTTCTTTTCCATTGCATGTCCATTGGAGTGAGTACCAAAGGAACCTTCATGCACTTAGGTCATCAACAAGTCTGCTTCGTGTCTATCCACACATCTGAGTAAAACCATGTCAAAGTTTCTCTTGTATAGTACATCACCATTCAAGTAGAAATTACCGACTAATCTTCTCAAAGTCTTCTTATCTTTCCCCAGGCGAGTAAATCTGACTTTGGAGGAAACATTTGATGTCATAATACCACGGCTTCTCGTCCTTAATTTCTTCAACAGCAAACACATGAGCTGGCCTATCAAGACGCATCACAGACAAATTGGGAACTTCATTCCAATAGTTCACTACGATCATTGACGCCAACGTTACAAGAGCATCTGCCATCTGGTTCTCATCTCGAGGGATATGATGAAATTCAACTTTTGTAAAAAAAGTTGAAATCCTCCTCGCATAATCTCTATATGGTATTAGACCGGGTTGATTCGTCTCCCAATCACCTTTGATTTGATTCACAACCAAAGCCGAATCCCCGAAGACATCCAAATACTTGATTCTGAGATTCATGGCCTCTTCAAGCCCCATAATGCAAGCTTCATATTCTGCCATATTGTTTGTACACTTGAAAGTCAATCTAGCTGTAAATGGTAGATGCATGCCTTGAGGAGTAATGATCACTGCACCAATTCCATTTCCATATTGATTAATAGCTTCATCATATACCATGCCCCAATGAGAACCAGGTTTTGGCCCTTCTATTATCAATGGTTCATCACAATCTTTCACTTTCAAGTACAAAATCTCTTCATCAGGAAAATCATACTACACTGACTGGTAATCTTCAATCGGTTGGTGAGCCAAATATTCAACCAAGATACTACCTTTGATTGCTTTCTGAGATCAGTATTCGATATCATACTCTGATAACAACATCTGCCAACGGGAAATCCTCCCAGTTAAAGAAGGCTTCTCAAATATATACTTGATCGGATCCATTTTAGATATCAACCAAGTGGTATGATTCAACATATACTGATGCAGACGCTTAGCAACCCAAGCCAATGCGTAACAAGTTTTCTCAAGCATCGAATACCGAGTCTCACAGTCGGTGAACTTCTTACTGAGGTAGTAGATTGCAAATTCTTTCTTTCGAGTCTCGTCTTGCTAACCAAGAACACAACCCATACTATCTTCGAGCACAATCAACTACATGATCAACGGTTTTCCTTCAATAGGTGGAGACAAAATCGGAGGCTCAAGCAAATATTCCTTGATACTATCAAAAGCTTTATGGCAGTCTTCGGTCCAATCACAAGACTGATCTTTCCGAAGAAGCTTCAATATAGGCGCACATGTGGCAGTAATGTGGGAAATGAATCTAGAGATATAATTCAAGCTGCTTAGAAAACCTCTGACTTGCTTCTCAGTTTTGGGTGCAGACATCTCTTGTATTACTTTGACCTTGGCAGGATCAACTTCAATATCCTTCTCGCTGACAATAAAGCCCAACAACTTACCAGAACGAACACCAAAAGTACACTTATTAGGATTCAAGCGGAGTTTATACTTCCTCAAACGCTGGAATAACTTCAACATATGCTCAACATATTCCTCTTCATCAATCGAGTTAGCAATCATGTCATCGACATAAACTTCAATCTCTTTATGCATCATATCATGAAAAAGAGTAGCCATTTCCCTCTGGTATGTTGCACCAGCATTCTTCAAACCGAAAGGCATCACTCTATAACAGAATGTTCCCCAAGGTGTAATGAATATGGTCTTCTCCATATCTTCGGGTGCCATTTTGATTATATCAGGAAAATCCATCCATAAACAAAAAGACTTTGAACTTAGCAATATTGTCTACCAACATATCAATGTGTGGCAGAGGGAAATCATCTTTTGGACTGGCTTTATTCAAATCTCTGTAATTGACACACATGCGGACTTTTCCATCTTTCTTTGGCACTGGAACAATATTGGCCACCCATTGCGGATACTCAGTTGTTACAAGGAAACCAACATCAATCTGCTTCTGCACTTCCTCTTTGATCTTCATAGCCATATCAGGATGCGTTCTTCTCAACTTCTGCTTGACTGGCGGGCATTCTGGTTTCAATGGTAATCTATGCTCCACAATCTCAGAATCTAAACCAGGCATGTCTTGATACGACCAAGCAAACACATTTGGATACTCTCGAAGAAGATTAATCAACCCCTTCTTGACATTTGGACACAGTCGAGACCCAATCTTGACTTCCTTCACATCATCTTCGGAACCCAAATTGACTAACTCGACTTGCTCTTCGAACAGCTGAATGGTCTTTTCATCTTGCTCAAGAAGACGAGATAATTCATCACTCACTTCTACATCACTTTCCTTCTCGGCCTCAAACATAGGGAATTCAAAATTTAGAGAAGGAGAAGGATCATTGTATTCAATGGGGTTAGGAACCAACCTGCATAATGATTTGATATTTTGATTTTAGAGAAGTGAATTTGTGACCAAATATTATGCAGATGGACAATTATATTGTTTATTTATGTTTTTTGTGATTACCATTTTCAGAATAAAGCAAAAAGTAAAAACAAACATCAAAGATGTGGATAAATAGAATTAATTTTATTAATGATCAATTTAAAATGCCCAAACAATGTTCACTTCTCCCTTAGGCATAGGAGAAGGATTTTAAAAACATATAAAAGCAATTACTTATATTTATGCAAAATAACAGGAATATCAACAGCAGTTCAATTGTTTCACGTCTTTCCATGCGTTACAAAGTTGGTGTAATCTTCCTTTTCGTCATCCTCTAGCACAACAACTAAGTGTTGTTCATTTCCATGAATGAACCCTCCGCTACGGAAGCTGAGTTGCATATCCTCTGATCTTGCAATTGATAAGCCTTTCTGGAACCCCAAACCGGTTCTGCCCTTGTTATCGGAGACCTCTACCATGCGTCCCCACTGATCAACAGTACCTTCTTCAACAATCTTCTGAGCATCTTTTAATGAGGACATGGGTGCCCCAACTCTCTTCTCAGCAGCAATAGACAAGGCTTAGAACGGAGTTCCAACCTCATCCTCAGCTTCAACATAAGAGAAAGATGGCAGTTAAAACGTGGACTACTTGATCTCCCTTATTAATTGAGGTGGCAGATCAAGTGGCCAGAAACGCGCTATCCACGATGGACTCAATTCACCGCACTACACAGTTGGTAATCACAATGGACACGTGAGATTAGAACAAAATAATAAGATCATGTGGCTGTGAGACATGCCAGCGCATGGCCGGAGTTGTAGCTCCGGTCTTCTTCTCCGGTGGACCTCACCGGACTGGTCCACCTTCAACCATCACCAAAATTAAAAACAAGGACTTGATTTCAAAGTAAAAATGGCACTGAGTTCGAATCTGGCCTTAATTCACTCTAACTCCAAGTATATTAAGAGATACATGGAGTTGAAATTTGAGGTACATGAACTGAGTTGCTTCGATTTGGCCTCTAAGCAACTCAATCTTCTTGTCTATATTTGTAGGACTTCAGACAACCAAAGAATCAATAGAATTGAGCAAGAATCAGAGAGAATCGAAGAGATCAAAATTTCTGGAAAATAACTTCAATGGAGGTCTGGATTCAACTGATCTTGCTCTTGCTCGTGCTTGATCTCACTCTAAATGCTCGCAGAGGAAGGATTGAATGCTCAAAAGGCTTTGGATTCCTGGAGTTTTGAATTTCAAAACAGTGGAAATTAAAACTCAAATTCAAGTGAATTTCTCAGGTTTATCCTTTGCAATGTGAGGTTTAGAGTTAGGGGACCAAAGCTGGTGCGAATGTGTGTCAATTGCTGAGCATATGACGCTCTATTTATAGCTGCATCCATTGCTTTTTGCAGACTTGAATTCACTTTCCAAATTTGGTCATTGATGATGCATGGGTGCATGGGCATGCATAGTCCTATAAAATCATTGCCATAAGTCCACAAATGAGTGTGAGATAGTCTGAATTCAGCTTGGGTTGCAAGGCAAGTGTACATTTTGATTTGAAGTTTGATCCTTGCCAAGTGATGATACCATGTTCATGCCATGCGCATCCTATGCATTCCTTGTCCAAAATGAATGAATTTGAGCTCTTTGGAAAGGTGACATCAAGAGGAATAACTTTAATGTTCAACACGTTTCCATTTGGAGTTTGTATCTTGAAGAAATTTGAGGTGGAAATGTGGAAATGTTTGACATATCAAAAAATTTCTAAGTGTCAAGCCATATGTCTCAATATTCCACCTTGCTTAACTTTCTATCTGAGATTCTAATGAGAAAAGTGTCTTCATCCAAGTTGTATATCTTTTAAAAACCTTCAAACTGGTCATCAATTTCATGTCATTTGGATTTGAAATGATATAGTTATGCATTTTTGAAGTTTGGAAAATTCACTTGATCAATGGTATAGGTCAAAAGTGACCTATAATGTAACCTCATATCACATGCTTAAAAAAGTTGAATTAGCTCCCACTCCAAACATAAAAGTTGAAGTAGACACATTGAATTTGATTTTGAAACTTGGAAATCTTTCATATCATAAAAATTGAGCAAGTTATGGCCTTAGAAATTTGACTTTCAAATTAGGATTTAAACAAAATGACCTATAATGTTTCAACATAGAAAATGATTTTCCAAGCAAAAATAGATCTAGGTCTCAACATGAAAGTTGTTTGGAATGTCATTTAGAGTAAGTTTTCTCTTGGAATCAGTTTCATATGGTGAAAATTGTAGGAGATAGGGTCTAGGGAGACCCAGTTTTAATTAGATGAATTCATCTGGCCAACCACCATCAACCAACTCGCTAACTTCCAATTCTCTTGACTTTTTAGGCTCATGGTAGATCATATATGCATAAGATGATGAATTTTGAAGTGTCACTTGATAAATTTGATCAATTGGTGAGATATCCTGTTGGGGAAGTTACTCAAGATACCCAGTCAAACTAGGGTTTCCAAGGCAAATCACCCTCAAACTCTTGAAGAAAACTTGACCAATATAACATGTAGAGACCATCGGGATTCATATATGATGCTTGTAACCATTCTTGAATCAATTCTTGGTTTTTCTCTTTGTTCATGAGGGTCTCAAACCCTAGATGTGAACTTGATGAATCAATGGGATCATGCCCTTCCTACAAAAGAGTTAGGCAAATACAAAAATATATTTTTGATATTTTGGTTAGTAAAATGATAAAATACAGGTATGGTAAAATCACAAAGTGCTTGGTGATCTCTCCCAAAACAAACCCAATGAAAGGGGGGTAAGGAGGATGCCAAGGTATGATCCCAATGCTAATGCTTATGATGAAATTGCATGAGGGATCTTAGGGTCAAATTTGGGGTCTTACAGTTCCTTATCAGTATAATGCAACTATGGTGAAGGATGGTCAAGAGCTTCCATTACCTATAACTGTAAGACCCTATTTTGACCCTAAGATCCCTCATGGCATCATATCATTGCTCATTGCATTTGCCTCAAGGATCATAACATCTTGGTTCCTTTACCCTATGGTGGGACTTGTGTGAGTTGATTTGAGACCACCAAGCATGCTTGAATTGTATATTATTTATTTTCTTATTTTGTTTACTAACCAAAAGCACAAAAATATGTCACTAACTTTGTTTGTTTTGAAGCTCAAGCAGTCATGTGATCCAAGGCTCCTAGGAGGCCCCTATACCCATTAAAGTGGCTAAATGAGGATGAAAGCAAGCACGACAATGGTTCCCAAAGCTCTCAATCATAATATATGCCTCCCAAGTATCTCAATTTGTCAATTTGATCAAGATAAACCAAAGGGCTTGAGGATTGTTTCCCAAGGAAACCCTAATTCAGCTGTGCATTGACTGTGTCTTGCTCATGAATCAACCTCAACCTATGATCAAATTCAATCAAGGGAAGTTCTTTAATTCATCATTTTATGCACATATGAGCCTATGTGAGTTTCCTCAATCATTCATTCATCAAGTTTTGAAGTTTGGACTTGAGAAGTTGACCAGTCAAGTCATCTGACTATTTGGAAATCCACTGAGACCTAACTTTTGATGTGTTTGTCAAATGAATATGACCCCAAGATCAAACATGTTCTTAAGAACCATATGAATAACTTTAATGTTCATCAAAAATTCATTTGAAACTTGGAAGGTCATCATTCATTTCAAATCATTATAGGTCATTTTAATTGAAACCCTAATTTTGGGTCAACTTCCCAAGGACCTAACTCCTTCATTTTTTATGCTTTTGAGTTCATACCAAGTGAATTGGAAAGATTAATATGGATAATTCAATTGTTATGTTGGAAAAAATTTAATAATCCTAAAAGAAACACGTGTGATAATACAAAACATTATAGGTCACTTAGGACCAAAGCCATTGAATCTTGAAAAAGTCCAACTTCAAGTGCCCATAACTTTCTCATTAAAAATCCAAATTATGCAAAATTTAAGTCCAAATTTATTTTCTTGAAAATAATACAACTTTTTTGTTGGAGGTTTTTCCATTTGAGGCTTTCATCATTGAAACAGAAGGGCTTGAAGTTGGTCCTTTTTGGCAAATATTTCAAATGCATGTTTTGTACCTTGAACTTCATGGCCAGTTTTCACAATTTTCCAAACACCAAATGGATTTTTGTTCAACATGACTTTTGTTCCTTATGTCAAGACCTTTCCCACCATTACCCACATGCTTATGTTTGAATTTTACAATTGGGACTTTCGAAGAGATGAACTCTTGTGACCATTTATGCATTTCATGTTAAATCTTCATACATAAGCCATTGCCTTGCAAACTGCACATCCAATTCAACTTGGTTGATGTTCAGCATTCATTTGCAATTGGTTTTGGGACTCACATGCACCTGTACAGACCCATGCATGGAGGACCCAATTTCATGCACACGAGTTTGCTCACACATTCCTTGCAGCTGTGGCTATAAACAAAATGCTTACCTCACTCAAATCTCAACCTGAAGGCGCCTGAATCCCTGCTTAATTCATTTCCCAACCTCACACCAAAGGAATTTTGAGTTTTCATTTCATTTTTCAAGTGTGATTTTCAACAACATCAGTTGATTATCATCACTAATTCCTAAGCCTAGCTCTCATGTCATACATCAAGGTCAAACTGCAAGCAAAGGATTGGTTGGATCGAGCTCATAAAAGCTGCACTACAAAGGTTTACACCATAACTGTTTTGTTTCTAATCTCACTGAATATTGTGCATTGCTTGTGTTGGTTTGGTTTTCTGAAGTCCTCATGTGAGAGGCAAGCCAATGGTGGCTTTAATTTTGTGAATTGTTGAACTTCAGACTGAACACCTAGTTTTTCAACCTCAGATTTCTTCTTCCCTAAGGGTCTTGAGTGAAAACTAAGGTTACAGGGGTGATGTACATCACCCCAACTTTAATTTGGTATATGGATCGTGAGTTTTGGTTGAGGTTGTAAAACCTGCAACTGGCGGCCAGATTATTGAGCTCGCCGGAGAAGATGGTGGTTTCCACCACCATCCCTTACGTGGAAGCCTCATGTCCATTGGATCCAAGTGTTATGATCTAATCCTGTTCTTGCATTATGTTTACTTTTTTTAATACAACATGTGATGCTGTTGACTTGTCCACACCATGCGCGCGCGTCTCACAACCTTCTGATCAGCCACGTCAATTAATGAATCTTGATCAGACGCCTGTGGATTTTCCAACATTTCTTAATTTCTGTTTTATTTTCTTTTATTTCATTTATTTTCAAAAATTCATAACTTCTTTATTTGGAATCACAAAAATGTGGGACTAATTGCAAAAAAATTCTCTTAAACTCTAGTTTCATAAAATGATTTTTAATTATTTTTGTGATTCCATTTAATATTTTTTGTGAATTATTTATTTCAGATTGTTTTTAATTCATTTAAATACTTTTAGATATTCAAAAATGCCAAAAATATTTTCTTAACATCTTTGGATAATGATAAGTCTATGAAAAATATTCTCATCAATTTCTTAATTGATTTGAGATTTATTTGAGATTTTAGTCCAATTATGTTATTTTTCTTCATTTTTTAATTGTTTAAAATTAGTTTCCGTTTTCAAAAAATGTTGAGAAAATTTGTCAAACCTTGTTTGACCATGTTAAACTTATGATGATCCAATTGGACTTATCCAAGTTGATTTGAATTGGATTTGAAGTTTGACCTTTATTTGTTCATTTTATTTTATGCATTATTTTAATTCCAAAAAAAATACCAAAAATATGTTTGACCTTTCTTGACTTTTAACCTTCATTTCACTTCTGTTTACCATTGAATGATGTTGATTCCATTCATGTTTGATCAATGTGTTTTAGTTATGTCATTTAAATTTTCATTTTGTACTTTCCATTTCCATCTTCATCTTCTTCTTTTTCTTTTGACTAATGAGTTAGTGATTTGTGGTTAGCCTTGACATACGAGAGGCTTAACCTTCTTTGATCCAAATCAAATTCAACTTGATCAAAGATCAAGTGAATTACTTTGTGTCCAAGATAGGTTGCTTTTTGGTCAAGCAAAAAACCTAAAATCCATACAAGGTCATTCTTCTTTTCTTTTGGCATGGAAAGTTGTAGGAGCTTGACTTACTAGTCATGGTCTCTAACTTGTGTTTCTTTGCCTATAGTTTTATTGACCGGCCTCAGATAGGCGTGACTACTACATTAGTCCACTTACGATTGCTTAACATAGCACTAAATTGCCTTATGGCACACTAACAGTAACTACTATTTACTAACTTTTATTCAAGCATTTAATTCTTGCAATTTACTTTAATGCAATTTGATTTCTTGCTCATTATTCATATTGTGTTTTCCTTTTGCTCACTTGAGCTCATGTTTATGTTTATGCCATTTGCCTTTTGCTCACTTGAGCACATTATTGTGTATATACTATTGCCTTGTGCTTGTTTTGTTTTTGTTTGTATGAACCCAATGCAAAAAGGAGAAAGGACTTAGAATTAGGACCTAACTTATGTTTAATGGAGTTCAAGAGCAACTAGGCCTCATGCCTTTAGAATGCTTAATCTTGAATTTGACTTGAAAGGACTCCTTTTCTAAACTCACTCTTGTCCATTCTTTTTATTGCATTGTGAACCTTTTGATTGTTTGTTCTTGTGTGATAGGGATCCCAAACTTGAGCTAATTATAAGGACCATTGTCATGAACATCCAAGTTAAGAGAAAGACAAGTCCTATTGGAAGATCCTAGGAGCTTGATTGAATATTTGATTGATTGCTTGAGTTAATTGCTTATTGCTTGCTAAGTCCAAAGGAAAGGAGCAACTTGGATCATCTTTATGATCTCAAGAAAGGAACTCCAAGGGTTTTATTTCTCTTCTCTCATCTCTGCATGTTTAGGACTAGCCCTTCTCTTCTTCTCTCCACTCTAACCCAAGTCAAACTCATCTTGTGCAAACATTGACATTGTTTTCAAAACTAGAAACCTAGGCCATATGCCTTTAATTTTTCAAACTCTTTTCATTAATACTTATTTTGAATTGAATCTTAAGTCAAATTTGACTTCATTTTGTGAATACTTCTAATTTGTAAATACAACTCACTCGAGTTTGTTTTTGTGGTTCCAATGACCACCTTTGTTAAAATCTTTTTCATAAGCATTAGCCATAGGTTTGAGTTATCATAGTGGTTGATGTAAACCTCACCTTATCCTTAGTGATTGGACTATAAGTCTTCCATAATTATTATAGGGTGGATCCCTCACTAGTATGTTGAAGCTCTCCTCACATGGTGGATTGTTGGTTTAGGTTGAGTTTTCTCCCTTTGATAACAAAAGACCTTAAGGCTTTTGACAAATCAATTCACCAACTTGTTTTGAGATTTTTACCCCGAACTACGAGGTTTTGATCCTACCTTTGTGATGGTACGTAGGCAATGGGTTTATCCATTCAAACAACAAAATTGTAAATAATATGTATATTCTTTCCTCATCTCCCCAATCATGTTTGCACAAATATTTTTCACAAATACCAACCTACCTTACAACATTTGCAAAAAGGGCTCCCTTAGAGAACTAAGGATGTTTTGGGTGCTTAAAACCTTCCCATTGCATAACCAACCCCCTTACCCAGATCTCTGACATTTTTATTAGTTTTTGATTTGATAAAACTTCTCGGTTTTTGTTCGCTTTCTAACCTTTCCTTTGGATAAATAGAAGTGCGGTGGCGACTCGAATTGTATGATTTACTTTTGATTTAGTTAATAAATCTAAAGGTAACGAATACCCCACTACAGAAAAGTGGCGACTCTGTTGGGGATGTAACGCTCCTAGTGGGTTTAGCCTACTTTTTGCCTTTGTTGTATTGTATGTTTATATTATTTGTGACATATTTTTTTGCAAATTTGGGATGACTTTATTATTTGTAATGTATGAATTGCTTGATATATCAATTGCTTGTGTGCTTGGTGGTCTCTTGTGATATGGTCTCTTGTTGACTTGTGTGGAGTTATTCCTTAGCAAGTTGACTTGCAAGCCCGTTCACTTGGTGGAGGTTATGTTGGGATCAATAATGTCACGCGAGTAGTCGTGGTTAGGCATTACTCTTTCCAATATATGCCTTAGAAGACAAGGACCTTAGATTACCTAGCCCATCTTGGCCTATTTTAGGATGTAGTGCGAAGGTCGTTCAAGTGTAAGATTTGATACGATTGTTACGCGATATTACACTCATAAGAGTCTCTCTTGAGAATATTTTTGGGATACGAGTAGTCGTTTACCCGATAATATCCGAAAGGTGAGATGATGACTATGGGAACCTCTTTTAGAACATGATTGTCAGGTTTAACCATAGTACACTCCCTTTGGGTGGTTCTTAACCGAGACTCCAGGCTCGTGACTTGCAACAAACCCTTGATTCGCGGTTGATCCGTTCTAGTATATCCTTAATATCAATGGAACTTGGGTGTTGATAAGGTGTAAACCATACTCCACCGAAATGGATGATTGAGATTAATATGATTCAGGGTTTCCCTAGCAAGTACAAAGTCCTGTATGTCAGTCATATCAGGCAATCGTTGGTCGAGATGCATAAATTGTTTTGTGGATACTGTCATTACGAGCATGACCATGACAGCTGCCGTGTATGCACTATCAATGAGAGAAGATGTCGCCAAGTCAGGAAAGACATCCAAGAGATGCTGGATCAGGGTGTGATCGAGATACTTCAGAATCGTGATGAGGATGAAGTGAATGTTATATCACCTATATTCAGAATTCCAGAACCTGTTGTTGTCAGATATGATGGAAGCAAGAAGAAGGTTTCCCCTACTCTCGTAATCAAGCCAGCGGGCCTTCTCCCGTACTCTTCAGATAGAGTTGTTCCCTACAGATATATTACAGTCGCGTTAGAAGATGGGAAGGAGGTGCCTTTTCCCTCCACTTCTGTGGTGAGTATATCTGACGTTAGTGGTGTGACCTGCAGTGCTCGTGTTTTTACGGCACCGCCGAAACCCCATGTAGACGTCTCGAGAAGAACTGATGTTGTTGATAATTCTGCCAGTCCTGTGGGGACTTCTTCTTCTTCTCCAAATCCGGCACTTGTTGTTGATAAACATGTCGTTGCTACTAAAGCTTTTGTCCCTGTTGGCCAGAATGGCATATTGAAAGAGGACTGCGATGAGATGCTAAGGCTCATCAAGAGGAGTGAATATAATGTTGTCGATTAGCTGCTTCAAACTCCATCAAAGATATATGTCCTATCTTTGTTGATGAATTTCGAGCCACACTGCGAAGCTTTGCAGAGGGTGTTGGACATGGCATACGTGGATCACGATGTCATAATAGAACAATTTGATAGCATTGTTGCAAACATTACTGCTTGTAACAATTTGAGCTTTTGCGACGCTGATCTTCCCGAGGAGGGAAAAGACCACAATTTGGCTCTACACATTTCCATGAATTACAAGGATGATGCCTTGTCTAATATGTTGGTAGACACAGGATCATCGCTAAATGTGTTGTCAAAATCCACTCTGGCGAAACTTTCTTATCAGGGGCCTCCCACGAGGCAGAGTGGAGTGGTAGTCAAAGCTTTTGATGGATCCAGGAAAACTGTGATTGGCGAGGTTGAGCTCCCAATCAAGATTGGACCTAGTGATTTCCAGATCACTTTCCAGGTCATGGATATTCACCCATCATTTAGCTTCTTGCTTGGTAGACCATGGATTCACGAGGCAGGCGCCGTGACATCCACCCTACACCAAAAGTTAAAATTCGTCAAGAATAAGAAGTTGGTGGTGGTAGGGGAGAGAAGGCTCTCTTGGTAAGCCATTTGTCTTCCTTTTCCTATATAGATGTTGGGGATGAGGTTGGGAATTCGTTCCAATCCTTGTCTATTGCTGAGCCTTTAAGGAAAGGACCTTCTTCATTTGCGTCCTACAATGATGCGAAGTTGGCCATTGAGCATGGCGCAACTACTGGTTTATGACAAATGATTAAGCTGGAAGACAATAAATTCCGGGCTGGCATAGGGTACTCTTCAGGCACTTTCAATGAGCGTGGCAACTTTGTCATCCCTGGAGGAGTCTGCAATAACCTGGTCATTGTTGATGTTCCAACAGTTGTCCATAAGTCCATGTAATATGCCCACTTTTGTTTAAAAACCCTTCTCCCTTGCCAAAAGGAGAAGTGATGACATTGTTGGCACATTAATACAATGATATTAATTCAATAATTACATGTTAAATGTTTGTTTTCCAAATTATTTTCCCTTTTTGCTTTTTGCATGAAATTGGTGATCACCAAAAAACCCTAAAAAGAGAATAAAATCAATATTTTCATCTGCGTAATAATTTGCCTTATTTGAATTCTAAAATCTCTTTTATATCCAAAATCATTATACAGGTTGATCAAACCCATTGAACATAATGATCCAACACCATCTCCCAACTTTGAGTTCCCTGTATTTGAGGCAGAAGAAGATGATGTTGAAGAGATTCCTGATAAGATTACCCGTCTACTCGAGCACGAGGAGAAGATCATTCATCCGCATCTTGAGAATCTGGAAACAGTTAACTTAGGGTCTGAGGATTGTGTTCGCGAAGTGAAGATTGGGGCACTCCTGGAAGAGTATGTGAAGAAGGGGTTGATTGAGTTGCTACGAGAATATGTCGACGTCTTTGCCTGGTCGTATGAAGACATGCCTGGTCTAGATACTGATATTGTGCAACATTTCCTGCCTTTGAAGCCTGAGTGCGTGCCTCTGAAGCAGAAGCCAAAAGAACTCATCCTGATATGGCAGTGAAGATTAAAGAAGAAGTTCAGAAGCAAATTGATGCGGGGTTTCTGGTGACTACTACATATCCTCAATGGGTGGCCAATATTGTGCCCGTGCCTAAGAAAGATGGAAAAGTACGAATGTGTATGGACTATAGAGACTTGAATAAAGCTAGTCCGAAAGATGATTTTCCTCTACCACATATTGATATGTTGGTAGATAATACAGCTAAATTCAATGTCTTCTCATTTATGGACAGATTTTCCGGATATAACCAGATTAAAATGGCACCCGAGGATATGGAGAAGACAACATTCATCACACCTTGGGGAACATTCTGTTATCGGGTGATGCCCTTCGGTTTGAAGAATGTCGGAGCCACATATCAACGAGCTATTAGTACCTTGTTTCAGGATATGATGCACAAGGAGATCGAGGTATATGTTGATGATATGATCGCAAAGTCGAGAACGGAAGTTGAACATGTAGAGCACTTGTTGAAGCTTTTTCAGCGTTTGAGGAAGTACAAACTCCGTCTGAATCCTAACAAGTGTACATTTGGAGTCCGTTTCTGCAAGTTATTGGGCTTTATTGTCAGTGAAAGAGGTATTGAAGTTGATCCTGCCAAGGTCAAAGCAATACAAGAGATGCATGCGCCCAAAACTGAGAAGCAAGTCCAAGGTTTTCTTGGCCGCTTGAATTATATTTCCAGATTCATATCCCACATGACTGCCACATGTGCGCCTATATTCATGCTCCTCCGGAAAGATCAGCATCATGATTGGACCGAAGATTGCCAGAAGGGAGACCATTGATTATGTACTTGACCGTTCTTGAAGACTCTATGGGTTGTGTATTGGGTCAGCAAGATGAATCAGGGAAGAAAGAGTATGTTATATACTACTTAAGTAAGAATTTCACTGATTGTGAATCTCGATACTCAATGCTTGAGAAGACATGTTGTACTTTGGCTTGGGCTGCTAAGCGCTTACGCCGGTACATGTTGAATCATACGACTTGGTTGATATCCAAAATGGATCCAATCAAGTATATCTTCGAGAAGCCTGCTTTAACTGGGAGAATTGCCCGTTGGCAGATGTTATTTGATGGCGCTATTAATCAATATGGAAATGGTATTGGGGCAGTGATTATTACTCCTCAGGGCACACATTTTCCTTTTACAGCAAGGATAACTTTCAAATGCACGAATAATATGGCGGAGTATAAGGCCTGTATTATGGGTTTAGAAGAATGTATTGATCTTAGGATCAAACATCTTGATGTTTATGGTGATTCGGCCCTTGTTGTTAATCAGATTAAGGGTGAATGGGAGACGAATCAGCCTGGCCTCATCCCATATAGAGATTATGCGAGGAGGATTTCAACTTTCTTTACTAAGGTTGACTTCCATCATATTCCTCGAGATGAGAATCGGATGACAGATGCTCTTGCTACGCTTGCTTCGATGATTGTGTTCAAATTCTAGAATGAAGTCCCCAATATTACTGTGATGCGTTTCGATAGACCAACTCATGTATTTGCAATTGAAGAGGTGAAAGATGATAAGCCATGGTATTATGATATCAAGTGTTTTCTTCAGAGTCAGATTTACCCGCCTGGGGCATCTGTTAAAGATAAGAAGACTTTGAGGAGATTATCTGGCAGTTTCTACCTCAATGGTGATGTGCTTTATAAGATGAATTTTGACATGATTCTGCTCAGATGCGTGTGTAGCGAGGTATTCATTACCTTTAGATTTATTGACTAAATCAAAAGTAAATCATACAATTCGAGTCGCCACCGCACTTCTATTTATCCAAAAGAAAGGTTAGAAAGCGAACAAAAACCAAGCAGTTTTATCAAATCAAAAACTAATAAAAATGTCAGAGATCTGGGTAAGGGGGTTGGTTATGCAATGGGAAGGTTTTAAGCACCCAAAACATCCTTAGTACTCTAAGGGAGCCCTTTTTACAAATGTTGTAAGGTAGGTTGGTATTTGTGAAAATTATTTGTGCTAACATGATTGGGGAGATGAGAAAAGAATATACAACTTATTTACAATTTTGTGTTTGAATGGATAAACCCATTACCTACGTACTATCTTAAAAAGGTAAGACCAAAACCTCGTAGTTCGGGGTAAAAATCTCAAAACAAGTTGGTGAATTGATTGGTCAAAAAGCCTTAAGGTCTTTTGTAATCAAAGGGAGAAAACTCAACCTAAAACCACAAATCCACCATGTGAGGAGAGCTTCAACATGCTAGTGAGGGGTTAACCCTATAATAAGCATGGAAGACTTATTGTCCATGACTAAGGATATAGGTGAGTATTATATCAACCTCAAGGATAACTCAAACCTAATAGCTAATGTTTATGAAAAGCTTTGGCAAGAAGTGGCCACTGAAAAGCTTTGACTTAGGATTCAATTCAAAATAAGTGTTATGAAAAGAGTTTGGGAAAATCAAAAGCATAATTCTTAGGTTTCTAATTTTAAAAATAATGTTAATGTTTGCACAAAAGTTTGGCTTGGGTTAGAGTGGAAGGAAGAAGAAGAATAACTAGTTCCTAAACATGCAAAGATGAAGGAAGAGAAGTAAAACCACATTGGAGTTCCCTTCTTGAGATCATAGTGATGATCCAAGTTGTTCCCTTTCCTCTGGAATTAGCAAGCAATAAGAAAATAACTCAAGCAATCAAGCAAACAATCAAGCTCCTAGGAATCTTCCAATGGCTTTTGTATCTCTCACTTTGGATGCTCATGACAATGGTTCTTCTATTTGGCTCAATGTTTGGGATCCCTAGCACAAGAACACACAAATCAAAAAGTTCCACAGTGCAATAGAAAGAATGGACAAGAGTGAGTTTAGAATTAGGTCCTTTCAATTCATCTTCAACATTAAGCACTCTAAAGGCATGAGGCCTAGTTGCTCTTTGACATTTTATAGCATTCTAAAGGAATGAGGCCTAGTTGCTCTTCAAACTCCATTAGCATAGGTAGGGTCCTTAAAACTAAGTCCTTTGTCCATTTGCATTGAGTTCACACAAACAAAACAAAACAAGCACAATAGTATATACACAATAATGTGCTCAAGTGAGCAAAAGGCAAATGGCATTAACATAAACATGAGCTCAAGTGAGCAAAGGGCAAAAACAAATGAATTAATGACAAGATATTAAATTGCATAAAAGTAAATTGCAAGAATTAAAAATTTTAATTAAAGTAAGTCATTAGTAGTTAGTGTTAGTGTGCCATAAGGAAACTTAGCGCTATGTTAAGCAATCGTAAGTGGACTAATGTAGTAGTCACACCTATCTAAGACCGGTCAATAAAACTATAGTCAACAAACACAAGTTAGAGATCATGACTAGTAAGCCAAGCTCCTACAACTTGCCATGCCAAAAGAAAAGAAGGATGATCTTGTATTAATTTAGGTTTTTTTCTTGACCAAGAAGCAACCTATCCTTAATGCAAAGTAATTCACTTGATCTTTGATCAAGATGAATATTATTTGAATCAAGGAAGGTTAAGCCTCTCATATGTCAAGTCTAACCACCAATCTTTAACTCATTGATCAAAAAGAAAAAGAAAAAGAAAAAGAAGAAGAAGAATGTACATAAATTGAAATTCAAATGAAATATTCAACACATATTGATCAAACATGAATAGAATCAAAGTCAATCAATGGTAAACAGAAGCAACATGAACCTTACACTTCAAGTTCACATATGCATGTTTTGCACCCTACATTTCAAGTTCAGTTTTCATTAATTTCCAAGGCCCAAATGAAGTTTTGATCAACATGACATTTGTTCCTTATGCAATAAGCTTTCCAACCATTACTCATAAGGTTGCATTTTGATTTTGGACAAGGTATTTTCGAAGGCTTGAACATTATAGTGCATTTTGTGAAAATCATTTCAATTGCCATGCATGAGCTCATACAGTCCAATCTGCACGTCCATTTCATTCAATTGTGATCTCAGCTTGCCAAATCAAGTGGCATTGGGCCCTCCATGCGCCTGTACATGCCCATGCATGGAGGCCATCTTCTCCCATGCACATGATTTTGATCATGCTTGCAGCTCCCTTCATCTATAAATACAAGGCCTTGGCTTCATAATTTCTCAACCAGAAGGCGCCCTACATGCTGTGCAACTGAAATCCCACCCTCACACCAAAGGAACTCTCTCTTTTCTCTCAAATTTTCAGATCTAGAATTCAGTTTCCTCGACTATTTTCTTAGATCTAAAAGTTCCTAGACCTCTTCACCTTGATCCATAGAGCTTTCTGTTTGCAAAAGAACCCAAGGATCTTGACTCAATTCCTCACAATTCAAAGGTTTTCCTCAACTACATTTTGCTTCGAAACAGCTTGTTAATGGTTCCATTTGCCTTGTTTTTGTGTGATCTGAAGTCCTCTGCATAGAGGCAACATTACTGTGCTTTCAATTTTTGAAATTAAGCAAGTTCAGTTGAACACCATTAAAATTCCATCTCTGATTTCTCTTAATGTAGAAACCTAGAGTGGATTTGGTTGGTACAAGGGTGATGTACATCACACCAGCTTTTGATTGGCACCTGGATCGTGCATTTTGGTTGATGTTTTAATTTCTGCAAATTTTGGTTTGGCCAGAAGTTGGCCGGAGAAGACGGTGGCGCTGGCCACCGTCTGGTCTCCAGATTCAATCATGTCCGTTCATTGCCTTTTCCAGATTGAATCTCACGCGTCCCTTGTTATGACTTTTTTAAATGCTCCATGTGACTCGTTTGACCTTGGTGTTTGGTGGACGCGCGCTGTGGGCCTCATGATCTGCCAGCTCAATTAATGAGCTCAGATCCAATGGTTCACGCTTTTTCTCATTTTTCGTTTTCTGATTTTATTTTCTTTTATTTCTTTTAATTCCATTTTATTTCTAAAATTCATATCTCTCTCATTATTGGTCCAAAAATTATGGGACCAATTGCATTATTTCTCTTTTAATTTCTAGTTTCTAAAAATGATTTTTAATACTTTTTATTTTATCATTTGCTATTTTTTATTAATTTTCTCTTTTCTGGTTATTTTTAATTCATTTTAAATAGTTTTTGATATTCAAAAAATACAAAAATATTTTCTCAACCTCTTTGAATGATGATAGATCTATGAAAAATATTCTCATCAATTTATTAATTGATTTGAGATTTATTTGAGATTTTAGTTCAATTAGATTATTTTTATGCACTTTTAATTGATTTAAAATAGTTTCTGACTTTTAAAAATGCTGAAATTTTTTGTCAAACTTTGTTTGACCTTGTTGAACTTGGGATAATTCACTTGGACTTTTCAAAGTTGATTTGAAGTGAGTTTGAAGTTTGACCTTTCTTTTATTATTTTAATTCAAGTTTTATTTTAAATATTAAAAATGCCAAAGATATTTTATTTATTTATTGACTTCTAATTCTCATTTTGCTTCTGTTTTATATTGTTTGACCTTGATCTTCTCTATCTTTGGTCATAGCTTGTTGATTATCTCATTCCATTTCATTTAATGCACTTTAATTCTTTTTCTTCTTCTTCTCCTTCTTTTTTTTTTTGATCAATGAGTTAAAGATTGGTGGTTAGCATTGATTAGGGAGGTTTAATCTTCCTTGATTCAAATCTAATTCATCTTGATCATGGATCAAGTGAATGGCTTTGCATTAAGGATAGATTGTTTTCTAAATTATGTAAAGAACCTAAATCAATACAAGATCATTTCTCATCTTCTTTTTGGCATGGCAAGTTGTTGGAGTTTGATTCACTAATCAATACCTCTAACTTGTGTTGTTGCCTACATTATTATTGACCGGCCTCAGATAGTTGTGACTTCTACATAAGTCCAATTACGATTGCTTAACATAGCGCTAAATTTGCCTTATGGCACACTAACTATTAACACTAACCATTAACCATTAACATTTAATTCTTGTTCTTTACATTTATGAAATTTACTATTCTTGTACATATTATTCATTTGTTTTTCCCCCTTTGCTCACTTGAGCACATGTTTATGTTAATGCAATTTGCCTTTTGCTCACTTGAGCACATAATTGTGTGTATATTATTGTGCTTGTGTTTTGTTTTGATTGTTGTGTACCAAATGCAAAAGAAATGGACAAATGGACTTAGTTTCTAGGACATTCCCTATGCAAAATTGGAGTAAAAGGACCTTAATGTTGAATATGGATTAGAAGGACCAAACCTCTAAACTCACTCTTGTCCATTCTTGATTTGCTTCATAAGACGCTTTGATGTGTGTGTGCTTTTGTGCTAGGGAATCCTATGAGAACTCAACTTGAAGAATCATTGCCATGTTCATCCAAAGTGAAAGATACAAGAGACATTGGGGATCTTCTAAGAAGCTTGTTTGATTATGTTGATTGCTTGAGCTTACTATTATTTTGCTTGCATATTCCATAGGATGGGAGCTACTTGGATCATCAATATGATCTCAAGATAGGAACTCTGTAACACCCCAATAAAAATAAGATAATTATTTGATTTAAATTAATATTATATTTATTAATTTAATTAAATAATTGGAATTTATTGGATTATTATTATTATTATTTTGGAATAATAATTATTGGAAAATATATAAGTTGGAAATAAGAAAAAGAGTCCCATTTGGAAAATAAAGGGTTTCACGTGAAAAGCAGAGAAGCGGCTGAAAAGAGGAAAAGGGCAAAGGGGACAGAGCAAGAGGAAGAAGGTTGGAGAAGAGAAGAGCTTGGAGCTTGAGATTCGCCGGATTAACTTAGGTAAGGGGGGTTTATCGTCGTTTAATGGGTATTATGGGTTAGCATGTAATGGGTAGTGATAAACCGTTGAATTAACCCAAATTGGGATTTGGAATGCTGAGAAATTGTGATGAATAGATTGCGTGAAAACTGTAATTGAATCGATAATGGTGTGTATCGTAAATTGCTGGACGTGTAGCTTTTTACGGAATTGGAATCGGAGGTCCGGAAGTCCTCCAACGGCGGAAAATGCGGAGAATTCTGCATTTTGCCTTGTGTTAGCGCAGGAACAGCTTCTGTCTTGCGTTAACCGGTTAACCCAGGGTGTTAACCGGTTAACACTGTTATGTATTCTGAATAATTGCTGTTTTGTCTGCGTTAACCGGTTAACCCAGGGCGTTAACCGGTTAACACTGTTAAGTTTTGGGCAGAAAGCGTGTTTGTGCTGCGTTAACCGGTTAACCCAGGGCGTTAACCGGTTAACACTGTTGCAGAGTGGAAAAATTGTTAATTAAAATGTTGTGTGCCTAATTGATGGTTGCCTATATCGGTGTGTGATATAGTAGGGATTATTTCCCGCTGTTTTGAGCAGTATAGGTATTAGTAGAGTGTGCTAATACTGTGTTTAATTATTTGACATGATATGATGTGTTGATACATGTGTTGATAATGTATGATGGTATGCATAATGTTGTGAATGTGTATGTTATGCATGTGTTGTGAATGGACTGTTTTATGGCTTAGAGAGTGAGCATCGGTCCATTGTGGATTATTGTTGTGATGTTGCATTGCTAGGTGATTAGCGTGCATAATGTGGCCTTTATGGTGGTAGCTAATTCCCATGGTGAGGAATTAGTGATGTTAGTCATTTGGACTGCTTTTGATGTTTGCATGCTAGGTGAATTAGCGTGCATAGCATGGCCCTTGGGGTGGTAGCTAATTCCCATGGTGAGGAATTAGTGATGTGAGTCACTAGGTCTCAAATGAGTGGGACTGGTGAGCTTGGTAGCCGTACCTGGATTTGGTCGGTGAAGTTGAACTATATGTTCACAAATAGTCGGTACCGCATGCATGGAGTCTCATTGCATAATATATGTGTAGTGTATAATATGAATGGATGTATTCCAATGTTATACGTGTGTTGTGTTGGCATTGAGCATGAGTATGAATTGTGTTGATATTGAGTATGATGTTTGAGTTGATGTGCCGTTACTGAATGTGTGATACGATTAGGGTGATTAATGTGTTAAATTACTTAACATGACATTATATTCTATAATGCTTATTATATCGATCGAGGAACTCACCCTTACAACTATTTTTCAGGTAACGAGCAGTGATTGAGTAGAAGCTAATGCGTGGAGTCTAGTGTAGTCTCCTTAGTGGGTCATGCTCTGATAGATGTAACATCGGGAGGGAACATTTTAATTGTGTTGTTGATGTTTGCTGAACCAGTTTATATGTAGTATGTTACATGTTTTGAATGATCGATTTGATCTCTATCCGCTGCGTATTGTGCAATACTTTATGTTTTGAGTTAAATAATGAGCATGACTAGATAGTATGACGAATGGTGCGAAATAAATGTGTGACACCCTTAATTGCATGATTACTCTGATTTATATGTTGTTATTTTAATTAAATATTTGGGGTATTTTAGGAGGGTGTTACAAACTCCATTTATGGTCTTGTTTCTTATCCCTCATCTCTTGTATGATTAGGACTTTAGCCATTCTTCTTCTTCCCTCCACTCAAACCCAAGCCAAAACTTTTGTGAAAACATTTAACATTTGTTTTCAAACCTTAGAAACCTAAGCCTTATGCTTTTGATTTTCAAACTTCTTTTCATAACACTTATTTTGAATTGAACTTTTAAGTCAACTTTGACCATACTTTGTAAATACTTTTCATTGGTAAATACCACTCATTCAAATACCTTTTTTATGGTTTCAATGGCCACTCTCTTAATCAAAAACTTTTCATAACCTTTAGCTATTAGGTTTGAGTTATCCTTGAGGTAGATGTAATACTCACATATATCCTTAGTGATGGACAATGAGTCTTCCATGCTTATTATAGGGTTAACCCCTCACTAGCATGTTGAAGCTATCCTCACATGGTGGATTTGTGGTTTTAGGTTGAGTTTTCTCCCTTGGATAACAAAAGACCTTAAGGCTTTTGGACCAATCAATTCACCAACTCATTTTGAGATTTTTACCCCGAACTACGAGGTTTTGATCCTAATCTTTTTTCAAAATGGTACGTAGGCAATGGGTTTATCCATCCAAACACAAAATGTAAATAACTTGTATATTCTCTTCTCATCTCTTCAATCATGTTTGCACAAACAAATTTTCACCAAAATACCAACCTTACAACAAATGTGAAAAGGGCTCCCTAGGAGTACCTAGGATGTTTTGGGTGCTTAAAACCTTCCCATTGCATAACCAACCCCCTTACCCCGATCTCTGATATTTTTACTAGTTTTTGATTCGATAAAACTTTTAGGTTTTTGTTCGCTTTCTAACCATTCCTTTGATTAAATAGAAGTGCGGTGGCGACTCGACCTGTATGGTTTACCTTAGATTTAGTCAATATCTCTAATGGTAACGAATACCCCGCTACAGAAAAGTGGCGACTCTGCTGGGGAAATTTGCCTAGTGGGTTTTGCCTACTTTTCATATTTGTTGTATTGAATTGTATATTATTTTGTGACATATTTTTGTGCAATTTGGGATTACTGTATTGTATATAATGATTGAATTGCTTGAATATTAATTCCTTGTATGCTTGGTGATCTTTGTGAGATGAGTTCTATACCCGAACTCAAGTGCACTTAGGATAGGAGAATGGCATAGTCTTGTTGACTTGTGTGGAGTTATTCCTTAGCAAGTTGACTTGCAAGCCCATTCACTTGGTGGAGGTCATGTTGGGATCAATAATGTCACACAAGTAGATGTGGTTAGACATTACTCTTTCCAATATAGACCTTAGAAGCCAAGGACCTTAGTTTACCAAGCCCATATTGGCCTATTCTTAGGATGTAGTGCGAAAGTCGTTCAAGTGTAAGATTTGATACGATTGTTACGTGATACTACACTCATAAGAGTCTCTCTTCAGAATATTTTTGGAATACGAGTAGTCGTTTATCCGATAATATCCGAAAGATGGGATGATGACTATGGGAACCTCTTTTAGAACATGTTTGGCAGGTTTAAACCCTAGTACACTCCCTTTAGGTGGTTCTTTACCGAGACTCCATGCTCGTGACTAGCAACAAACCCTTGATTAATGGTTGATCCGTTCTTGAATCCTTAATATCAATGGAACTTGGGTGTTGATAAGGTGTAAACCATAATCCACCAAAATGGATGATTGATATTAAGGATGACATGATCCATCCCATGACCATTGTTTGGTGTGCTTTGCTTGATCCTTGAGTGTGATTGTTGCATTCATGCATCCATGCACTCATTTGCATCCATATCATCAACAATGAGAAAATTTTCAAGGAACTTAAGAGGTCTACTTGCAAATTTTCAGACATGGAAAGACAAAGAAGGAATACGAAGAAGTACAGTTTCCGACAACCCGACTTGAAAGAGCTAAGGAATTTGACATCCTATGTACTAGATCCCTTGGGTTTCAAGGCTCGTTCTGGAAAGCTTCTATCTGTTCTGACTACTCAGGTGGACGAAGGATTGATGAGTGTATTTGTGCAGTTCTATGATCCCTTGTACCGTTGCTTCACATTTCTGGATTTTCAGCTTTTGCCCACACTTGAGGAGTATGCCTACCTTGTGGGTATACCTATTCTAGACCAGTTGTCATTCAGTGGCTTAGAGAGTGTTCCTACTTCTCAAGAGATAGCTGTTATGTTGCATACAGATGAAACTCTGGTTGGTGCTCATATGATTACCAAAGGTGGAATTCAAGGTCTCCCTTATGAGTTCCTCATTGCTCAAGCTACTATGTATGGGAAGGCCATGAGTGAGGACGCCTTTGAGGCCATATTTGTACTTCTCATATATGGGCTAGTGT
Source organism: Lathyrus oleraceus (assembly GCF_024323335.1). Lineage (NCBI taxonomy): Eukaryota > Viridiplantae > Streptophyta > Magnoliopsida > Fabales > Fabaceae > Lathyrus > Lathyrus oleraceus. The sequence goes on along the minus strand of NC_066585.1, from coordinate 516,065,606 downwards.
TATTCCCCAACATCAACAAGTTTGTGGATGTGAACGCTATTAGGATTTTCTCTACTCTTAATCCCATTCCGACTATATTTGGTGACACTTACTTTTCTTTGCATATGAGGAATGCAAAAGGTGGTGGTACCATTGTGTGTTGTTTGCCTCTACTGTACAAGTGGTTTATTTCACACTTGCCATAGACGGTCGCCTTCAAGGAGAACAAAGGATGTCTACGGTGGTCCACGAGACTTATGTCTCTCACTAATGATGATATCTTTTGGTACAACCGTATATATGATGGTGTGCAGATTATCGACTCTTGTGGTGAATTCTCCAATGTGCCTCTTCTTGGTAAATGTGGTGGGATTAACTACAACCCTATTTTGGCACGTCGTCAGCTTGGGTTCCCCCTAAAGGATAAACCCAATAACATTCTGTTAGAGGGTGTGTTCTTTCAGGAGGGTAAATATCCCCAAGGCTTGAAGGATAGGATGGTTAGCGCTTGGCGCAAGATCCATAAGAAAGGAAGTAAGGAGCTAGGTCCGAAGAACTGCATCACTTTGGAGCCTTATACTTCTTGGGTTAGGAGGAGAGCTTCTGAGTACCTCATGCCCTTACGAGTATCAAAGACCTACACCGTTGGTTGTGGCTGGGCCTTCAACCCTCCCTGACCAAAGAGTAGAGGAGTTGAGAGACGAAGACCGTTCGCGTGCTTGGATCCGTGAACGAGAGGAGTTGCTTCAGCAGATCAAAGAGAAGGATGCTTTGATAGAGTTCCTCGAGCACTAGGTTATTGATGATCCTGATGACGCATGGACTTCTCTACTTCCTTAGTCTTCCAAGTTTTGGAAGAGGAAGAAAGATCGACTTGCCAAAGAGAAGGCAGACATGGAGGCAGCCTACGAGAGGGAGGTGAAGAGGCTTCGTGCATCTTATCTTCCTGTGTCCAGAGCTTTAGATGATTGCTTCTAGGGTTCCATAGGATGATCATTTTCCTTCTCTCTTGTATTGAATTTGGTTACCAAGACTGTACTTCTTTGGTGTAAAAATATTTTCCAAATATTATTTGATGTGATATTTCCATATGCCATAAATGTCTAATACTTCCAATATTTGAAAATAGGACTCTAAAGTTCCTCTGATATAAAATAATAAAATCATATGCATTGCATGCATCATGTGCATAAGCAGGTTTTGCTCCAGGCTTCTTGTTCTATGGTTTAACTCTGTGTTCTTCATTTATTTTGAAGACAAGCTGACTCACCGGTACTACACCCAAGCCAACGCATCAAGACTAATGGATCATTTGGAACAAGAGAACCGTGAGCTTAAGGAGGAAGTAGCCAGATTGACTGCCCTGATGGAGTCATTCATGGCTGCCCAGAGCCAGTCGTCTCCGACACCTTCAACTCCTCCCTAGAGGACAGTCATCTCCGAGATTGTCTCATCAACTGTGTCTGCGGCCAGCACACACTTTACTCCAACAGCCATGCCAGCCGGGTTTCCGTGGGGGATGCCTCCCAACTTCATGCCTGAGGGTCCTGCACCCACCTTTGCTTCTCTGTCGGCATCTAGCCCGGTCCTTGCTGTTCCTCCTCCTGTCGTGCATACTATGCCCAAAGTAGACGACACCATCTATCATTCTGAGCCGTCTGAAGGCCCAGATGTCTATGAAAAGATGGATGCTATGAATGGTCAATTTCTTAAGCTCCACAAGGAATTGAAAACTCTTCGAGGAAAGGATCTTTTCGGCAAGTCTGCTGCTGAACTTTGTTTGGTCCCTAACGTGAAAATCCCTGTAAAGTTCAAGGTCCCTAACTTTGAAATGTACAAGGGAAATACTTGCCCTCTCAGCCACCTGGTCATGTATGCCAGGAAAATGTCGACTCAGACCGACAACGACCAGCTTGTCATTCACTACTTCCAAGACAGTTTGTCCAGTGCAGCCCTACGTTGGTATATGGGCTTGGACAATGCGAACATCCGATCCTTCAACGACCTTGGCGAGGCCTTCGTCAAGAAATACAAGTATAACGTGGATATGGCTCCCGATAGGGATCAATTGAGAGCCATGTACCAGAAGGACAAGGAAACTTTCAAAGAATACGCCCAGAGGTGGCGAGAGGTAGCAACACAGATTGTGCCCCCGCTAAAAGAGAAAGAGATGACCAAGATCTTTCTGAAGACCTTGAGTTCTTTTTATTATGAGCGAATGATTGCCAGCGCTCCTTCTGACTTCACCAAAATGGTGAACATGGGGATGCGTATGGAAGAGGGAGTCAGAGAAGGGCCCCTGACCAGAGAAGAAGGCTCTTCTGCCAAACGGTATGGGGCGTTTCCAAAGAAGAAAGATGGTGAGGCACATGCTGTGACCTCCCATGCTAAATCAAGAAGACCCTCGGTGAGGAGGAAGACCGTGCGTCCTGCCGGTAACCAGCATCAGGTGGCTCACATAGCACCTGTTTTCAAAGATAATCAGTAGTATCAGCATCACAACAATAATCAGCAACAACCACATCCGCAATATCAACAATAACAGCACTGTCCGCAACATCAGGCCTACCAGCCTCGAAACAGTAATCAAGCCAGTACGAGTTACGAGAGGAAGAGGGTCACCTTCAATCCTATTCCCATGACATATGCAGAATTATATCCCTCTTTGATAGAGAGGAAGTTGATTACTCCACGAGACCCACCGGCTATACCTACCAACCCCCAGTGGTGGTATAAGCCAGAATTACACTGTGTCTATCATTCCGATGCTCCCGGACACGACGTGGAAAATTGCTACCCACTGAAGACCAAGGTTCAAGACCTTGTGAGATGTGGTATTCTGTGTTTCGAGGATGTAGGTCCTAATGTAAAGAAGAACCCATTGCCCGAGCGTGGGAAGTCTGTCAACATGGTCCAGGGTTGCCCTGGTAAATACAAAGTCAAATATGTCAGTCATATTCGACAATCTCTAGTCGAGATGCATAAATTGCTGTGTGATTACAGTCATTACGAGCACGGCCACGATAGATGTCGAGTTTGTTCTATTAATCAAAGAGGATGTCGCCAAGTGCGCAAAGATGTTCAAGAAATGTTGGATGAAGGAGTCATTGAGATACTTCAAAACCGAAATATTGACGAAGATGCTGATGAAGTCAATGTAATCTCTCCAGTATTTCGGATCCTTGAGCCTGTTATTATCAAGTACGATGGTAGCAAGCAAAAGGCTTCTCCTTCTTTGACCATTAAACCAGCTGGCCCTGTCCCTTATTCTTCCGAGAAAGCGGTTCCCTATTGCTACAATGCAGTAGCATTGGAGAATAGGAAAGAGGTGCCCCTGCCCTCTACATCTGTTGTTAATATTACCGACGTCAGCGGCCTGACCCGTAGCGGTCATGTCTTCTCGGCTCCGCCGAAACCTCAAGCTGATGTTCGAAGGACTGATACTGTTGATTATGCTGAACGCCCGGTTGGGAATGCTGTGAATGCTCTGAATCCGACACTTGTTGCCAAACCTGCCTCTATGTTGAAAACTCCTGTCTCTGCTGGCCAGAGTTGTAATACAAAAGAAGACTATGATGAGATGTTGAGGCTCATCAAAAGGAGTGAGTACAACGTGGTAGATCAGCTTCTACAGACGCCATCCAAAATCTTTGTACTATCCTTACTGATGAATTCAGAACCACACCGAGAAGCTCTGCAGAAGGTGTTGGATGTGGCGTATGTGGATCACGACGTCACGATTGAACAATTTGATAGTATTGTTGCAAACATCACCGCTTGTAACAATTTAAGTTTTTGTGATGCTGATCTCCCCGAGGAGGGAAGAGACCACAATTTGGCACTACACATCTCCATGAGCTGCAAAGATGATGCCATGTCCAATGTGCTGGTGGACACTGGGTCATCATTGAACGTGTTGCCAAAGTCCACTCTTGCAAAATTGTCATATCAGGGGCCTCTCATGAGGTAGAGTGGAGTAGTGGTGAAAGCTTTCGATGGGTCTCGTAAAACTGTGATTGGAGAGGTTGAGCTCCCAGTCAAGATTGGACCAAGTGATTTCCTGATCACCTTCCAGGTCATGGACATTCACCCATCGTATAGTTGTCTTTTGGGCCGGCCATGGATTCACGAGGCAGGCGTCGTGACATCCACCCTACACTAGAAACTGAAGTTTGTCAAAAATAAGAAGCTGGTGGTGGTAGGGGGAGAGAAGGCTCTCCTGGTTAGCCATTTGTCTTCTTTCTCTTATATAGATGTTGAGGATGAAGTTGGAACCTCATTCCAAGCTTTATCTATTGCTAAGCCTATTAAGAAGGGAACTTCTTCATTTGCGTCCTATAAAGATGCGAAGTTGGCCATTGAGCATGGTGCAACTGTTGGATTGGGGCAAATGATTAAGCTGGAAGACAACAAATCTCGGGCTGGCATAGACTATTTTTCTGGTGTGTTCAACAAGCAAGGGTTGTTCAAGAGTGATGGATTCATCCACACTGGTCAAGATGAATAGGTTGTTGCCATAGTGGAAGATGATGAAGAGGAAGATTCTGGCAACTTCATCATCCCTGGAGGGATCTGCAATAATTGGGTCGTTGTGGATATTCCAACAGTTATCCATAAGTCAAAGTAATGTTCATTGTGTTTAAAAACCCTCCTCCCATGCCAAAAGGAGGAGTGATGACATTGTTGGCGCATAAATACAATGATATTTTCTTTCAATAAATTCATGTTAAATGTTTGTTTTTTCAATTATTTTCCCTTTTCGCTTTTGCATGAAATTGGTGATCACATAAAACCCTAAAAATAGAATAAAATCAATCTTTTCATCTACATAATGATTTTCCTTGTTTGAATTCTAAAATCTCTTTATATCCAAAATCATTATGCAGGTTGATCAAACCCATTGAACATAATGATCCAACACCATCTCCCAACTTTGAATTCCCTATATTTGAGGCGGAAGAAGATGATTTTGAAGAGATTCCCGACGAGATTATTCGTCTACTTGAGCATGAAGAGAAGATCATTCAGCCGCATCTTGAGAATTTGGAAACAGTCAACTTCGGGTCTGAAGATTGTGTGCGAGAAGTAAAGATTGGGGCACTCCTGGAAGAATCTATTAAGAAGGGGTTGATTGAGTTGCTACGAGAATATGTCGACGTCTTTTCCTGGTCGTATGAAGACATGCCTGGTCTGGATACTGATATCGTGCAACATTTCCTGCCTTTGAAGCCTGAGTGTGTGCCTGTGAAGCAGAAGCTCAGAAGAACTCATTCTGATATGGCAGTGAAGATCAAAGAGGAAGTTCATAAGCAAATTGATGCGGGGTTTCTGGTGACTTCTACATATCCTCAATGGGTGGCTAATATTGTTCCCGTGCCTAAGAAAGATGGAAAAGTCCAAATGTGTGTGGACTATAGAGACTTGAATAAAGCTAGTCCGAAAGATGATTTCCCTCTACCACATATTGATATGTTGGTAGATAATACAGCTAAATTCAATGTCTTCTCGTTTATGGACGGATTTTCCGGATATAATCAGATCATAATGGCACCCGAGGATATGGAGAAGACAACATTCATCACACCTTGGGGAACATTCTGTTATCGAGTGATGCCCTTCGATTTTAAGAACGTCGGAGCCACGTATTGAAATTCTAGTTATCATACTTTGGACGTCACACTGGTTGTTATGACATACAATTCTGCACAGACAGGGATTATGCAGAACTTAACAGTAAGTGCAGTAAATAACACAAGTAATTGTTCACCCAGTTCAGTCCAACATGACCTACATCTGGGGGCTACCAAGCCAGGGAGGAAATCCACTATTAGTAGTATCAATTCAAAGCTAAACTCACCCGTTTACAACTTATCACTTAATCCCTACCCAATGCAATTTCAATCTTAACCTAAGATCAGAGTTCCTACTCACTCCCCCTCAATCACCTCAGTGATATTAAAGACACTTTGAAGTCACACTTCAAACACAACTCTTGATTATGCTTCACAGCTTGAATCAAGATACACAGCACTCACGCTTAAAAGCTTTGAGTGACACAACACTTACAACTCAATGAACACCCTATGCCAAAGCAATCATCTACTTGATAATGGCTTGGCTTACAAGATACTTCTAATACTAGACTCACAAAAATACAGCAGTGAAGTATGATGGACACACTAAATCTTCACGCCTCAAAATCCCTGAAACTGAATGAAGGAACGCCTTCCTTTTATATTGCAGTGTCCTGGGCTTTTGCACCTGTATTCTCCTGAATTTAAGGTCACACAAGTTCCCATAAATTCAACATTTAGGTTACTAACAAATAGGCTATTTGTTAGGTTCATTGAATGTAGCTTGGTTGTTGATTTCCTGGATTTTCTCTCAGCTGTTGAATCCCTAAAGAATAGCCTGAGAAAAAGCTGAAACAGAAAACTGAACAACCTACAATTTAGCATATGCTGTCAGGCATGAATGTCACGACATTCAGCTTGACATCAAGGTCCATATGCTGAGTCAGTTTTTCCAGAAAACAGACTGTACAATTTTGCTGGCCTGTACATGATCAAAATGACCATACTACAGTAACAGCTTACATTAATAAATGTCAAAGTGTCCAACTTAACATTTACACATTTGGCCTTAAGTTAGTTATGTTATTCTCTTGAAGAACAAACTAAGTTACATGCTGAAGTATAACAGAACACCACTCTGTCTAATCTTCAGCAGCTGCTTTCAATGATGAATGTCATAACATCCAGTTTGACATTCAGTCAGTAGGCCTTATGCCAGGTCTGGTTCTTCCTTGATAACAGAACTCCTGCTGTTCTATTCCTTAGTATCTGTTGACAGGTATGAATGTCACAGCATCCAGTTTGACATTCAATAAATCCTGTGTTAGCTAGTCCTGCAGTAACTACAATGTAGTTACACGTACATGTCATGACATCAGTCAAGACATTGGTACCCATCTAGTGTTTTACCATATAATGCAGCCAATTAAACACCTACACGTATCAACGAGCTATGACGACCTTGTTTCATGATATGATGCACAAGGAGATCGAGGTGTATGTTGATGATATGATTGCAAAGTCAAGAACGGAGGTTGAACATGTAGAACACTTGTTGAAGCTTTTTCAGCGTTTGAGGAAGTATAAGCTTCGTCTGAATCCTAACAAGTGTACATTTGGAGTCCGTTACGACAAGTTATTGGGCTTTATTGTCAGCGAGAGAGGTATTGAGGTTGATCCCACATAAGTCAAAGCAATACAAGAGATGCCTGCGCCCAAAACTGAGAAGCAAGTCCGAGGTTTTCTTGGCCGCTTGAATTATATTTCCAGTTTATATCCCACATGACTGCCACACGTGCACTGATATTCAAGCTCCTCTAGAAAGATCAGTCTCATGATAGGACCGAGGATTGCCAAAAAGCCTTTGACAGTATCAAAGAGTATTTGTCTGAGCCTCCGATTCTGTCTCCACCTGTGGAAGGGAGACCGTTGCTTATGTATCTGACAGTTCTTGAAGACTCAATGGGTTGTGTCCTTGGTCAACAAGATGAGTCAGGGAAGAAAGAATATGCTATCTACTACCAGAGTAAGAAGTTCACCGAGTGTGAGTCTCGATACTCGATGCTTGAGAAAACATGATGTGTTTTGGCTTGGGCTGCTAAGCGCTTACGCCAGTATATGTTAAATCATACGACTTGGTTGATATCCAAAATAGATCCAATCAAGTATATCTTTGCGAAGCCTGCTTTAACTAGGAGGATTGCCCGTTGGCAGATGTTGTTATTTGAGTATGATATTGAGTATCGAGCTTAGAAGGCTATAAAAGGTAGTATCCTGGCTGACCACTTCGCGCATCAACCAATTGAGGATTATCAGTCAGTTCAGTATGACTTCCCAGATGAGGAAATTCTGTATTTGAAAATGAAAGATTACGATGAATCTACGCTCGATGAAGGGCCAGAGCCTGGTTCTCGATGGAGCATGGTATTTGATGACGCTGTAAATCAATATGGAAATGGTATTGGGGCAGTGATTATTACTCCTCAGGGCACACATTTTCCTTTTACAGCAAGGATAACTTTCAAATGCACGAATAATATGGCTGAGTATGAGGCCTGTATTATTGGATTGGAAGAATGTATTGATCTTAGGATCAAACATCTTGATGTTTATGGTGATTCGGCCCTTGTTATTAATCAGATTAAGGGTGAATGGGAGACGAATCAGCCTGGCCTCATCCCATATAGAGATTATGCTAGAAGGATTTCAACATTCTTTACCGAGGTTGACTTCCATCATATTCCTCGAGATGAGAACCAGATGGCAGATGCTCTTGCTACACTTGCTTCAATGATTGTGGTAAGACTTTGGAATGAAGTTCCCAATATCACTGTGATGCGTTTGGACAGACCAGCTCATGTATTTGCGGTAGAAGAGGTGCAAGATGATAAGCCATGGTATTATGATATCAAGTGCTTTCTTCAGAGCCAGACTTACCCGCCTGGGGCATCTGTAAAAGATAGAAAGACTTTCAGGAGATTATCAGGCAGTTTCTACCTCAATGGCGATGTACTTTATAAGAGGAATTTTGACATGGTTCTGCTCAAATGCGTGGATAGACACGAAGCAGACCTGTTAATGACTGAGGTCCATGAGGGTTCATTTGGTACTCATTCCAATGGACATTCCATGGCTAGAAAGATGTTGAGAGCAGGTTACTAATGGCTGACAATGGAGTCTGATTGCTGCAAATATGTGAAGAAATGCTATAAGTGTCAGATTTATGCGGATAAGATTCATATTCCTCTGACACTTCTGAATGTGATTTCATCACCATGGCCTTTCTCTATGTGGGGAATTGACATGATTGGCATGATAGAGCCGAAAGCGTCCAACGGTCACAGATTTATTCTCGTAGCAATTGATTACTTCACTAAGTGGGTTGAAGCGGCCTCATATGCAAATGTGATGCCGAAAGAGCTATGTAGCGAGTTCAAGATTGTGCATCATAATTCTTCTCCTTACAGACCCAAGATGAATGGGGTTGTTGAAGCTGCTAATAAGAATATCAAGAAGATTATCCAGAAGATGGTTGTTGTAACAGCCCAATTTTAGTAATTAGTTCGTATATTATTATTATTATATTATATTTAATTATTTGGAGTGTTAAGTAATTAATCGGTTGTTAGGTAGTATAATGATTGAGTATATTAATTAATTTGGTGTGTTAATTAATTATTTAGTTGATATAATTAAATAATTGAATTAACTAACTTGGTGTGCATAGTGAGTGGTTTAATTTATTTAAATTTAAATAAGAGATATTTAAATATTAGGTATTATTGGGCCTAGTAATTAAATTAGATGGATGTCATGATTTAAGCCCAACTAGAATACTAATATAAATAGTAAGAGGTGAGGAGAGTGAGAATTAGAATTCATTTGAACATTGAAGGCAATAGAGAAAGAGGAGAGGAAAAGTAAGAGGACGGTAGCTCGCTCGAGATTAGCTGGAGAGTTTCCGTATTTTAGTTTGACGATTAGGTAATGAGTCAATGCTCTGGTCATGTAACACTGGGTAGATTGGTAGTATCGAACTCATATCTCATTGGAGATGCAGTATGTTATTACTTGAGTTATGTTATCTGGAGATGATTGTTGAGAGATGATCATGGTATGAGACATGGATCATTTTATGAAATACATGAGTATTCGTTATTTTCCGCTGCGAACGCATATGCGTGAATATTCATGATAATTGAGATGTGTTATTTAAATGACCAGGTGTATTGTTGGTTTTTGAAAGCTTTTAGTTTTTGAAAACGTCGATGTGACGCCCTTTTGTTTATATGCGTGCTTATTTACTCTGATTATATCTTAAAAATTTTGGGGTAGAAAAAGGGGTGTTACATTAGTGGTATTAGAGCATGGTCGACCAGTTGGTCAATAGTCGTTAGGGTTTTCAATCCCGTTGTATTTGATTTGTGTATCTGACACGATCGATAGTGTTTGTCTGATACATTAGTAGTATCAGAGCAGGTCGGTCCGTCCGACCAGGTAGTTTAATTAGGTTTGTTCCCTAGTATGCGACATGTGTGTGAGAACACTGTCGGTGCTTGTTTTAATTTCCATTGGCAGGTTGGGAACTCGAGGATAAGATGAGGGAATCGTATCCGGAGTTGTTCGTTTGAGGTGAATTTTCGAGGACGAAAATCTTTTAAGTGGGGGAGAGTTGTAACAGCCCAATTTTAATAATTAGTTCGTATACTATTATTATTATATTATATTTAATTATTTGGAGTGTTAAGTAATTAATCGGTTGTTAGGTAGTATAATGATCGAGTATATTAATTAATTTGGTGTGTTAATTAATTATTTAGTTGATATAATTAAATAATTGAATTAACTAACTTGGTGTGCATAGTGAGTGGTTTAATTTATTTAAATTTAAATAAGAGATATTTAAATATTAGGTATTATTGGGCCTAGTAATTAAATTAGATGGATGTCATGATTTAAGCCCAACTAGAATACTAATATAAATAGTAAGAGGTGAGGAGAGTGAGAATTAGAATTCATTTGAAAATTGAAGGCAATAGAGAAAGAGGAGAGGAAAAGTAAGAGGACGGTAGCTCGCTCGAGATTAGCTGGAGAGTTTCCGTATTTTAGTTTGACGATTAGGTAATGAGTCAATGCTCTGGTCATGTAACACTGGGTAGATTGGTAGTATTGAACTCATATCTCATTGGAGATGTAGTATGTTATTACTTGAGTTATGTTATCTGGAGATGATTATTGAGAGATGATCATGGTATGGGACATGGATCATTTTATGAAATACATGAGTATTCGTTATTTTCCGCTGCGAACGCATATGCGTAAATATTCATGATAATTGAGATGTGTTATTTAAATGACCAGGTGTATTGTTGGTTTTTGAAAGCTTTTAGTTTTTGAAAACGTCGATGTGACGCCCTTTTGTTTATATGCGTGCTTATTTACTCTGATTATATCTTAAATATTTTGGGGTAGAAAAAGGGGTGTTACATTAGTGGTATTAGAGCATGGTCGACCAGTTGGTCAATAGTCGTTAGGGTTTTCAATCCCGTTGTATTTGATTTGTGTATCTGACACGATCGATAGTGTTTGTCTGATACATTAGTAGTATCAGAGCAGGTCGGTCCGTCCGACCAGGTAGTTTAATTAGGTTTGTTCCCTAGTATGCGACATGTGTGTGAGAACACTGTCGGTGCTTCTTTTAATTTCCATTGGCAGGTTGGGAACTCGAGGATAAGATGAGGGAATCGTATCCAGAGTGGTTCGCTTGAGGTGAATTTTCGAGGACGAAAATCTTTTAAGTGGGGGAGAGTTGTAACAGCCCAATTTTAATAATTAGTTCGTATATTATTATTATTATATTATATTTAATTATTTGGAGTGTTAAGTAATTAATCGGTTGTTAGGTAGTATAATGATCGAGTATATTAATTAATTTGGTGTGTTAATTAATTATTTAGTTGATATAATTAAATAATTGAATTAACTAACTTGGTGTGCATAGTGAGTGGTTTAATTTATTTAAATTTAAATAAGAGATATTTAAATATTAGGTATTATTGGGCCTAGTAATTAAATTGGATGGATGTCATGATTTAAGCCCAACTAGAATACTAATATAAATAGTAAGAGGTGAGGAGAGTGAGAATGAGAATTCATTTGAACATTGAAGGCAATAGAGAAAGAGGAGAGGAAAAGTAAGAGGACGGTAGCTCGCTCGAGATTAGCTGGAGAGTTTCTGTATTTTAGTTTGACGATTAGGTAATGAGTCAATGCTCTGGTCATGTAACACTGGGTAGATTGGTAGTATCGAACTCATATCTCATTGGAGATGCAGTATGTTATTACTTGAGTTATGTTATCTGGAGATGATTGTTGAGAGATGATCATGGTATGAGACATGGATCATTTTATGAAATACATGAGTATTCGTTATTTTCCGCTGCGAACGCATATGCGTGAATATTCATGATAATTGAGATGTGTTATTTAAATGACCAGGTGTATTGTTGGTTTTTGAAAGCTTTTAGTTTTTGAAAATGTCGATGTGACGCCCTTTTGTTTATATGCGTGCTTATTTACTCTGATTATATCTTAAATATTTTGGGGTAGAAAAAGGGGTGTTACATTAGTGGTATTAGAGCATGGTCGACCAGTTAGTCAATAGTCGTTAGGGTTTTCAATCCCGTTGTATTTGATTTGTGTATCTGACACGATCGATAGTGTTTGTCTGATACATTAGTAGTATCAGAGCAGGTCGGTCCGTCCGACCAGGTAGTTTAATTAGGTTTGTTCCCTAGTATGCGACATGTGTGTGAGAACACTGTCGGTGCTTGTTTTAATTTCCATTGGCAGGTTGGGAACTCGAGGATAAGATGAGGGAATCGTATCCGGAGTTGTTCGTTTGAGGTGAATTTTCGAGGACGAAAATCTTTTAAGTGGGGGAGAGTTGTAACAGCCCAATTTTAATAATTAGTTCGTAATATTATTATTATATTATATTTAATTATTTGGAGTGTTAAGTAATTAATCGGTTGTTAGGTAGTATAATGATCGAGTATATTAATTAATTTGGTGTGTTAATTAATTATTTAGTTGATATAATTAAATAATTGAATTAACTAACTTGGTGTGCATAGTGAGTGGTTTAATTTATTTAAATTTAAATAAGAGATATTTAAATATTAGGTATTATTGGGCCTAGTAATTAAATTAGATGGATGTCATGATTTAAGCCCAACTAGAATACTAATATAAATAGTAAGAGGTGAGGAGAGTGAGAATTAGAATTCATTTGAACATTGAAGGCAATAGAGAAAGAGGAGAGGAAAAGTAAGAGGACGGTAGCTCGCTCGAGATTAGCTGGAGAGTTTCCGTATTTTAGTTTGACGATTAGGTAATGAGTCAATGCTCTGGTCATGTAACACTGGGTAGATTGGTAGTATCGAACTCATATCTCATTGGAGATGCAGTATGTTATTACTTGAGTTATGTTATCTGGAGATGATTGTTGAGAGATGATCATGGTATGAGACATGGATCATTTTATGAAATACATGAGTATTCGTTATTTTCCGCTGCGAACGCATATGCGTGAATATTCATGATAATTGAGATGTGTTATTTAAATGACCAGGTGTATTGTTGGTTTTTGAAAGCTTTTAGTTTTTGAAAACGTCGATGTGACGCCCTTTTGTTTATATGCGTGCTTATTTACTCTGATTATATCTTAAATATTTTGGGGTAGAAAAAGGGGTGTTACATTAGTGGTATTAGAGCATGGTCGACCAATTGGTCAATAGTCGTTAGGGTTTTCAATCCCGTTGTATTTGATTTGTGTATCTGACACGATCGATAGTGTTTGTCTGATACATTAGTAGTATCAGAGCAGGTCGGTCCGTCCGACCAGGTAGTTTAATTAGGTTTGTTCCCTAGTATGCGACATGTGTGTGAGAACACGGTCGGTGCTTGTTTTAATTTCCATTGGCAGGTTGGGAACTCGAGGATAAGATGAGGGAATCGTATCCGGAGTTGTTCGTTTGAGGTGAATTTTCGAGGACGAAAATCTTTTAAGTGGGGGAGAGTTGTAACAGCCCAATTTTAATAATTAGTTCGTATATTATTATTATTATATATTTAATTATTTGGAGTGTTAAGTAATTAATCGGTTGTTAGGTAGTATAATGATCGAGTATATTAATTAATTTGGTGTGTTAATTAATTATTTAGTTGATATAATTAAATAATTGAATTAACTAACTTGGTGTGCATAGTGAGTGGTTTAATTTATTTAAATTTAAATAAGAGATATTTAAATATTAGGTATTATTGGGCCTAGTAATTAAATTAGATGGATGTCATGATTTAAGCCCAACTAGAATACTAATATAAATAGTAAGAGGTGAGGAGAGTGAGAATTAGAATTCATTTGAACATTGAAGGCAATAGAGAAAGAGGAGAGGAAAAGTAAGAGGACGGTAGCTCGCTCGAGATTAGCTGGAGAGTTTCCGTATTTTAGTTTGACGATTAGGTAATGAGTCAATGCTCTGGTCATGTAACACTGGGTAGATTGGTAGTATCGAACTCATATCTCATTGGAGATGCAGTATGTTATTACTTGAGTTATGTTATCTGGAGATGATTGTTGAGAGATGATCATGGTATGAGACATGGATCATTTTATGAAATACATGAGTATTCGTTATTTTCCGCTGCGAACGCATATGCGTGAATATTCATGATAATTGAGATGTGTTATTTAAATGACCAGGTGTATTGTTGGTTTTTGAAAGCTTTTAGTTTTTGAAAACGTCGATGTGACGCCCTTTTGTTTATATGCGTGCTTATTTACTCTGATTATATCTTAAATATTTTGGGGTAGAAAAAGGGGTGTTACATTAGTGGTATTAGAGCATGGTCGACCAGTTAGTCAATAGTCGTTAGGGTTTTCAATCCCGTTGTATTTGATTTGTGTATCTGACACGATCGATAGTGTTTGTCTGATACATTAGTAGTATCAGAGCAGGTCGGTCCGTCCGACCAGGTAGTTTAATTAGGTTTGTTCCCTAGTATGCGACATGTGTGTGAGAACACTGTCGGTGCTTGTTTTAATTTCCATTGGCAGGTTGGGAACTCGAGGATAAGATGAGGGAATCGTATCCGGAGTTGTTCGTTTGAGGTGAATTTTCGAGGACGAAAATCTTTTAAGTGGGGGAGAGTTGTAACAGCCCAATTTTAATAATTAGTTCGTATATTATTATTATTATTATATTTAATTATTTGGAGTGTTAAGTAATTAATCGGTTGTTAGGTAGTATAATGATCGAGTATATTAATTAATTTGGTGTGTTAATTAATTATTTAGTTGATATAATTAAATAATTGAATTAACTAACTTGGTGTGCATAGTGAGTGGTTTAATTTATTTAAATTTAAATAAGAGATATTTAAATATTAGGTATTATTGGGCCTAGTAATTAAATTAGATGGATGTCATGATTTAAGCCCAACTAGAATACTAATATAAATAGTAAGAGGTGAGGAGAGTGAGAATTAGAATTCATTTGAACATTGAAGGCAATAGAGAAAGAGGAGAGGAAAAGTAAGAGGACGGTAGCTCGCTCGAGATTAGCTGGAGAGTTTCCGTATTTTAGTTTGACGATTAGGTAATGAGTCAATGCTCTGGTCATGTAACACTGGGTAGATTGGTAGTATCGAACTCATATCTCATTGGAGATGCAGTATGTTATTACTTGAGTTATGTTATCTGGAGATGATTGTTGAGAGATGATCATGGTATGAGACATGGATCATTTTATGAAATACATGAGTATTCGTTATTTTCCGCTGCGAACGCATATGCGTGAATATTCATGATAATTGAGATGTGTTATTTAAATGACCAGGTGTATTGTTGGTTTTTGAAAGCTTTTAGTTTTTGAAAACGTCGATGTGACGCCCTTTTGTTTATATGCGTGCTTATTTACTCTGATTATATCTTAAATATTTTGGGGTAGAAAAAGGGGTGTTACATTAGTGGTATTAGAGCATGGTCGACCAATTGGTCAATAGTCGTTAGGGTTTTCAATCCCGTTGTATTTGATTTGTGTATCTGACACGATCGATAGTGTTTGTCTGATACATTAGTAGTATCAGAGCAGGTCGGTCCGTCCGACCAGGTAGTTTAATTAGGTTTGTTCCCTAGTATGCGACATGTGTGTGAGAACACTGTCGGTGCTTGTTTTAATTTCCATTGGCAGGTTGGGAACTCGAGGATAAGATGAGGGAATCGTATCCGGAGTTGTTCGTTTGAGGTGAATTTTCGAGGACGAAAATCTTTTAAGTGGGGGAGAGTTGTAACAGCCCAATTTTAATAATTAGTTCGTATATTATATATTATATTATATTTAATTATTTGGAGTGTTAAGTAATTAATCGGTTGTTAGGTAGTATAATGATCGAGTATATTAATTAATTTGGTGTGTTAATTAATTATTTAGTTGATATAATTAAATAATTGAATTAACTAACTTGGTGTGCATAGTGAGTGGTTTAATTTATTTAAATTTAAATAAGAGATATTTAAATATTAGGTATTATTGGGCCTAGTAATTAAATTAGATGGATGTCATGATTTAAGCCCAACTAGAATACTAATATAAATAGTAAGAGGTGAGGAGAGTGAGAATTAGAATTCATTTGAACATTGAAGGCAATAGAGAAAGAGGAGAGGAAAAGTAAGAGGACGGTAGCTCGCTCGAGATTAGCTGGAGAGTTTCCGTATTTTAGTTTGACGATTAGGTAATGAGTCAATGCTCTGGTCATGTAACACTGGGTAGATTGGTAGTATCGAACTCATATCTCATTGGAGATGCAGTATGTTATTACTTGAGTTATGTTATCTGGAGATGATTGTTGAGAGATGATCATGGTATGAGACATGGATCATTTTATGAAATACATGAGTATTCGTTATTTTCCGCTGCGAACGCATATGCGTGAATATTCATGATAATTGAGATGTGTTATTTAAATGACCAGGTGTATTGTTGGTTTTTGAAAGCTTTTAGTTTTTGAAAACGTCGATGTGACGCCCTTTTGTTTATATGCGTGCTTATTTACTCTGATTATATCTTAAATATTTTGGGGTAGAAAAAGGGGTGTTACATTAGTGGTATTAGAGCATGGTCGACCAGTTGGTCAATAGTCGTTAGGGTTTTCAATCCCGTTGTATTTGATTTGTGTATCTGACACGATCGATAGTGTTTGTCTGATACATTAGTAGTATCAGAGCAGGTCGGTCCGTCCGACCAGGTAGTTTAATTAGGTTTGTTCCCTAGTATGCGACATGTGTGTGAGAACACTGTCGGTGCTTGTTTTAATTTCCATTGGCAGGTTGGGAACTCGAGGATAAGATGAGGGAATCGTATCCGGAGTTGTTCGTTTGAGGTGAATTTTCGAGGACGAAAATCTTTTAAGTGGGGGAGAGTTGTAACAGCCCAATTTTAATAATTAGTTCGTATATTATTATTATTATATTATATTTAATTATTTGGAGTGTTAAGTAATTAATCGGTTGTTAGGTAGTATAATGATCGAGTATATTAATTAATTTGGTGTGTTAATTAATTATTTAGTTGATATAATTAAATAATTGAATTAACTAACTTGGTGTGCATAGTGAGTGGTTTAATTTATTTAAATTTAAATAAGAGATATTTAACTATTAGGTATTATTGGGCCTAGTAATTAAATTAGATGGATGTCATGATTTAAGCCCAACTAGAATACTAATATAAATAGTAAGAGGTGAGGAGAGTGAGAATTAGAATTCATTTGAACATTGAAGGCAATAGAGAAAGAGGAGAGGAAAAGTAAGAGGACGGTAGCTCGCTCGAGATTAGCTGGAGAGTTTCCGTATTTTAGTTTGACGATTAGGTAATGAGTCAATGCTCTGGTCATGTAACACTGGGTAGATTGGTAGTATCGAACTCATATCTCATTGGAGATGCAGTATGTTATTACTTGAGTTATGTTATCTGGAGATGATTGTTGAGAGATGATCATGGTATGAGACATGGATCATTTTATGAAATACATGAGTATTCGTTATTTTCCGCTGCGAACGCATATGCGTGAATATTCATGATAATTGAGATGTGTTATTTAAATGACCAGGTGTATTGTTGGTTTTTGAAAGCTTTTAGTTTTTGAAAACGTCGATGTGACGCCCTTTTGTTTATATGCGTGCTTATTTACTCTGATTATATCTTAAATATTTTGGGGTAGAAAAAGGGGTGTTACATTAGTGGTATTAGAGCATGGTCGACCAGTTGGTCAATAGTCGTTAGGGTTTTCAATCCCGTTGTATTTGATTTGTGTATCTGACACGATCGATAGTGTTTGTCTGATACATTAGTAGTATCAGAGCAGGTCGGTCCGTCCGACCAGGTAGTTTAATTAGGTTTGTTCCCTAGTATGCGACATGTGTGTGAGAACACTGTCGGTGCTTGTTTTAATTTCCATTGGCAGGTTGGGAACTCGAGGATAAGATGAGGGAATCGTATCCGGAGTTGTTCGTTTGAGGTGAATTTTCGAGGACGAAAATCTTTTAAGGGGGGGAGAGTTGTAACAGCCCAATTTTAATAATTAGTTCGTATATTATTATTATTATATTATATTTAATTATTTGGAGTGTTAAGTAATTAATCGGTTGTTAGGTAGTATAATGATCGAGTATATTAATTAATTTGGTGTGTTAATTAATTATTTAGTTGATATAATTAAATAATTGAATTAACTAACTTGGTGTGCATAGTGAGTGGTTTAATTTATTTAAATTTAAATAAGAGATATTTAAATATTAGGTATTATTGGGCCTAGTAATTAAATTAGATGGATGTCATGATTTAAGCCCAACTAGAATACTAATATAAATAGTAAGAGGTGAGGAGAGTGAGAATTAGAATTCATTTGAACATTGAAGGCAATAGAGAAAGAGGAGAGGAAAAGTAAGAGGACGGTAGCTCGCTCGAGATTAGCTGGAGAGTTTCCGTATTTTAGTTTGACGATTAGGTAATGAGTCAATGCTCTGGTCATGTAACACTGGGTAGATTGGTAGTATCGAACTCATATCTCATTGGAGATGCAGTATGTTATTACTTGAGTTATGTTATCTGGAGATGATTGTTGAGAGATGATCATGGTATGAGACATGGATCATTTTATGAAATACATGAGTATTCGTTATTTTCCGCTGCGAACGCATATGCGTGAATATTCATGATAATTGAGATGTGTTATTTAAATGACCAGGTGTATTGTTGGTTTTTGAAAGCTTTTAGTTTTTGAAAACGTCGATGTGACGCCCTTTTGTTTATATGCGTGCTTATTTACTCTGATTATATCTTAAATATTTTGGGGTAGAAAAAGGGGTGTTACATTAGTGGTATTAGAGCATGGTCGACCAGTTGGTCAATAGTCGTTAGGGTTTTCAATCCCGTTGTATTTGATTTGTGTATCTGACACGATCGATAGTGTTTGTCTGATACATTAGTAGTATCAGAGCAGGTCGGTCCGTCCGACCAGGTAGTTTAATTAGGTTTGTTCCCTAGTATGCGACATGTGTGTGAGAACACTGTCGGTGCTTGTTTTAATTTCCATTGGCAGGTTGGGAACTCGAGGATAAGATGAGGGAATCGTATCCGGAGTTGTTCGTTTGAGGTGAATTTTCGAGGACGAAAATCTTTTAAGTGGGGGAGAGTTGTAACAGCCCAATTTTAATAATTAGTTCGTATATTATTATTATTATATTATATTTAATTATTTGGAGTGTTAAGTAATTAATCGGTTGTTAGGTAGTATAATGATCGAGTATATTAATTAATTTGGTGTGTTAATTAATTATTTAGTTGATATAATAAAATAATTGAATTAACTAACTTGGTGTGCATAGTGAGTGGTTTAATTTATTTAAATTTAAATAAGAGATATTTAAATATTAGGTATTATTGGGCCTAGTAATTAAATTAGATGGATGTCATGATTTAAGCCCAACTAGAATACTAATATAAATAGTAAGAGGTGAGGAGAGTGAGAATTAGAATTCATTTGAACATTGAAGGCAATAGAGAAAGAGGAGAGGAAAAGTAAGAGGACGGTAGCTCGCTCGAGATTAGCTGGAGAGTTTCTGTATTTTAGTTTGACGATTAGGTAATGAGTCAATGCTCTGGTCATGTAACACTGGGTAGATTGGTAGTATCGAACTCATATCTCATTGGAGATGCAGTATGTTATTACTTGAGTTATGTTATCTGGAGATGATTGTTGAGAGATGATCATGGTATGAGACATGGATCATTTTATGAAATACATGAGTATTCGTTATTTTCCGCTGCGAACGCATTTGCGTGAATATTCATGATAATTGAGATGTGTTATTTAAATGACCAGGTGTATTGTTGGTTTTTGAAAGCTTTTAGTTTTTGAAAACGTCGATGTGACGCCCTTTTGTTTATATGCGTGCTTATTTACTCTGATTATATCTTAAATATTTTGGGGTAGAAAAAGGGGTGTTACATTAGTGGTATTAGAGCATGGTCGACCAGTTGGTCAATAGTCGTTAGGGTTTTCAATCCCGTTGTATTTGATTTGTGTATCTGACACGATCGATAGTGTTTGTCTGATACATTAGTAGTATCAGAGCAGGTCGGTCCGTCCGACCAGGTAGTTTAATTAGGTTTGTTCCCTAGTATGCGACATGTGTGTGAGAACACTGTCGGTGCTTGTTTTAATTTCCATTGGCAGGTTGGGAACTCGAGGATAAGATGAGGGAATCGTATCCGGAGTTGTTCGTTTGAGGTGAATTTTCGAGGACGAAAATCTTTTAAGTGGGGGAGAGTTGTAACAGCCCAATTTTAATAATTAGTTCGTATATTATTATTATTATATTATATTTAATTATTTGGAGTGTTAAGTAATTAATCGGTTGTTAGGTAGTATAATGATCGAGTATATTAATTAATTTGGAGTGTTAAGTAATTACTAGAATACTAATATAAATAGTAAGAGGTGAGGAGAGTGAGAATTAGAATTCATTTGAAAATTGAAGGCAATAGAGAAAGAGGAGAGGAAAAGTAAGAGGACGGTAGCTCGCTCGAGATTAGCTGGAGAGTTTCCGTATTTTAGTTTGACGATTAGGTAATGAGTCAATGCTCTGGTCATGTAACACTGGGTAGATTGGTAGTATCGAACTCATATCTCATTGGAGATGTAGTATGTTATTACTTGAGTTATGTTATCTGGAGATGATTATTGAGAGATGATCATGGTATGGGACATGGATCATTTTATGAAATACATGAGTATTCTTTATTTTCCGCTGCGAACGCATATGCGTGAATATTCATGATAATTGAGATGTGTTATTTAAATGACCAGGTGTATTGTTGGTTTTTGAAAGCTTTTAGTTTTTGAAAACGTCGATGTGACGCCCTTTTGTTTATATGCGTGCTTATTTACTCTGATTATATCTTAAATATTTTGGGGTAGAAAAAGGGGTGTTACATTAGTGGTATCAGAGAATGGTCGACCAATTGGTCAATAGTCGTTAGGGTTTTCAATCCCGTTGTATTTGATTTGTGTATCTGACACGATCGATACTATTTGTCTGATACATTAGTAGTATCAGAGCAGGTCGGTCCGTCTGGCCAGGTAGTTTAATTAGGTTTGTTCCCTAGTATGCGACATGTGTGTGAGAACACTGTCGGTGCTTGTTTTAATTTCCATTGGCAGGTTGGGAACTCGAGGATAAGATGAGGGAATCGTATCCGGAGTCGTTCGTTTGAGGTGAATTTTCGAGGACGAAAATCTTTTAAGTGGGGGAGAGTTGTAACAGCCCAATTTTAATAATTAGTTCGTATATTATTATTATTATATTATATTTAATTATTTGGAGTGTTAAGTAATTAATCGGTTGTTAGGTAGTATAATGATCGAGTATATTAATTAATTTGGTGTGTTAATTAATTATTTAGTTGATATAATTAAATAATTGAATTAACTAACTTGGTGTGCATAGTGAGTGGTTTAATTTATTTAAATTTAAATAAGAGATATTTAAATATTAGGTATTATTGGGCCTAGTAATTAAATTAGATGGATGTCATGATTTAAGCCCAACTAGAATACTAATATAAATAGTAAGAGGTGAGGAGAGTGAGAATTAGAATTCATTTGAACATTGAAGGCAATAGAGAAAGAGGAGAGGAAAAGTAAGAGGACGGTAGCTCGCTCGAGATTAGCTGGAGAGTTTCTGTATTTTAGTTTGACGATTAGGTAATGAGTCAATGCTCTGGTCATGTAACACTGGGTAGATTGGTAGTATCGAACTCATATCTCATTGGAGATGCAGTATGTTATTACTTGAGTTATGTTATCTGGAGATGATTGTTGAGAGATGATCATGGTATGAGACATGGATCATTTTATGAAATACATGAGTATTCGTTATTTTCCGCTGCGAACGCATATGCGTGAATATTCATGATAATTGAGATGTGTTATTTAAATGACCAAGTGTATTGTTGGTTTTTGAAAACGTCGATGTGACGCCCTTTTGTTTATATGCGTGCTTATTTACTCTGATTATATCTTAAATATTTTGGGGTAGAAAAAGGGGTGTTACATTAGTGGTATTAGAGCATGGTCGACCAGTTGGTCAATAGTCGTTAGGGTTTTCAATCCCGTTGTATTTGATTTGTGTATCTGACACGATCGATAGTGTTTGTCTGATACATTAGTAGTATCAGAGCAGGTCGGTCCGTCCGACCAGGTAGTTTAATTAGGTTTGTTCCCTAGTATGCGACATGTGTGTGAGAACACTGTCGGTGCTTGTTTTAATTTCCATTGGCAGGTTGGGAACTCGAGGATAAGATGAGGGAATCGTATCCGGAGTTGTTCGTTTGAGGTGAATTTTCGAGGACGAAAATCTTTTAAGTGGGGGAGAGTTGTAACAGCCCAATTTTAATAATTAGTTCGTATATTATTATTATTATATTATATTTAATTATTTGGAGTGTTAAGTAATTAATCGGTTGTTAGGTAGTATAATGATCGAGTATATTAATTAATTTGGTGTGTTAATTAATTATTTAGTTGATATAATTAAATAATTGAATTAACTAACTTGGTGTGCATAGTGAGTGGTTTAATTTATTTAAATTTAAATAAGAGATATTTAAATATTAGGTATTATTGGGCCTAGTAATTAAATTAGATGGATGTCATGATTTAAGCCCAACTAGAATACTAATATAAATAGTAAGAGGTGAGGAGAGTGAGAATTAGAATTCATTTGAACATTGAAGGCAATAGAGAAAGAGGAGAGGAAAAGTAAGAGGACGGTAGCTCGCTCGAGATTAGCTGGAGAGTTTCTGTATTTTAGTTTGACGATTAGGTAATGAGTCAATGCTCTGGTCATGTAACACTGGGTAGATTGGTAGTATCGAACTCATATCTCATTGGAGATGCAGTATGTTATTACTTGAGTTATGTTATCTGGAGATGATTGTTGAGAGATGATCATGGTATGAGACATGGATCATTTTATGAAATACATGAGTATTCGTTATTTTCCGCTGCGAACGCATATGCGTGAATATTCATGATAATTGAGATGTGTTATTTAAATGACCAGGTGTATTGTTGGTTTTTGAAAGCTTTTAGTTTTTGAAAACGTCGATGTGACGCCCTTTTGTTTATATGCGTGCTTATTTACTCTGATTATATCTTAAATATTTTGGGGTAGAAAAAGGGGTGTTACATTAGTGGTATCAGAGAATGGTCGACCAATTGGTCAATAGTCGTTAGGGTTTTCAATCCCGTTGTATTTGATTTGTGTATCTGACACGATCGATACTATTTGTCTGATACATTAGTAGTATCAGAGTAGGTCAGTCCGTCCGGCCAGGTAGTTTAATTAGGTTTGTTCCCTAGTATGCGACATGTGTGTGAGAACACTGTCGGTGCTTGTTTTAATTTCCATTGGCAGGTTGGGAACTCGAGGATAAGATGAGGGAATCGTATCCGGAGTTGTTCGTTTGAGGTTAATTTTCGAGGACGAAAATCTTTTAAGTGGGGGAGAGTTGTAACAGCCCAATTTTAATAATTAGTTCGTATATTATTATTATTATATTATATTTAATTATTTGGAGTGTTAAGTAATTAATCGGTTGTTAGGTAGTATAATGATCGAGTATATTAATAATTTGGTGTGTTAATTAATTATTTAGTTGATATAATTAAATAATTGAATTAACTAACTTGGTGTGCATAGTGAGTGGTTTAATTTATTTAAATTTAAATAAGAGATATTTAAATATTAGGTATTATTGGGCCTAGTAATTAAATTAGATGGATGTCATGATTTAAGCCCAACTAGAATACTAATATAAATAGTAAGAGGTGAGGAGAGTGAGAATTAGAATTCATTTGAACATTGAAGGCAATAGAGAAAGAGGAGAGGAAAAGTAAGAGGACGGTAGCTCGCTCGAGATTAGCTGGAGAGTTTCCGTATTTTAGTTTGACGATTAGGTAATGAGTCAATGCTCTGGTCATGTAACACTGGGTAGATTGGTAGTATCGAACTCATATCTCATTGGAGATGCAGTATGTTATTACTTGAGTTATGTTATCTGGAGATGATTGTTGAGAGATGATCATGGTATGAGACATGGATCATTTTATGAAATACATGAGTATTCGTTATTTTCCGCTGCGAACGCATATGCGTGAATATTCATGATAATTGAGATGTGTTATTTAAATGACCAGGTGTATTGTTGGTTTTTGAAAGCTTTTAGTTTTTGAAAACGTCGATGTGACGCCCTTTTGTTTATATGCGTGCTTATTTACTCTGATTATATCTTAAATATTTTGGGGTAGAAAAAGGGGTGTTACATTAGTGGTATTAGAGCATGGTCGACCAGTTGGTCAATAGTCGTTAGGGTTTTCAATCCCGTTGTATTTGATTTGTGTATCTGACACGATCGATAGTGTTTGTCTGATACATTAGTAGTATCAGAGCAGGTCGGTCCGTCCGACCAGGTAGTTTAATTAGGTTTGTTCCCTAGTATGCGACATGTGTGTGAGAACACTGTCGGTGCTTGTTTTAATTTCCATTGGCAGGTTGGGAACTCGAGGATAAGATGAGGGAATCGTATCCGGAGTTGTTCGTTTGAGGTGAATTTTCGAGGACGAAAATCTTTTAAGTGGGGGAGAGTTGTAACAGCCCAATTTTAATAATTAGTTCGTATATTATTATTATTATATTATATTTAATTATTTGGAGTGTTAAGTAATTAATCGGTTGTTAGGTAGTATAATGATCGAGTATATTAATTAATTTGGTGTGTTAATTAATTATTTAGTTGATATAATTAAATAATTGAATTAACTAACTTGGTGTGCATAGTGAGTGGTTTAATTTATTTAAATTTAAATAAGAGATATTTAAATATTAGGTATTATTGGGCCTAGTAATTAAATTAGATGGATGTCATGATTTAAGCCCAACTAGAATACTAATATAAATAGTAAGAGGTGAGGAGAGTGAGAATTAGAATTCATTTGAACATTGAAGGCAATAGAGAAAGAGGAGAGGAAAAGTAAGAGGACGGTAGCTCGCTCGAGATTAGCTGGAGAGTTTCTGTATTTTAGTTTGACGATTAGGTAATGAGTCAATGCTCTGGTCATGTAACACTGGGTAGATTGGTAGTATCGAACTCATATCTCATTGGAGATGCAGTATGTTATTACTTGAGTTATGTTATCTGGAGATGATTGTTGAGAGATGATCATGGTATGAGACATGGATCATTTTATGAAATACATGAGTATTCGTTATTTTCCGCTGCGAACGCATATGCGTGAATATTCATGATAATTGAGATGTGTTATTTAAATGACCAGGTGTATTGTTGGTTTTTGAAAGCTTTTAGTTTTTGAAAACGTCGATGTGACGCCCTTTTGTTTATATGCGTGCTTATTTACTCTGATTATATCTTAAATATTTTGGGGTAGAAAAAGGGGTGTTACATTAGTGGTATTAGAGCATGGTCGACCAGTTGGTCAATAGTCGTTAGGGTTTTCAATCCCGTTGTATTTGATTTGTGTATCTGACACGATCGATAGTGTTTGTCTGATACATTAGTAGTATCAGAGCAGGTCGGTCCGTCCGACCAGGTAGTTTAATTAGGTTTGTTCCCTAGTATGCGACATGTGTGTGAGAACACTGTCGGTGCTTGTTTTAATTTCCATTGGCAGGTTGGGAACTCGAGGATAAGATGAGGGAATCGTATCCGGAGTTGTTCGTTTGAGGTGAATTTTCGAGGACGAAAATCTTTTAAGTGGGGGAGAGTTGTAACAGCCCAATTTTAATAATTAGTTCGTATATTATTATTATTATATTATATTTAATTATTTGGAGTGTTAAGTAATTAATCGGTTGTTAGGTAGTATAATGATCGAGTATATTAATTAATTTGGTGTGTTAATTAATTATTTAGTTGATATAATTAAATAATTGAATTAACTAACTTGGTGTGCATAGTGAGTGGTTTAATTTATTTAAATTAAATAAGAGATATTTAAATATTAGGTATTATTGGGCCTAGTAATTAAATTAGATGGATGTCATGATTTAAGCCCAACTAGAATACTAATATAAATAGTAAGAGGTGAGGAGAGTGAGAATTAGAATTCATTTGAACATTGAAGGCAATAGAGAAAGAGGAGAGGAAAAGTAAGAGGACGGTAGCTCGCTCGAGATTAGCTGGAGAGTTTCTGTATTTTAGTTTGACGATTAGGTAATGAGTCAATGCTCTGGTCATGTAACACTGGGTAGATTGGTAGTATCGAACTCATATCTCATTGGAGATGCAGTATGTTATTACTTGAGTTATGTTATCTGGAGATGATTGTTGAGAGATGATCATGGTATGAGACATGGATCATTTTATGAAATACATGAGTATTCATTATTTTCCGCTGCGAACGCATATGCGTGAATATTCATGATAATTGAGATGTGTTATTTAAATGACCAGGTGTATTGTTGGTTTTTGAAAGCTTTTAGTTTTTGAAAACGTCGATGTGACGCCCTTTTGTTTATATGCGTGCTTATTTACTCTGATTATATCTTAAATATTTTGGGGTAGAAAAAGGGGTGTTACATTAGTGGTATTAGAGCATGGTCGACCAGTTGGTCAATAGTCGTTAGGGTTTTCAATCCCGTTGTATTTGATTTGTGTATCTGACACGATCGATAGTGTTTGTCTGATACATTAGTAGTATCAGAGCAGGTCGGTCCGTCCGACCAGGTAGTTTAATTAGGTTTGTTCCCTAGTATGCGACATGTGTGTGAGAACACTGTCGGTGCTTGTTTTAATTTCCATTGGCAGGTTGGGAACTCGAGGATAAGATGAGGGAATCGTATCCGGAGTTGTTCGTTTGAGGTGAATTTTCGAGGACGAAAATCTTTTAAGTGGGGGAGAGTTGTAACAGCCCAATTTTAATAATTAGTTCGTATATTATTATTATTATATTATATTTAATTATTTGGAGTGTTAAGTAATTAATCGGTTGTTAGGTAGTATAATGATCGAGTATATTAATAATTTGGTGTGTTAATTAATTATTTAGTTGATATAAATTAATTGAATTAACTAACATGGTGTGCATAGTGAGTGGTTTAATTTATTTAAATTTAAATAAGAGATATTTAAATATTAGGTATTATTGGGCCTAGTAATTAAATTAGATGGATGTCATGATTTAAGCCCAACTAGAATACTAATATAAATAGTAAGAGGTGAGGAGAGTGAGAATTAGAATTCATTTGAAAATTGAAGGCAATAGAGAAAGAGGAGAGGAAAAGTAAGAGGACGGTAGCTCGCTCGAGATTAGCTGGAGAGTTTCCGTATTTTAGTTTGACGATTAGGTAATGAGTCAATGCTCTGGTCATGTAACACTGGGTAGATTGGTAGTATCGAACTCATATCTCATTGGAGATGTAGTATGTTATTACTTGAGTTATGTTATCTGGAGATGATTATTGAGAGATGATCATGGTATGGGACATGGATCATTTTATGAAATACATGAGTATTCTTTATTTTCCGCTGCGAACGCATATGCGTGAATATTCATGATAATTGAGATGTGTTATTTAAATGACCAGGTGTATTGTTGGTTTTTGAAAGCTTTTAGTTTTTGAAAACGTCGATGTGACGCCCTTTTGTTTATATGCGTGCTTATTTACTCTGATTATATCTTAAATATTTTGGGGTAGAAAAAGGGGTGTTACATTAGTGGTATCAGAGAATGGTCGACCAATTGGTCAATAGTCGTTAGGGTTTTCAATCCCGTTGTATTTGATTTGTGTATCTGACACGATCGATACTATTTGTCTGATACATTAGTAGTATCAGAGTAGGTCAGTCCGTCCGGCCAGGTAGTTTAATTAGGTTTGTTCCCTAGTATGCGACATGTGTGTGAGAACACTGTCGGTGCTTGTTTTAATTTCCATTGGCAGGTTGGGAACTCGAGGATAAGATGAGGGAATCGTATCCGGAGTTGTTCGTTTGAGGTTAATTTTCGAGGACGAAAATCTTTTAAGTGGGGGAGAGTTGTAACAGCCCAATTTTAATAATTAGTTCGTATATTATTATTATATTTATTTAATTATTTGGAGTGTTGAGTAATTAATCGGTTGTTAGGTAGTATAATGATCGAGTATATTAATTAATTTGGTGTGTTAATTAATTATTTAGTTGATATAATTAAATAATTGAATTAACTAACTTGGTGTGCATAGTGAGTGGTTTAATTTATTTAAATTTAAATAAGAGATATTTAAATATTAGGTATTATTGGGCCTAGTAATTAAATTAGATGGATGTCATGATTTAAGCCCAACTAGAATACTAATATAAATAGTAAGAGGTGAGGAGAGTGAGAATTAGAATTCATTTGAACATTGAAGGCAATAGAGAAAGAGGAGAGGAAAAGTAAGAGGACGGTAGCTCGCTCGAGATTAGCTGGAGAGTTTCTGTATTTTAGTTTGACGATTAGGTAATGAGTCAATGCTCTGGTCATGTAACACTGGGTAGATTGGTAGTATCGAACTCATATCTCATTGGAGATGCAGTATGTTATTACTTGAGTTATGTTATCTGGAGATGATTGTTGAGAGATGATCATGGTATGGGACATGGATCATTTTATGAAATACATGAGTATTCTTTATTTTCCGCTGCGAACGCATATGCGTGAATATTCATGATAATTGAGATGTGTTATTTAAATGACCAGGTGTATTGTTGGTTTTTGAAAGCTTTTAGTTTTTGAAAACGTCGATGTGACGCCCTTTTGTTTATATGCGTGCTTATTTACTCTGATTATATCTTAAATATTTTGGGGTAGAAAAAGGGGTGTTACATTAGTGGTATTAGAGCATGGTCGACCAGTTGGTCAATAGTCGTTAGGGTTTTCAATCCCGTTGTATTTGATTTGTGTATCTGACACGATCGATACTATTTGTCTGATACATTAGTAGTATCAGAGTAGGTCAGTCCGTCCGGCCAGGTAGTTTAATTAGGTTTGTTCCCTAGTATGCGACATGTGTGTGAGAACACTATCGGTGCTTATTTTAATTTCCATTGGCAGGTTGGGAACTCGAGGATAAGATGAGGGAATCGTATCCGGAGTTGTTCGTTTGAGGTGAATTTTCGAGGACGAAAATCTTTTAAGTGGGGGAGAGTTGTAACAGCCCAATTTTAATAATTAGTTCGTATATTATTATTATTATATTATATTTAATTATTTGGAGTGTTAAGTAATTAATCGGTTGTTAGGTAGTATAATGATCGAGTATATTAATTAATTTGGTGTGTTAATTAATTATTTAGTTGATATAATTAAATAATTGAATTAACTAACTTGGTGTGCATAGTGAGTGGTTTAATTTATTTAAATTTAAATAAGAGATATTTAAATATTAGGTATTATTGGGCCTAGTAATTAAATTAGATGGATGTCATGATTTAAGCCCAACTAGAATACTAATATAAATAGTAAGAGGTGAGGAGAGTGAGAATTAGAATTCATTTGAACATTGAAGGCAATAGAGAAAGAGGAGAGGAAAAGTAAGAGGACGGTAGCTCGCTCGAGATTAGCTGGAGAGTTTCTGTATTTTAGTTTGACGATTAGGTAATGAGTCAATGCTCTGGTCATGTAACACTGGGTAGATTGGTAGTATCGAACTCATATCTCATTGGAGATGCAGTATGTTATTACTTGAGTTATGTTATCTGGAGATGATTATTGAGAGATGATCATGGTATGGGACATGGATCATTTTATGAAATACATGAGTATTCTTTATTTTCCGCTGCGAACGCATATGCGTGAATATTCATGATAATTGAGATGTGTTATTTAAATGACCAGGTGTATTGTTGGTTTTTGAAAGCTTTTAGTTTTTGAAAACGTCGATGTGACGCCCTTTTGTTTATATGCGTGCTTATTTACTCTGATTATATCTTAAATATTTTGGGGTAGAAAAAGGGGTGTTACATTAGTGGTATCAGAGAATGGTCGACCAATTGGTCAATAGTCGTTAGGGTTTTCAATCCCGTTGTATTTGATTTGTGTATCTGACACGATCGATACTATTTGTCTGATACATTAGTAGTATCAGAGTAGGTCAGCCCGTCCGGCCAGGTAGTTTAATTAGGTTTGTTCCCTAGTATGCGACATGTGTGTGAGAACACTGTCGGTGCTTATTTTAATTTCCATTGGCAGGTTGGGAACTCGAGGATAAGATGAGGGAATCGTATCCGGAGTTGTTCGTTTGAGGTGAATTTTCGAGGACGAAAATCTTTTAAGTGGGGGAGAGTTGTAACAGCCCAATTTTAATAATTAGTTCGTATATTATTATTATTATATTATATTTAATTATTTGGAGTGTTAAGTAATTAATCGGTTGTTAGGTAGTATAATGATCGAGTATATTAATTAATTTGGTGTGTTAATTAATTATTTAGTTGATATAATTAAATAATTGAATTAACTAACTTGGTGTGCATAGTGAGTGGTTTAATTTATTTAAATTTAAATAAGAGATATTTAAATATTAGGTATTATTGGGCCTAGTAATTAAATTAGATGGATGTCATGATTTAAGCCCAACTAGAATACTAATATAAATAGTAAGAGGTGAGGAGAGTGAGAATTAGAATTCATTTGAACATTGAAGGCAATAGAGAAAGAGGAGAGGAAAAGTAAGAGGACGGTAGCTCGCTCGAGATTAGCTGGAGAGTTTCCGTATTTTAGTTTGACGATTAGGTAATGAGTCAATGCTCTGGTCATGTAACACTGGGTAGATTGGTAGTATCGAACTCATATCTCATTGGAAATGCAGTATGTTATTACTTGAGTTATGCTATCTGGAGATGATTGTTGAGAGATGATCATGGTATGGGACATGGATCATTTGATGAAATACATGAGTATTCTTTATTTTCCGCTGCAAACGCATATGCGTGAATATTCATGATAATTGAGATGTGTTATTTAAATGACCAGGTGTATTGTTGGTTTTTGAAAGCTTTTAGTTTTTGAAAACGTCGATGTGACGCCCTTTTGTTTATATGCGTGCTTATTTACTCTGATTATATCTTAAATATTTTGGGATAGAAAAAGGTGTGTTACATTAGTGGTATTAGAGCATGGTCGACCAGTTGGTCAATAGTCGTTAGGGTTTTCAATCCCGTTGTATTTGATTTGTGTATCTGACACGATCGATACTGTTTGTCTGATACATTAGTAGTATCAGAGCAGGTCGGTCCATCCGGCCAGGTAGTTTAATTAGGTTTGTTCCCTAGTATGCGACATGTGTGTGAGAACACTGTCGGTGCTTGTTTTAATTTCCATTGGTAGGTTGGGAACTCGAGGATAAGATGAGGGAATCGTATCCGGAGTTGTTCGTTTGAGGTGAATTTTCGAGGACGAAAATCTTTTAAGTGGGGGAGAGTTGTAACAACCCAATTTTAGTAATTAGTTCGTATATTATTATTATTATTATATTATATTTAATTATTTGGAGTGTTAAGTAATTAATCGGTTGTTAGGTAGTATAATGATCGAGTATATTAATTAATTTGGTGTGTTAATTAATTATTTAGTTGATATAATTAAATAATTGAATTAACTAACTTGGTGTGCATAGTGAGTGGTTTAATTTATTTAAATTTAAATAAGAGATATTTAAATATTAGGTATTATTGGGCCTAGTAATTAAATTAGATGGATGTCATGATTAAAGCCCAACTAGAATAATAATATAAATAGTAAGAGGTGAGGAGAGTGAGAATTAGAATTCATTTGAACATTGAAGGCAATAGAGAAAGAGGAGAGGAAAAGTAAGAGGACGGTAGCTCGCTCGAGATTAGCTGGAGAGTTTCCGTATTTTAGTTTGACGATTAGGTAATGAGTCAATGCTCTGGTCATGTAACACTGGGTAGATTGGTAGTGTAAGACCCCAATTTTTGCCCTAACATCCCTCATGGCCTCATGACATCATATCATATCATGTTATTGCCTCAAGGATCATTGTGCATCTTTGCTTGCCTCCTAGTGGGTGGGTATCTTGTGAGTGTGGTTCTTGATCACCAAGCATGTAGTGCATTTGTATATCATTGCTTTTCATTTGTTATCTAACCAAAAGTACAAAAATATTGTCATCTAACCTTGTTTCTTGCAGATGAAGCAAACTCAGTCAATCAGTCAAGCAAGTCATTGAGCAATGAATGGTGGCCATTCTTGAAGAATTTGGGCACCATGATCATTCATCAAGAGTTCATATAAGTTGTGATATCATTTTGGAATCAAGATCTCAAGAGAAAGAGGCTTGAAATTCCTCAGAACTTGGCTCAGTCAACCAAAACCCTAGCAAAGTCAACTGTGGTCAACTGTGCATTTAATCAGGAATTGGAAGGTGTGAGATGGTTGGAAAGGTCTCATCCATGTCCATATAAGCTTCATGTGGCATTTCAAACATCCACAGTGAAGGATTGGAGGTCAGACAAAAAGTTTCTAAAAATGGAAATGACCTGTAATTTTCACCTGCCAAAAATGGAAAGTCATGCTCCTCAAAATTACTTCATCATACAAGCTTCAAATCAAATTTTTCCCAACATGAAAGTTTAAGATCTTGTTCTCACCTTTCTAAAAAGTCCAAGAACACTCATTTCCCATTTATGGTTGGCAAGTTATGATCAAATCATTTTCAGAAAAAGTTGAAATTCAAAGTGTCATAACTTTTGAATGGAAAGGCCAAATTGGTTGATTCTTTTTTGAGCAAACCACATTTGATGTGTACTATCCAAATCCATCATTACATTTCATCAAAAACCTTCACATAAAAAGGTCATTTTTCAAGTGAACCATTTAATTTTTGGTGGGAAAAATAGTCATTTTCAAAAATACATGGAATTTTTACACCAAGCCAATTGGGATTGCTTCTAAACATGATTTGTAGTGTGCTGCAAAAGAAAAATCATTGTTCCATTGGTTCAAGTTCAAAAGGGAAAATTGGCCAAAGTGCATAAAATGAGAATTTGCTAATCACTCCAATTATGCTAATCATGATTAAGGCATGGGTTAAGAGGGACTATAAAGGCCTAATCCTAACAGAAAACTCAGAATCCACAATCACAATTTCAGATCAAATTCACAAATTTCACCAATTCTCTCAATTTTCTCAATTTTCACATACACTTTTTTTCATCAATTCATCAAGAATCTGTGGTTCTTTGTGCTATTTCTTTGTTGAATCTTCATCTGCAGGTTTTTTTGGAGTTCGGTTTGAAGCAATTGAGGAGGAAAATCGAGCAAAATCTCAGTATTGCAAAGCTTGCTCTTCCATGGCAGTTGGCAAATCTCATTGATCCAAGCATTGTTGAGCTGAGCATTCATCACCATACACCTTCTACAACATCCTACACCATCTGTTTCACACGATTGAGCCTTGAAAACACTCGATTCCACAGCTGCATCATCAAGAAGGTAAGATCTCGATTCCTTCGATTCTTAAAATCAACATGTGGTTTAGGTAGAGCATTGAACATAGAGTAATCTGAAAGTTGAATCGCGCGATTTCATCCATTAATCATCAAGAAATCTGGATTTAAAGTTTGTGCATCAAAACTATTCTTGATCGTATCTTTTTGTGTGATAATTTCTGGACAATTTTGTTGTGAGATTCGTGATCCTTGTTGAAAGATGAAGAGATCCATATATGGCATGTTCATTTTTGTGAAAATTTGTTCATGTTCATCAAGAACATGAAGGACGCGATGAAGGTTCATGATTTTCGCTCCAAGGGGCCTTTTGATCCGTGTTTCCTGCGTTTCCATTCAAAAACCTGTTTCCCGCTGGATTGGACCAATAGCGTGACGCCATTTCATTAAATGAAACGGGGTGTTTTGCCCCCTGGCTCCGTTAATTACGAAATTGCCATTCGTGCACCTCAATTCATTTTAATAGTTTAAATAATTATTTCATTTTGCATCCAATCTTCAAAAATCCATAATTAATTCACCTTTGATCCAAATTGAGTGAGGATTTTTGAGTGTGACAATGTGTGTCACACTATGTTATGCCAACTTTATGAATTTTGTTTCCATGCCTATGCTAGGTCTTTTGCTTTGGATTTTTGCATGTGACTACATCTATATGTCTAGTTTAACCATGATTTTTTGTAGAATTTGTTGATACATTTCCTATTTGATTGATATTTTTGTTTTCTGTTTACCATTTTGTGGACTTTTCTTGAGTGCTCTACTCCCATAGCTTGTGAAATTCTCATACCTTATCATATGAAGCTGAAATTTTATGGATTGATTCTTAACATGTTTAATTCCATTTTGGCTTTGGAGTGACTCATTTATCTTATGTCATTTCTGTTTTACACTTGATTGAAGTTGGTGCTCAATTTGATACCATGTGTGAGCTTGTTTCTATATGCCTTGATTTGTTGATTTTCATTGACTTGGTTCCCATTATCCAAATGCCATGAAATTTGATATGTGGCTCATTGAATATGTCCTGTTTGAGATGGAATTTTTGTGGAATTTATTGAGCTGTTTTGATATTGGTTTGAGTGTGATCATTTTGTTAACTCCAATGTGGTTCCAAAATGCATAGTTTGACATGTTAGGTGTATAAAATGCAATTGGTGAATGTTTTGGATATGGGACCAACTGGAATTTATTCTTGTTTGTTAAATCTTGATTTTGATCAATTTTCACTTGTTGTTTTGAATTTTTTACCTCCTTTTGACCCTAGGCTTGTCCTAGTGGTCTTACTTCTCACATTTGAGTTGTTTTTTTCAGGTTAAAGAAGCAAATGCTTTAAGGAATTTAATTCAAGTTGATTGATGTTGATTTATTTGATTGTGATGAACTAACTTGTTTCATTTTGTAGGATGCTAACTCATTTCATTTGAGTTTGTGCTTTGCACACATGATTGATTGTGTTGTCTGTTGGTTCATACCTTGTTGGTTTTGACTTTGTGACTTGGATACTGATTATATTTGATTGATTTCAGGTGCCATAGTCGCTTTAGTTCCTTGAGAACTAGCTATTGCTTTGCCTTGCTTAAGCATTGAGGTAGACTCTCTTGTCTCCATGTAGTCTGGAAGACCTGGCTTGTTATTTAGCCA
Source organism: Lathyrus oleraceus (assembly GCF_024323335.1). Lineage (NCBI taxonomy): Eukaryota > Viridiplantae > Streptophyta > Magnoliopsida > Fabales > Fabaceae > Lathyrus > Lathyrus oleraceus. Next base: position 516,030,274 of record NC_066585.1, on the reverse strand, counting down.
GGCAATTGTCTGAAGTCCTCCTTAAGAGGCGATGTTTATGATTGTTTATTTTTGTCCCTAAGCAGGTGAAGACCTCATGTGAGGCAATTGGTAGACAAAAGAGATATGTAGCCTATCTCCTACTATGCTGTGAGTCACTCACATTGCTCACACTACTTGTGTTTGATGCATGCTGAGTAAAAACCCAAGATCAATCGAGTCTAACTTGGGGAGAGAGTTCCATCTTTCTGAACTCCCCCACCTTCTGATATTCAATGCTCTCCCTGACCAGGGATAAGAATGATGAGGCACACCCCTCATATCCTTTCATCTGCTTCACCTTGGCTCTCAATGTCAAGGTTAAGAGCGCCATTGACCCTATTCCAGTTGACTTTTAAGTCTAACCCTTTGATTGAGCCTAATTGTTTGGTTATAGTGGGTGCTAAATGACTTGTTTTGATTGATTGCTTGTTGCATTTGTACATGTTTGCATGCTTGCCTTTGTGCATTTATCATCATTAATTTGTTCATTATTGCATGATCATCATTACATACCTTTTGTGATCCATGTTTGGTTTACCCATTGAGGACAATTGTAAGACCATGATCTTTGGCCATTGTTCCTATGATTTGGAAGGGACAGAGTGTAAGACCATTTTGTTTGGTCACTCATGTCCATTGCTTAAAGCATTGTTTGTTTGTTGTATGTGAGGATGCAAGTGTAAGACCATGTTGTTGGCCCTTGTATTCCTATGATCATCCTTTGGAGGTTAGTATAAGTCCAGATAGATTGGCATCTGACATCCAAATTTTGTTTTACTTTAGGAGATTGGTGTAAACCCATTTATTGGTATCCGATATCCGCTTTTTGCTTTGTGAGATTGGTATAAGACCATCGGTGGCATCCAGTATCATTGTTTTATTTTAGGAGATTGGTGTAAACCCATTTATTGGTATCCGATATCCGCTTTTGTTTGTGAGATTGGTATAAGACCATTGATGGCATCCGGTATCACCTTGCCTTATTTTGCTTTGCTTTGTTGCCTATTCCTAAGGACACACTTGAATCATCTTCTATATGATTTCAAGCGGTGAACCTTTCTAAGAAGTTTTACATTCCATCATCCATACCCTCTTTGTCCTAAACTTTTTCACACTTTGCTTTCAAAAACTTTGACTTGTTGTGCAAACATATTCATGTCTTTTCAAATTAGAAACTTGGACCATAAGTCCTTGACTTTTCAAAACTCCATTTCATAACACTTCTTTGAATCAATCTTAATCATACCTTGACCATACTTTGTGAATAATCATAATCAATTAACCTCACACATTCAATTGTTTTGGCTTTGTCCATTGTTAATATGTCTTCATACATTAGCCGTAGGTTTTAATTACCATAGTGGTTGATGTAAATCTTACCTTATCCTTAGTGAGTTGATTGTAAGTCTTCCATGCTTATTATAGGGTTAACCCCTCACTAGTATGTTGAAGTTGTCCTCGCATGGTGGATTGTTGATGTTGGTTGAGTTTTCTCCCATTGGTAATGAAAAGCCTTAATGCTTGTGTTTTAAAATTGAACTCATTAATTTTTGGAAATCTTTTAGCCGAACTACGGCGTTTTGATCCTTACCTTTGATGGAAGGTACGTAGGCAACGGGTTCATCCGTTCGAACACAAAAATAACTAACTTGTACATTCTTTTCTCATCTTCCCATTCATGTTTGTACAATATGTCAAAACAAATAAACATTTCTTATACAACAAGTGTGAAAAGGGCTCCCTAGGAGTACCTAGGACGTGATGGGTGCCTAACACCTTCCCATTGCGTAATTTACCCCTTACCCAGATTCTCTGATCTTTTTCATTAGTTTTCTACGTGTAAAACTTCTTAGGTTTTTGTTTGCTTTTTAACCAGTCCTTAGGATAAATAAAAGTGCGGTGGCGACTCGATTCATTGTATACTTTGCTTATGGTTTAATCAATAAATCATATAGCGACGAATACACCGCTACAAAAAAGTGGCGACTCTGCTGGGGATCAACGTTAGACCTTCCCTGGTGGTATTGCCTACTTTTCACCCTTGTTGTATGATATCTGTTTATGTGTTATTTGACATATTTTTGTATAATTTGGGATAACTGTATTGATTGTAATGTTTGAATTGCTTGATATACAATTGCTGTTTGCTTTGGTGATCTCTGTGAGATGAGTTCTATACCCGAACCCGAACTTTGCTTATGGTTTAATCAATAAATCATATAGCGACGAATACACCGCTACAGGTAGTATCGAACTCATATCTCATTGGAGATGCAGTATGTTATTACTTGAGTTATGTTATCTGGAGATGATTGTTGAGAGATGATCATGGTATGTGACATGGATCATTTTATGAAATACATGAGTATTCTTTATTTTCCGCTGCGAACGCATATGCGTGAATATTCATGATAATTTAGACGTGTTATTTAAATGACCAGGTGTATTGTTGGTTTTTGAAAGCTTTTAGTTTTTGAAAACGTCGATGTGACGCCCTTTTGTTTATATGCGTGCTTATTTACTCTGATTATATGTTAAATATTTTGGGGTAGAAAAAGGGGTGATACAATTGTTACGTACAAGAATTGGCATGAGATGCTGCCATTTGCTTTGCATGGGTATCGTACATCTGTTCGCACTTCAACAGGGGCAACCCCTTTCTCTCTTGTTTACGGCATGGAGGTTGTGCTCCCAGTAGAGGTGGAGATCCCATCAATGAGAGTCTTGATGGAAGCCAAGTTGACTGATGTTGAATGGGTTCAGAGTCGTTATGACCAACTGAATTTGATAGAAGAGAAGAGATTGACTGCCATGTGCCATGGACAGTTATATCAGCAAAGGATTAAGAAAGCCTTTGATAAGAAGGTCAAGCCTCGTGTCTTCCGAGAAGGTGACCTTGTGCTCAAGAAAGTCTTGTCTTTCGCGCCCGATTCCAGGGGCAAGTGGACTCCAAACTATGAAGGTCCATATGTTGTTAAGAGAGCCTTTTCAGGCGGTGCTTTGGTACTTACAACTATGGATGGGGAGGATTTCACTCATCTTGTGAATTCAGATGCAGTCAAGAAATACTTCGCCTAAAAATAAAAACAGAATAGCTCGCTAAGTTAAAAACCCGAAAGGGCGGCTTAGGCAAAAATGAGCGTCTCGGTGGATTGAAAACCCGAAAGGGCGATCCAGGCAAAAGTTAGAGACATAAAAATGAATATGTATCCCGCTAGATTGAGTACCTCACCCTGGGGAAATCTAGGCAAAAATTAGGGATTTGGCAAGTAACTGCATCCGGACAAGACTTTGTTCTACAAGCTTTCATCTGTTAGAGATTCTCGCTCAGTCATCGTCAACTGAAGCTTCAAATACATCAAATTCAGAGTTGGTGGAAAAATGGTCATTATGTTCAATGTAGCCCTTTTTCCAATATATATATCACCAATTTCAAATTTGTAATGATCCATGGAGTCTTGCAATTTACAGACTACCATTCCATCAAATCAATTTGAGCCTTTATCCAATTATTTGCACTCTTATTTGTTTTTATTCAAAAAAATGTTTTGCATGTTTTAATTGAGAAATATCATTGTTTAAATAAATGAATTTTTTTCATAACTTATTTTTAAGGCCATTGAAAACGAGACATTTACTGTACATTTTTAAGGGTCATTTCTAAGGCCATTGAAAACGAAATTGCCGATGCAAAAGAGACATTTACTGTACATTATTCACACATCTCAACTTCGTTCCATTTATTTCTCATTTGAAACCTTCACAACTCTTATTTCGCCACTCAATTTTTGTTTTTCACTATTTTTCTTCCAAGCAAGCATTCATTTTCATTTTCTCTATTTTTTTCTTTTCTTTCACATCATATTTACAAAACAGATGTTTCTCTTTTCTATATTTATATATATATATATATATATATATATATTATATATATATATATTATATATATATTATATATATATATATATATATATATATATATATAATATTATATATATATATATATATATATATTATATATATATATATATATTTATTTTTTTATGCTTGCTCGGTTTTTCAAGAGTTGTGGCACTTACCGATTCTCATTTTCGTTCTCCCCAACTTATTTCTTACTCACCCTAAGTGAATGCTCTTGACTTTTTACGACAAAAGAACAATTATCAAAATTTTCCGGGTTGTAAAAAAATGATTTTTGAAATCTCGCTTTATTTCAAGCTGAGATTCAACTGTTTAAGCTCAAAGGGGTTAACGAATACTCTCTCTGCTCACAGGTAAGTTGTATTTGGAACTGGTTGTGCTCGATAGAAAACAAGTGCCTTGATCATTTCTAATTGCTTCCACATATTCACAATAATAAAAGACAAAGCCTGAATCAAATGAATCAACAAAGCTTATTAGAATCCAGCATTTAAGTGTACAATGGAGGTTTCCTCACAATTTGTGGTTTTAAGTCCTAGATGAAACATTCATTCAATTGTGTTGCAAAAAGACAATATTCAATTACAAAAAAGAGTAAAGTTCTTAATGCATTCTAAAATTCTAGCCGGAGGTAACCATGTACCTTAGCATTATTCACTTGTTTATTTTTATCATTGCCATCCAAGCTCGGATGCACCTTCATTGGATACTTCTTTGAGGAGCAACCAATCTAGAAGGTTTGACACTCAACCAACCAAAAATTTATTAAAATAAACGAAATTTAAAACATAAATAATACATTACTTCAAAATTTAAAATTGTTCATGGGGGACAAAACACCCCAAAAGTACATAACCAACATCAAAATACACAAGTCTGAAAATACAATAGAAATAAAACATAATATGAAAAATAAAATAACTTAGCCCTCCACGGACTCATAACCCTCATCAGTACCGGCTTCAGAACCGGTAGCATCATCATCATCATCATCTTCAGCAGCACAAGAAGAAGCACCAGCACCAGCTGCACCAGCACCCGCCCCCTCTCCAAACACAGGCCTGTCCACAGGCCAGCTAGCATTCTGCAGAAACTTAGTGAAAGAGATTGATTGAATTTGAAGTGCACAATGAGATTTGCAATGCAATGTAACCGTTTATGGTTTGAGTGAGATGAAAAGTGAGAGAGTGTTAGTGAGTGCTAATTCAGACTACACCACTAAAAAGAAAAATGGTATTTGGGCCCAAAATAGTGGCCTGCTAAAACTTAAATTGGTTATGTCACGCAGCACTCGCTACTGCGTCGCCTAGCGAGCAGCTAGCGAGCATGACAATATTTTGCTTTTCAAAACAGAATGCAATGCACAATTCAGCAAGTTTCTTCAAGTTTAACACCAATACCAACCAACAAAAAAAAACTGTAAATACTTACAATGTTGGGGTGCCTCCCAACAAGCGCTTGTTTAACGTCGGATAAGCTCGACGGTTCGATGCTCACTGAGGAGCATCCAAGGGAATTGTGCAGCTTCCGCGATCCACTTTATTGTTTGAGCTTCTAGGATCCATTTTGTTGAGAAACTTCCTCAAGGGCTTTGTTGTCTTCAAGAGGTTCTTGATGAACCTTCGATAAAATCTGATACCACCCTTTTTCGGAACTATTTGCACAACGCTCACCCATTCACCATCGGCGATAGAACAATTCATCTCGGCCTCTACTAGTTTGACAACATCCTTCTTTCTCAGCACCCGCATCAATTGATTCTCCTCCTTTGTGGACAAAGTGCTGCTAATGATTACCGGTTTGGTACAGTTATCACTCAGGAACACATACTTCAAATTTGGCTCTAGTTTTGGCTCCTCCACTTTCTTTGTCATATCCAAGCCTTCCCTTGTTTCTTCATGATAGACAAGTTCTCCACAAGCCTCAAATTCATGCAACAATGCTTCCATCTCTTTTCCTTTATTTTTGGTCGAAACTTTGTAGACTCCGATAAGAGATCTTTCGGAAGGATTAGAAACATGAACCTGGTTTACGACCTCCACTAGCTTCTCCTTGGTGGCATCGATTCGGAAAGAATCATGCTTCTCATTAAGATGCTTTTTGGCTTCAAAAAGATGGAAGGCTACCTCTTCATTTTGGACCCTTACTTTCATCAAACCGTTGTCAACGTCAATCATCATGCGTGCGGTTTTCATGAATGCTCGGCCGAGAATAAGCGGAGCATCATCGTCCTCTTCCATATCAATAACAATGAAATCAACCGGGAAGAAGAATTTATCAACTTTGACTAACATGTCTTGAGCCACTCCATATGGTGCAGTGGTAGACTTATCAGCTAGTTGTAAAGTCATCTTAGCAGGTTTGATATCAACATTTCCCAATCTTTTGACAATGGATAGGGGAATTAAATTGATGCTAGATCCCAAGTCAATCAAGCCATTACCCGTGTAGGTGTCTCCGATGGTTACCGGTAAAGCGACTCGTCCCGGATCGGATTCCTTCCTTGGGAGAGTTTTTTGAATGATGGCACTATATCGTGCATCAAGCAAGATTGTCTCTGGTTCCGTGTATCTCCGCTTTTTAGTAAGTATGTCTTTCATGAATTTTGCATACTTAGGCATTTGCTCCAATGCTTCGGCAAACGGAATGTTCACTTTCAATTGTTTGAAAATATCCATGAACCTGGCGTAATGCCGTTCATTCTCCCTCTTAGATGGAGCATGTGGGTACGGAAGGTTTTGGATTGGAGTAGCGCTCACTACCTCCTTTTCTTTAGCAACTCTAGAACTCCTCCATCTAGGCTTTTTCACTGGCTCCACCATTACTTCATCACTATCGTTTTTCTCAATTTCCACACTTTCTTTATTTTCGACTTCACTGTTCTTTTCATCCTTTTCAACTTCTTCATCACTCCACTCCCCAACTTCACCGTCAATTCTATCCTCTATTATTTTCTCCTCATCATTTTTCTCAACCTCTCTTTTTTCACTCTCATCTCTTTTCTTACTCTCACTAGTCAACTCCCTCCCACTTCTTGTCGTGATCGCTTTACAATGTTCCTTAGGATTTGTTTGCGTGTTCGTCGAAAAAGAAGGACCGGGTTGTTGTTCCGCTAGTTGCTTAGCGAGTTGTCCAACTTGATCTCGAGATTTTTAATTGCCGCATCGTTGCTCTTTTGATTAGCCATTGACATTTGCATAAATTGTGTCAATGTCTCTTCTAATTTTGAAGTTACGACCGGCGGTTGTTGAGGTTGATAAGGATTTTGGGGAGGGTTTTGACGGCTAGAAGAACCACCTCCATAACCTTGGTTATGGTAATAGTTACTCCTAGGTTGGAACCCTTGATTCCCTTGGAAATGTTGTTGTTGATTTTGAGGGTGTGGTTGATAAGGTTGTTGTTGTTGTTGTCTCGGTTGGTAGTCCCGTTGGTTTGCCATGTAGTTTACTTCTTCGAACCCGGGAGGTGGACAAAATCCGGTGTCATGCTCACCTTTGCAAAGCTCACAACAAGCTATTTGTTTAGCTTTTGAAGGTTCTCTCAACTCTTTTATTTGCTGCGTTAAGAGTTCCACTTGTTGTGAGATGAGTTTGTTTTGGGCAAGGATGGCATCGTTCGTCCCAAGTTCAAGCACTCCCGGCTTCTTCAAAGAGTTGCCTCTACTTTGACTCTGAAGATCATTTAGAGCCATTCGATTTATAATATTTGTAGCTTCTTCGGCGCTTTTAGACAATAAATACCCACCCGAGGTAGCATCCAACAACGTCTTCCAATTTGGTTGAAGTCCATTTTTGAAAATATAGATTTGAGTCAATTCATCAAATCCATGCCCTTTACACTTCCGAAGCATGGATTTGAATATTTCCCACGCCTCATTTAATGATTCATTGATTCCTTGTGAAAACACTGAGATGGCCGTCTTGGATTCCATGAACCGGTTATGGGAGAAGAATCTTTCGATGAACTTCTCTTCCAACACGTTCCAGTCTGTCATGACGGCTGGTGTTTGATCTAAGTACCAATCTTTTGCTTTGCCGAGCAAAGCGTGGGGAAATCATCTTCTGAACAACGGTAGCTCTTGAGCTTGATCCACTCCGGTCGCCAATGTTATCTCGTAAAATTTTGTGAGAAAAGCAAAGGGATCTTCATGGTCCATTCCGGTGAATGGACTTCCATATAATAAATTAAGAGTTCCCGTTTTCATCTCGGCTTGCCTTCCCGTGTGGTTGGCAAGCTGAGCAGTATTCCTTGGACTGTTTACACATAGAGTGGAAATGGGCGGTGGTGGTGGTTCCATGATAGGTATGAACGGTGGTGGATGTGTGGTAGAAGAACTTTCTCCTTGTTCTTGTCGTTGTCTAGCCTGTTGCCTCCTTCGTCTCGTTTTGCTATTCAGCCTCCTTGCGGTTCTCTCGATCTCGGGATCAAAAAGAAGTTCGTCCACAGGGATCTGCCCTCGCATAAAACGAAAGCTGCACACTAAACCAAACAAATTACAAGCACAAGTCAAAAATTCGAAAGCTAAAAATTAAGCAACCATTGCGATGCTCGCAATATCAATTCACAATCCCCGGCAACGGCGCCATTTTGTTGAATGTAATTTTAAGTGTCGGGTTTTTGTTATCGTCTCCACAGGGATTGTGAGATATCACCGCCTTTCGACAGTTGTTTTAACTCTTAGCTTAAGGTAACAATGGTTTTTGGTTTTAGTCACTGTATCTTGCATAAAAGTGTAAGAAAATGCGGTAAAAGATTTGGTTTTAATATTTGAGAAATATTGCCAAAGTTAGGGTTCCACAATCACTTTGCATGTATATTTTCGATCAACAAAACTTATAAACTCCTTTAGATGAGAAACTATTTCACAAAGTCCTCCCAATGTGTTTATCTCTAACACACATTGTGAGTTTTCCCATTTTGATCCATTGTTTATCTCTAACACAATCTATCAAAATGACAACTTTTTGGTTCAACCTTATGGTGAACAAAATCATTCATTACTATCTCTAGCTAACAAACAAGATTGGATGAAAACCTAGGTAAAGAGTTGGTAAACATCTCTCGATCATAAACCAACACAAAGAGTTTTCAATAAAACAAAGTTTTCACCATATATTCACCATTAAAGAGTTTACAAATGAAGATCATCCCATTTACACACAAAGCTAATGATCATCTACATCTAACCTTGACAAAATGAAGAACTTAGCTACTCATTTTCATGGTAGCTTGGTCAACAAGTTTCGGAAGAAGGTTGATCAACATTCGAGTCGAATAATCGAGATTGGATGGGAATCCACCTTCTTTTTGTGAAAGATTGTTAAGAGATGAAGAGAAATGATTTCTAGGTCACAAAAGATCTCTAGAGCAATGCTGGAAAATATCTTAAAAAGTAAAAAAGTATGGAGGTGTAAAAGTATGGCTCCAAAAAGTAACCCTTGTTACTTATAGAGCTGCTACTGAGTTGTCATGCTCGCTAGGCGAGTAGAATGGCTCGCCTAGCGAGCCCCAAAATGAGGCACCTGTGGCACCTGCGCCCAAAGAAATGACCTTTGCCAGATTGGCATGTTCGCTAGGCGAACAAAACCTCCGCTTGGCGAAGCACACGCTTCAACCTTCGCTCCAGCGAGCTTGAGAGGTTTTGCTACTGGAATGCTCGCTGGGAGCTCGCTAATGGCTCGCCTAGCGAGTGAGTGCTGGCTGCGCTTTTGGCCAAGTCTGGACGTGTTCGCTACACCCTTCGCTGGAAGCTCGCCTAGCGAGTTTGTTGATGTTTGCTACTGTAAAATACTGGAGCTTTTCGCTGGGTTCTCGCTGGGCGCTCGCCTAGCGAGCCCTTCGCCACAGCCCTCGCCTAGCGAGCAAGCTGATGAATGCATCCTTTCTTTGGTCCCTTTGCCAACTTTCTTGTGGCTTCATTTTCTATTATTTCATGCCTAATTCCTGCACAATAACACACAAATCAAAGGTACCAAGATCGTCTATCATTGTATTGCAATTCATCTAAAACAAAGGTGTTTTCGAACACTTTAGCAAGGAAATGGAGTGAAAGATACCCATATTTGATAGCTCAAATAAGCACTTTTGGGTATCTAACAGTGAACATTCACAATGATGAAAGGATACTTGGGATGTCTTCAGTACTCTCCCAAAGATGGTATGATTCCCAACAGGGTAAGACATTTGTTCATATTCCTGGCATGCTTGTATCCTCTTCCTTCAGAATCTTTTGTGGTTTTTCTCCCAAGCAGAAGTGTTTGGTAAAGATATTCATCCCTCTTTCCTTCAGCAGAATAGTGATCCTTCCTCCTCAGCAGATGTGATCTATTTGGTAGTGTAGTATTTAGTGGTGACCTTGGAAGCTTCTGATTGGTGGTTGTTCCCCACAGAGTTCCATTATCCCCTCTGATAATTTCCCTAGTAGAGTTGCTTCTACAAAGGATTTTATCTATGCGATGATCCTGCCCCCAACTAGAATGACTGATGTTCATTCCCCTGCAGAGATCTTTGTTTCCTGGTATCTCTTGCCCCCATCAGATCGGATGTTTTCCACTGGGTATGGCTTTCTCTCTTGAGATATAGTACCGGATGTTTGTTCATCATTCGTTGGACCTGTTTGTGTTAGAAATGTTTGTTTTGTCAGCATTCATCATACATAAACCACACATATATGCATATAATTTTAACATTCAGATATTCATGTTGCATTCTTTGCCATATATCTTTGTTTGTTATCTCCTGCTAGTTGGTAATATATTTCCCCAAGCATATGTTTGTGTCTGATCTCCCCATGTAGAGTCAGCCCCCCCATTAGCAGAAACTGTTTACCCTTTCTTCCATATTCCTCACTGAGTTATGTCCTCGTGGATGATAGTTGTTTCTGTTTCCTCTCAACACATATATTGAGATGGAGTTCCCCCTGAGTTATATCCTCATAGGGATGAGTCTTGTTTCATCGTACCTCTCTAGTTTGTTCCTAGATTTGGCTTCTTGCGACTATCCTTGCACTTCCCCGTAGTTCAGATGAATGATTGCTCAGTAACTAGTAATTATCCATCTTTTCCCCAGAGAAGTCTGTGGTTTTCTACCCTTATACCGGTAGTTGTAAACCCTATTGTATCCCCTTTGCAGAGTTAACCTTGTTTTTGTTCATCCTAACTGATGATGGTTACTCTTCCGTGGTTTTCTACCCAGTATCGGTAGATGTAATCCCCTCTTTGACGGTTATCTTTATCCATTATTCGATATCGATAGTCCTTCACCGTTTGAGTATATCTCCCAATAACCGGTGATATATCTCCCCGATCATTGCCTTTGTCAATGTATCCCCAGCGAGTCATCTTTCATTTGCCTTTTGTCTGCAATGATCGTTTCTCCCTTTGATTGATCATCCTTTTATACCTAGTATTTGGTATCCCGATGTCCTTTCTTTACGGTTGATTTATCCTTCATTAACCCAGTAACCGGTTGTGGATAATCTTCCATGCGAGTATGTTATCTACGTTCTGACGGTAATAGATAATATATCTCATGCGCTCTTTGGTCGAAGTCTTTTGCTCTTCCCCAGTCGAGTAAGATTCGTATCCCCTTTTGTGGAATCGAATGCCCATCCTTTAATCGAGTATGCTTTTTAGCCCTCTTTTGGATGATGAGTGTCTTGGAAATATTCCCCAATTCACGCCTTGGTCGGTCACCTATTATATGCCCAGTAACCGGTATCCCTGGTGTTCCTTCCTCTCTGCTCCCTATTATGACTTTTGTCCCCTGTGGAGTCAGATTTTCCTTAGTTGAAATATACCTTTTAGGTCTTCCTTAGATGATTTTGGATGATTGATATCTCTCACCCTTATACCGGTCTTAGATATTCATTCTCCCCAAGCATGTTGTTCTTTCACCCTCATACCGGTGTTTTGATCACATGTCTCCTTGAGCTTATTACCCAGTAAACGGTAATACCTCGCCCTGGTGTTTCCCCGGAGGAGTCCTGTTTTGACATTCCTCAGTGGAGTCTCGATACTCGATGCTTGAGAAAACATGATGTGTTTTGGCTTGGGCTGCTAAGCGCTTACGCCAGTATATGTTAAATCATACGACTTGGTTGATATCCAAAATGGATCCAATCAAGTATATCTTTGCGAAGCCTTCTTTAACTAGGAGGATTGCCCGTTGGCAGATGTTGTTATTTGAGTATGATATTGAGTATCGAGTGTAACACCTCAAAATTTGCCCTCCTCTCTTGGGACTAGCATATCATGTTGCATATCATTTTTTAGGTCATTAGGAATTGCATATTGCATATCATGTGGTTACATTGTGCAAGCCATCCTCCAAAGTCTTGATCAGAAGATAGGAGGTCATGTGCAAGTTAGGGTTTCATTTGACTGATCATTAATCATCTGAGGGTGGAGGTCCAAATTAGGGTTTCATGATTCTTAAAGGAGATTGGTCTTCATCTTGTTTGAAAGGATACATCATCATCATGGTTTATCATCAGAAGATTCAAGTGTTGAAGCATATTCCTTGAGATTAGGGTTTTGACCACTGGTCAACCCTAATCAGTTGCATTGGGCCAATCAGGGCATGGCTAGGAGATGGGGTCTATGATGGAGATGGGGATCATTGCATGGTTATATGGAGCTTATGGAGGCTAGGGTTTCATCCTTGGGCCATTTCATTATAAGATTGGAGCTCAGTTTGATCTATGCATTGCCAAATTCATCTATCAGTTGAAAAAGTCAATTGTGGTCAACTGTGCTTGATTTAATGGATTTGGAGGTGGGAGAGAGTTGGATACACTTCATTCATGTTGGAACAAGTGTTATTTGACATGTCAAAGCTCAAGAATGGAGAAAATAAAGTCAGAACAAAAATTGCCAAAAATAGAAAGTGACTTGTAATGGAAGTTTCCAAAAATGGAAAGTTTTTGACCTCAAAATTACATGTCCAAGGAAGCTTCAAATGAAAATTTGTTCAACATGAAAGTTGTAGATCTTGTTCTCACCTTTCCAAAAAGTCCAAGAACTTGAAAATACCATGTATGGTTGGCAAGTTATGGTCCATTCAATTTCAAAAATGACCCATAATCAAAGTGGCATAACTTTCACATGGAGTGTCCAAAATGAGTGATCTTTTTATGTGCAAACTCCATTTGACATGTACTTTCATGGTGCATAATTGGAATTCATCAAAAATGGTCAATGCAAAAGGTCATTTTTCAAGTGCACAATTAAAAAGTCAAGGGCAAAATGGTCCAAGTTGAGAAATAATGGGAATTTTGGCATGGGAGTTTTTGCAACACCTCACATATGCCAATTGGAGATGGTTTGAACTGTCATAAGCTTGCAAAGTGCAATATTTGACTAAGTCATTTTGGAACTTCACTTGAAAATGCACAATTTGGCATAGCATAGTGAAAATGAAAATTACAAGGCCAATGGATGTGGGACCAATGCCAACACATCACAAATGGTATTTGGAGAGTGTGTGAGCTGTCATACAGCTGTCACAAGGCCTAGGGGGAAATGTCCATTTTGCCCTTGCATTGAAAATTGCACATTATGCTAATTACATTGCATTTGGTTAATTAGTGATTAACAAGGTGATTAGAGCTGGAGTATTTAATCCTAATCATAACTGAATTGCAAACACAATCACAATTCTCAAGAACCTAACTGATTTTCCCTCCATTTTCTCCCAAATTCATCAAAAACCTTCATCACTTTTTTGACAAAATCTTCACCAATTCTCAATCATTTTGAGAAATTCTTTTTGATTCAACCTCCATAAGCCATAAGCTTGGACTGTTTTGGTGATTTGGAGCAAGAAAGCATTGGAATCGCAACTGTTCATATCATGCTCCGCAATGGTGATTTGAAATTTCTTCCAATTGAGGCGTCCTAGAGCTGAAGCGCGTGTTCTATTCAACTCACCTATCCTTCATACACTTCTGTTTTGGACAATCGAATCTTGGAACGCACAAATCATCACTGTTTTCATTCAAGGTGCATAAAATCGAATCTCACCATTTCTTGAATTGTGATATGCTTTTGGTAGTTTATTCATCATAGATCATCATGCTGTGCTTAGTTTTTAAAATGATTGAGTGTAGAAAGAGAAATCATGATTTTAAGTTTGATGTTCATTTCTTTTTTGGTTCGATTTGTGATGTGTGTTGAGAATTAAGAAAAATCATTAGCATATCTTGAATGTACATGTTAAGACGATTCCAACGGTTATAGATTTGTGAATTTTGGTGAGGAAATGAGCGAAACCGAATCTGGAAGTGGATGAATGTGTGAGCGCGCGAGGAAGATGATGAAATTGTTGTGTTTGATCCGTTTCTGTTGGCTTGGCAATTTGAAATGTTGTTTCCCGCTAGTTTCCAGCCACTCACAGCATGCCAGCGAAAAAATGACACGGTGCCGTTTTGCCTTGGCTTAGCGTAATTACGAAACTGCCATTGCTTCATTTATTTAATTATTATTTCGTTTTTATTTTCTTGTGTTATTTCATTTTGTTACATGATCTTAGGAAAATCATATCTCACTCGTTTCTTATCCAATTTTGGTGAGATTTTTTACATTGTTCTTCTTGAAATGTGTAGAATTTTATCATGATTTTTGTGGAATTTTTGCATGTATAGAAAAATAATTGGCTTAGGGTTTGTGGAATGTGTCACATTTGTATATGTTTTGCCAAAACCATCATGAAATGCTCATACTTGTAAATAAATGGATGAAAATGTTTATGCTTATTCTGGACATGCTGATGGTGATTTTCATGTAGATTTTGTGAATTTTGGATGCTTGGTTGATTAGATATGAATTTTTGGATTAAGGTGTGACAATTTGTGTCACACCAAGCTAGGTCAACTTTATGATTTTATTTGCATGGCCTAGAAATGTTTGATTGCTCCAATTTTTTGCATGAATGGTCATTGATATGTCAAGATAACATGTGATTTTTCCTGGAATTTTTGATGTCATTTTCTAATTGATTGATAATTTTCTTCTCTGTATGCTCATTTTGTGAATTTATGTGACACATGTTGGCATTTTGCTTGTGAAATTCTCATATGGTACTGGATGAAGATGAAATTTGATATGTTGATTGTAGACACATTGTGGGACATCATGCTTTTGGTCCCATTCATTTCTTAATTGTTGTCACTGTTTTATGAATTATTGAAATGGATGCTTGCTTGGATGTCTTGAATTGGCTTACATAATTGTGTCTGGACTTTTTGATTTTCATTGACCTACTTTCTTTTGTCCAATTGAGCTGAAAATTGACATGCTACTTGTTGATTGTGTCCTGTTTAGGTGTGAATTATTTGAGGATTTTTGGAATTGTTTTGGTATTCCTTTGATTGAAGTCATTCTGTTTGGACTTTTGGTGTTGTATTTGACCTAGTTTGTGGTGTATTGTGCATGAATTGATATTGGTGAATGGTATAAGCATGGGACCAATTGCATTTGCTTTTGAATGGTTTTAATTTGATTTTGGATTGGTTTGGCTTGCTGTTTAGATTTTTTTTCTCCCCTTTGGACCCTAGGCTTGGCCTAGTGGTCTAGTTTCTCACATTTGGTGTGGATTTTCAGGTTGAAATGCAAAAAGGCTTAAAGGAAAAAGTGCAAGTTGATTAAATTGAGTTTTGTTTGATGTTGTAAACTAACATTGATTTTGTGTTGTAGGTTTGATGCTTGAGCTTGAGCTCATAGCTTGCACTTGTGTGCATTAACTTGTGTTGTCTGTATAGATTGACTTTTGCTGTTTATTGTTGGTTTGTCTGAGTACTGATGATACTTGATTGATTTCAGGTACATTTAGTCGCTTACAGTTCTTTAAGAACTTGCTTGCTATTGCTTGGTTTTTAAACCACTTGAGGTAGGACTTCTATTCTCCATGTAGTCTGGAAGACCTGGTCTGTTACTTGGCCAGGCAACTGTCTGAAGTCCTCCTTAAGAGGCGATGTTTGTGGTTGTTTACATTTGTGCCCAAGCAGGTAAAGACCTCTATGAGGCAATTGGTGGAAGCCAAGGGATATGCAATCTATCCCCCGCTATTCTGTGAGTCGTCCCTCTGCTCACACGGCTGTGTGTTGATGCATTGGGACACAAACCCAAGATCTTGTGCTGTTGCACAATCGAGTCAGAGTCTTGAGCGTAGAAGGGTCCCTCCATTCTGGACCCACGCTCCTTTGTCTGAAGCTCTCCCTGGTCAGGGATAAGAGCTGTGAAGTCTAATCTTCACTCACCTTTCATCTGCTTCACCTTAGCCCCGCAATGGCAAGGTTAAGAGCGAATACTACCCATGTACAGATGACTTGCCTAGGCAGTCAAACCCATTGTTTGAGCCTCACTTGACTGGATATAGTGTGTGCTTTGTGAATATTTGCTTGAGATGCTTGTTTTGTTTTGTATGCTTGTATGCTTGCTTTCTTCCTGGATAGGATTAGCTTGCAGTTGTGCAAGTAGGTAGAAACCTCAACGTAGGGCAATGATGCATGACAACACTAGGCTCGAGTACAGCTCCCTAGTAGTGTGTCTTCCCTTGGTTTCTGGCTAGATTTTCTTTCCCTTTCAGGGGAACTACATCGCCCTGATCCTTGTTCCAGACAAGGTATGTAGGCAGGAGGTCGTGCGAGACCTCTCCGGGCACTTTTTTTCCTTTTTGTGTGTGTTTGCTTGTTAAGCTTGTGTGTCAGGATATGGATGTAAGCCCAGCGATTGGCTGTCCGTATCCTGATTGTGTTTGTTTGTGCTTGTTATCTTCTTGCGTGTGTTTTGGTTCGGATGCCGACGTAAGTCCAGTGATTGGCGGTCGGGCTCCACGTTTGCCTTCTTGTGTGCGTTTTGGTTCGGATGCTGATGTAAGTCCAGTGATTGGAATTCAGGCTCCATGTTTGCCGGTGTGTCTTGTTTGGTGTGTGTGAGCCGAACTACGGCAGCTCTGATTCTCGTTCCAGACGAGATACGTAGGCATAGGATGCGATGTCCTATCGAGCTCTTTTCCCCTTAACCCCACCTGTGTTCCGTGTGTGTGTGTGTGTGTGATGTTTTAGCAACCTTTTCTTTTCTTAGAGCGTGGATCCCGTCGAGTACGACGGACGTGAGGGGTGCTAATACCTTCCCCTTGCGTAACCGACTCCCTTACCCTTTCTCTTTGGTCGCGAGACCATGCTTTTTCCAGGTTTCTCTGAGCGTTTCCTTTCCCTATATTGGGATAAATAACGCGCAGTGGCGGCTCTGTGTTGTGTTTTTGTTTTAGCCCGCCGGTTGTTTTTTCGCGGATGCGACAGCTGGCGACTCTGCTGAGGTTTCTACCATCTGAATCGGCCCGGGGAATCCTGCAATAAACGGATCCCCACTGATAAATACCACGGACAGCATTCCGGCGTCTCGGCAATACATGACCATAAATCCGACTTATAAATATGACTCTGCTCCACGGAACCAAAAGTCACCATCTGAGTCACCATCTGATCATGCATCTGAAAGAATCAACCCTCCCCTCACAGGTAAATTCTAATCAGGTTATCCTAAGGCGGATAATAGTCTCGACAATCGGGCAGAGATACTCAATGGGTTTGCCCTTTCGGGTGTGCCATTGTAGCTCTCCTGAGATCGTCTAAACCAAAGATCCGGGAAATGATCGGTCACCAGAGTCAACAGCTCAAATGACGTAACTCAACCAAAGTGGGGTACCCCACAGAGGAAAGCACTATCAAATGAACCTCGTCTGGCTTGTGGCATGTCACGTTGCAACAATATGCTGATTTAGCAAATGAGGAACGTGAGACCACACTAATCCTAGGTGTATACTCGGGCCTGGGTTTTAGCCCCACTCAGAACACCCACCCCAAACAGAGGAACCACCTGCACAGAGGATAGCAACAGGATAGTATGATGCATGCAAATATTTATGCAAATATATACACTGTTAGAATAATAAATGCAATAAATAAAACAAAACAAGCAACCTAAACCATCCTAGAACGCTAGGAGAGACTCGCTTAGGGAATATGGACCAGCACAGGTCAACATCGCATGTCGGGTCCCCAGCAGAGTCGCCAGCTGTCGCATCCGCGAAAAAACAACCGGCGGGCTAAAACAAAAAACAAACAGAGCCGCCACTGCGCGTTATTTATCCCAAAATAGGGAAAGGAAACGCTCAGAGAAACCTGGAAAGGAAATGGTCTCGCGACCAAAGAGAAAGGGTAAGGGAGTCGGTTACGCAAGGGGAAGGTATTAGCACCCCTCACGTCCGTCGTACTCGACGGGATCCACGTTCTAAGAAAAGAAAAGGTTGCTAAAACATCACACACACACACAAGGAACGCAGGTGGGGTTAAGAAGAAGAGAGCTCGATAGGACGTCGCATCCTATGCCTACGTATCTCGTCTGGAACGAGAATCAGAGCTGCCGTAGTTCGGCTCACGCACGCCAAACAAGCAAACAGAAACACAGGCAAACATGGAGCCTGAATGCCAATCACTGGACTTACATCAGCATCCGAACCAAAACACACACAAAAGGGCAAACGTGGATCCCGACCGCCAATCACTGGACTTACGTCGGCATCCGAACCAAACACACAATCAAGAAGATAACAGGCAAACACACACAAAAAGAAAAAAAAGTGCCCGGAGAGACCTCGCACGGTCTCCTGCCTACATACCTCGTCTGGAACGAGGATCAGGGCGATGTAGTTCCCCCGAAAGGGAAAGAAAATCTAGCCAGAAACCAAGGGAAGACACACTACCAGGGAGCTGTACTCGAGCCTAGTGTTGTCATGCATCATTACCCTACGTTGAGGTTCCTACCTACTTGCACAACTGCAAGCTAATCCTATCCAGGAAAGAAGCAAGCATACAAGCATACAAACAAACAGAGCAAACAAATATTCACAAAGCACACACTATAACCAGTCAAGTGGGCTCAAACAATGGGTTTGACTGCCGAAGCAAGTCATCTGTACATGGGTAGTGTTCGCTCTTAACCTTGCCATTGCGAGGCTAAGGTGAAGCAGATGAAAGGAGAGTGAAGATTAGACTTCACAGCTCTTATCCCTGACCAGGGAGAGCTTCAGACAAAGGAGCGTGGGTCCAGAATGGAGGGACCCTTCTACGCTCAAAGACTCTGACTCGATTGTGCAACAGCACAAGATCTTGGGTTAATGTCCCAATGCATCAACACACAGCCGTGTGAGCAGAGGGACGACTCAATAGAATAGTGGGGGATAGATTGCATATCCCTTTGATCCACCAATTGCCTCATAGAGGTCTTTACCTGCTTGGCACAAATGTAAACAACCACAAACATCGCCTCTTAAGGAGGACTTCAGACAGTTGCCTGGCCAAGTAACAGGCCAGGTCTTCCAGACTACATGAAGAATAGAAGTCCTACCTCAAGTGGTTTAAAAACCAAGCAGCAGCAAGCAAGTTCTTAAAGAACTGTAAGCGACTAAATGTACCTGAAATCAATCAAGTATCATCAGTACTCAGACAGACCAACAATAAACAGCAAATGTCAATCTATACAGACAACACAAGTTAATGCACACAAGTGCAAGCTATAAGCTCAAGCTTAAGCATCAATCCCTACAAAACAAAGTCAAGTTAGTTTATAAACATCAACCAAACTAAATTCAAAGTGCCTTGAAGCAATCTCCTTAAGCATTGTGCATTTCATCCTGAAAATCCACACCAAATGTGAGAAACTAGACCACTAGGCCAAGCCTAGGGTCCAAAAGGGAGAAAAAAATCTAAACAGCAAGCCAAACCAATCCAAAATCAAATTAAAACCATTCAAAAGCAAATGCAATTGGTCCCATGCTTATACCATTCACCAATACCAATTCATGCACAATATACCACAAACTAGGTCAAATACAACACCAAAAGTCCCAACAGAATGACTTCAATCAAAGGCATACCAAAACAATTCCAAAAATCCTCAAATAAATCACACCTAAACAATCACATTCACCAAGATTTGTAACTGAATTTCACCAAAACCTCTCAAATTCTCTCAAGAACTTCATCACTTTTTTCAACAATACTCCATCAATTCTTCATCAAAGTGCAAAATTCTTTTTGATTCGTCTTCCATGAACTAGGATCTCCAACTGTTTCATCAAATCCATTGCTAAGAGCATCAAATTCGTGGCTGTTCTTCATGAGCTCAACAATGGTGATTTGAGATTTCTTCCACTTGAATCAACCTCAAGCCGAGGATCTTCTTCCAATCAACTTCCTCAACCTTCTTCTTCATCTGTTTTTGGTTTTGGCTCGAAGATACATCAAGAATCATCATTGTCTTCAACCTAAGGTGCAAAATTGAATCTCACCTTTTCTTAAATTGTTACATGCTTATTGTAGTGCATTCAATGTAGATCATCGTGATATGATTAGTTTTTGAATTGGTGAATTGATGAATGAGAAATGTTGATTTGAATGTTTGATGTCACAACTTGTTTTGCTCGATCCGTCCAAAATAGTAGAAATTAGGAGATTCCAGTTGCATATTATTGATGTACATTGAGAGACGGAGAGATCGGTGTATCATTTGCTTGATTTGGTGAAGAATTGCTTAGAACCGTTGCTGGACATGGAAGCTCTTGAACGCGACGAAGAAGGAAGAAATTCTGGAAAATTTCTTCGCTAGATCCGTTTCCACGCCTGGCAGATTTCGAATCGTGTTTCCCACCAAAAACCGTCCACTCACGCAGCGCCAGCACATTAATGAGTGTTGTGTCGTTTTGGCCATGGCAGAGATATTTACGTAAATGCCATTCGCAGTAATTAATTCATTAAACCACTTAAATAATTATTCAATAATTAATCAAACTTTAAAAAATCATAAAAAATTCAATTTAAGTCCAAATTTAGAGAGACTTTTTTTGTTAGATTCACAATTTTATCTAGTTTTTTATAGGCATGGTAGTACAAGTTGTGCTTGGAGGATTTTGACCGTGCCTATTGATCTTTGACTTGTGTACATATTTTGTATGTTTTGCCATTTTTAACATGAATTGCTCATACTTGTAAAGAAATGAATGAAATTTTTTGTGTTTATTCTGGACATGTTGATGGTGATTTTCATGTAAAGTTTGTGATTTTTGGATACCTGGTTGATTAGATATGATTTTTTGATTAGAGGTGTGACAATTTGTGTCACACCAAGCTAGGTCATCTTTCTGATTTTATTTGCCTGTCCTAGAAGTGTTTGATTGCTCCAATATTTTGCATGAATGATCATTGATATGTCAAGATAACATGTGATTTTTGCTGGAATTTTTGATGGAGTTTTCAATTTGATTGATAATTTTCTTCTCTGTTGGTTCATTTTGCAACCTTATGTGACACATGTTGGCATTTTGCTTGTGAAATTCTCATATGGTACTGGATGAAGATGAAATTTGATATGTTGATTGTAGACACATTGTAGGAAATCATAGTTTTGGTCCCATTCATTTCTTAATTGTTGTCACTGTTTTATGAATTATTGAAATGGATGCTTGCTTGGATGTCTTGAATTGGCTTACATAATTGTGTCTAGAATTTTTGATTTTCATTGACCTACTTTATTTGGTCCAATTGAGCTGAAAATTGACATGCTACTTGTTGAATGTGTCCTGTTTAGGTGTGATTTATTTGAGGATTTTTGGAATTGTTTTGGTATGCCTTTGATTGAAGTCATTCTGTTGGGACTTTTGGTGTTGTATTTGACCTAGTTTGTGGTATATTGTGCATGAATTGGTATTGGTGAATGGTATAAGCATGGGACCAATTGCATTTGCTTTTGAATGGTTTTAATTTGATTTTGGATTGGTTTGGCTTGCTGTTTAGATTTTTTTCTCCCTTTTGGACCCTAGGCTTGGCCTAGTGGTCTAGTTTCTCACATTTGGTGTGGATTTTCAGGATGAAATGCACAATGCTTAAGGAGATTGCTTCAAGGCAATTTGAATTGAGTTTGGTTGATGTTTATAAACTAACTTGACTTTGTTTTGTAGGGATTGATGCTTAAGCTTGAGCTTATAGCTTGCACTTGTGTGCATTAACTTGTGTTGTCTGTATAGATTGACATTTGCTGTTTATTGTTGGTCTGTCTGAGTACTGATGATACTTGATTGATTTCAGGTACATTTAGTCGCTTACAGTTCTTTAAGAACTTGCTTGCTGCTGCTTGGTTTTTAAACCACTTGAGGTAGGACTTCTATTCTTCATGTAGTCTGGAAGACCTGGCCTGTTACTTGGCCAGACAACTGTCTGAAGTCCTCCTTAAGAGGCGATGTTTGTGGTTGTTTACATTTGTGCCAAGCAGGTAAAGACCTCTATGAGGCAATTGGTGGATCAAAGGGATATGCAATCTATCCCCCACTATTTTGTTGAGTCGTCCCTCTGCTCACACGGCTGTGTGTTGATGCATTGGGACATTAACCCAAGATCTTGTGCTGTTGCACAATCGAGTCAGAGTCTTTGAGCGTAGAAGGGTCCCTCCATTCTGGACCCACGCTCCTTTGTCTGAAGCTCTCCCTGGTCAGGGATAAGAGCTGTGAAGTCTAATCTTCACTCTCCTTTCATCTGCTTCACCTTAGCCTCGCAATGGCAAGGTTAAGAGCGAACACTACCCATGTACAGATGACTTGCTTCGGCAGTCAAACCCATTGTTTGAGCCCACTTGACTGGTTATAGTGTGTGCTTTGTGAATATTTGTTTGCTCTGTTTGTTTGTATGCTTGTATGCTTGCTTCTTTCCTGGATAGGATTAG
Organism: Lathyrus oleraceus; assembly: GCF_024323335.1. Classification (NCBI taxonomy): domain Eukaryota; kingdom Viridiplantae; phylum Streptophyta; class Magnoliopsida; order Fabales; family Fabaceae; genus Lathyrus; species Lathyrus oleraceus. Next base: position 516,007,559 of record NC_066585.1, on the reverse strand, counting down.
CTTGCAGTTGTGCAAGTAGGTAGGAACCTCAACGTAGGGTAATGATGCATGACAACACTAGGCTCGAGTACAGCTCCCTGGTAGTGTGTCTTCCCTTGGTTTCTGGCTAGATTTTCTTTCCCTTTCGGGGGAACTACATCGCCCTGATCCTCGTTCCAGACGAGGTATGTAGGCAGGAGACCGTGCGAGGTCTCTCCGGGCACTTTTTTTTCTTTTTGTGTGTGTTTGCCTGTTATCTTCTTGATTGTGTGTTTGGTTCGGATGCCGACGTAAGTCCAGTGATTGGAGGTCGGGCTCCACGTTTGCCCTTTTGTGTGTGGTTTTGGTTCGGATGCTGATGTAAGTCCAGTGATTGGGATTCAGGCTCCATGTTTGCCTGTGTTTCTGTTTGCTTGTTTGGCGTGCGTGAGCCGAACTACGGCAGCTCTGATTCTCGTTCCAGACGAGATACGTAGGCATAGGATGCGACGTCCTATCGAGCTCTCTTCTTCTTAACCCCACCTGCGTTCCTTGTGTGTGTGTGTGATGTTTTAGCAACCTTTTCTTTTCTTAGAACGTGGATCCCGTCGAGTACGACGGACGTGAGGGGTGCTAATACCTTCCCCTTGCGTAACCGACTCCCTTACCCTTTCTCTTTGGTCGCGAGACCATTTCCTTTCCAGGTTTCTCTGAGCGTTTCCTTTCCCTATTTTGGGATAAATAACGCGCAGTGGCGGCTCTGTTTGTTTTTTGTTTTAGCCCGCCGGTTGTTTTTTCGCGGATGCGATAGCTGGCGACTCTGCTGGGGACCCGACATGCGATGTTGACCTGTGCTGGTCCATATTCCCTAAGCGAGTCTCTCCTAGCGTTCTAGGATGGTTTAGGTTGCTTGTTTTGTTTTATTTATTGCATTTATTATTCTAACAGTGTATATATTTGCATAAATATTTGCATGCATCATACTATCATGTTGCTATCCTCTGTGCAGGTGGTTCCTCTGTTTGGGGTGGGTGTTCTGAGTGGGGCTAAAACCCAGGCCCGAGTATACACCTAGGATTAGTGTGGTCTCACGTTCCTCATTTGCTAAATCAGCATAATGTTGCAACGTGACATACCACAAGCCGGACGAGGTTCATCTGATAGTGCTTTCCATTGTGGAATATTCCACTTTGGTTGAGTTACTTCCTTTGAGCTGTTGACTCTGGTGACCGATCATTTCCCGGATCTTTGGTTTAGACGATCTTAAGGGAGCTACAATGGCACACCCGAAAGGGAAAACCCATTGAGTATCTCTGCCCGATTGTCGAGACTATTATCCGCCTTAGGATGACTTGATTAGAATTTACCTGTGAGGGGAGGGTGATTCTTGCAGATGCATGTTCAGATGGTGACTCAGATGGTGACTAATGGTTCCGTTGATCAGAGTCCTATTTATAAGTCGGATTTATGGCCATTTATTGTCGTGACGCCGGAGTGTTGTCCGTCGTATTTATCCGTGGGGATCCATTTATTTCAGGATTCCCTGGGCCGATTTTATCAGTGGGGATCCGTTTATTTCAGGATTCCCCGGGCCGATTCAGATGGTTATGGGTATCTGCCAAGAGATGGTTTGATGATGATGATGTATCTGTCTTCCGTTTATTTCGGAACCCTTGAGTTGGATTTGTGGTTGCATGTTCCCTCAGATGGTTGTGATCGGTTCAGAAATCAGGGTTGTAACTCAGAGTACAGTTGATCAGAGGACTTGGAGGATGGCACAGTGCGTTGCATTCATACATCATTCTCATTTTGCATTCATCTGCATCGAACCTATGTCTAGCCATATGGGGAGTATTATGGATTGAGAATCTGGTTGAGAGACATTCGGATGTCAGAATGTTATCGGTGAAATATTATCCGTCTCGATGAAACCAGAATCAAAGGACGGAATCTTCCTCATATGGATAGATGTTGCATTCATGCATATTAACCCATTTGCTGTTTTGTAGGTGTCAACCGGTGCACATAGCTTGTTTGCTCAGATATCCTGCTAGGGGCAACAAACCTTAACTGATGGATTCTCCCAACGCCGACATCCTCGAACTGAAAGAGATGGTGAGGGATTTGTTCAGTGTTGCGCAAGGGCTTGCCTTGGGGCAGAAAGCCATGGCCGAGAGATTGGAAAGGATTGAGGGCTGGATGATCGAGGAGAAAATTCAGGGAAAGGCTCCGTCATCCGAAGTAACAAATCCCTCTGGCTCTATAGCAAAGAAGCCCTCTGGCAATGGTCATCTTGAGAAGGAAGTTGAATCAGGTGGTGTGCAAGCAAAAAGAGAACGCGGTAAGGATCGTTATCACCCATATGCTGATACGGTAACAATCCCTACTAGTAATCAATTTGCACAACAGCGGCAACCACCACTTCAACAGAGGACACAAAGAGCAGTGGGCCAAGTGAGAAGGAGGACGACAGATCGTCATTTCAATAAGCCGCCCGTGACTTACGCCTCTATGTTTAAAAAGTTGAAGGATCTTGGGTTGGTGCAGCCAAGGATATTGGTTCCAGGGAAACCAGATCAGAGGGTTGCCAGTTATGATGAGAATGTCAGGTGTGAGTTCCATGCTGGGGCACCCGGACATCATGTTGAGGATTGCAAAGCTTTTAAGCATGTGGTCCAGGACTTGGTGGATTCTAAAGCAATCAACTTTGCTCCATCACCGAATGTTAATGCTAATCCCATGCCGGCACATGGTCAGGCAATGGTGAGTGCAATTGCTGAAGATTCGGATCACGCCTGTGTGATGGGTGAAGAGAACGACAGTGACTGCAAGTTTGATGGTTGGATAAAGCCGTGCGTACCAGGTAACTGGAAGGCTTAAAAAGATCAGCACTGTCACTCATCCGGAAGAGTAATGATTTCTGTTTTGGTTTTATTTGCATGAAAGCCATACGTTTTGCCCGAAACGTATTGGTCCATTGTAAGGGCCACCTCATGTTCATTTTGCAACATTTCTGCATCATTAATAAATGGATGTTTTTCAGTCAAAAAGCGGTGTTCCCTGTTTTTCATTTATTTTTATAGTTTAAAAAAAACAAATAAAAATGGCAATGTTTTCATTTTTCATCTTTTGATTTGTTTCGTTCCGATTTCAAAAAAAAATAAAATAATAATTCTCCGGATCTCATTGACAACAATTTGGTTACACCTCATATGACTTCGACAAACCGATCTATCATGCCGAAGAAGAAGACGAAGAAGATTGTGATCTGCTAGAGTATTAGCCAGGTTGTTGAAACAAGAGGAGAAGGTGATTCAGCCGCTTGAGGAGCGAGTTGAGATTGTTATTCCAAGCACCGCCGAGGTCAGGAAGGAAATGGAAATTAGGGCCGCTTCAGAGGCAAGTCGAGAGCAGAATGGTAGCCTTGTTGAAGGAGTATGTGGATACTTTCGCCTGGTCATGTCAGGATATGCCAGGGTCGGATACCGATGTCGTTGCTCACAAGCTACCATGGAAAGGAGACTGTCCTCTAGAGAAGCGAAACGCCAGTGCTACTTATCAGAGAGCCATGGTGACTTTGTTTCATGATATGATTCATCATGAAATCGAATGCTATGCTATGACATGATAGCAAAGTCCCAAACAGGAGAGGGGCATCTGGCAGACCGGGGCAAGTCGGTTGACTGGTGGAGATAATTCAAACGGAGGTTGGATTCAGATAAGTGCACTATCAGAGTGCGGTCCGGTAAGATGCTGGGGTTCATTGGAAAAGAGGAATCGAGGTTGATCCTGTTTAAAAAAAAAAAAAGAAAAAAGAAAAAAAAAACAAAGAAATGCCTGAACCGAGAGCAGAAAAGAGGGGTTCGTGGTTTCTTAGATAGATTGAACTACATTTCATGGTTCACATCTCCTCTAACAGCCACGTGGGAACCCATTCAAAAAAAAAATCAATCAAACGGTCAGGTGAAATATTGATTGCCAAGGGGCATTAAAAAATAAAGAATAAGTTGCAGGAACCTCTGATTCTGATGCCTCCCTATGGAAAGAGACTGTTAATCTGTACTTGACAGCCTTCGAGGGGTCTGTGAGGTGAAGTGGGTCGGCATGACGAGTCTTGTCGAAAAGAGCATGCAATTTACCTTAGCAAAAAGTTTACCGACTTTGAAACAATACATTCACTGTTCGAGAAAACTTGTTGTACTTTGGCATAGGCTGCTCGCCGACTGAGACAGTTTATGCTGGTTCATACCACTTTGTGGATTTCCGAGATGGATCCGATCGAGTATGTGTTTGAGAAGCCAGCATCGACCGGATGGGTTGTGAGAGTGCAAAATAATGTTGACTGATTTGGGATACTCTCAGAAAGCAATCAAGGGGTGTATTGTCTGATTACATCGCTCCGCAACCCATTAGGGGTCATCAACCGATGAAGTTTGAGTTCCCTGATGAGGACATCTCGAGGTACTCTAATCGAAAGATTGAGAGTAACCGATCCCGGAGGAGGGGGCGGACCCCGAATCCGAACGGATTCTGATGTCTGATGGGGAGGTTAAGGTGAATGAGCTTTCGTTTCCCGGTTAGCGTTCGAATGCACCGACAGTATGGGCAAGTGTGAAGCTTGTATCTTGGGTATTGTACCTCGATGCGCCTACTGGGGCAAAATCCTTTCTCATTGGTATAGGGGATGGAAGCCGTGCTACCGGTTGAGGTTCAGATTCCCTCTTTGAGAGTCCTGATGGACGTGAAATTGCAAGAGGCTGAATGGGTAAGGACCCGATACGAAGAATTAAGCCTGATCGAGGAAAAGAGGCTAGCAGCCATCTGTCATGGGCAGTTATACCAGCAAAGGATGAAGCGTGCTTTTGACAGAAAAGTACGACCTTGTGTGTATCACGTAGGTGATATGGTGCTGAAAAGGATCCTTCCTCCTCAAAACGATCGAAGGGGCAAGTGGACACCCAATTATGAAGGTCCATTCGTGGTCAAGAAGGTTTTCTCTGGCGGAGCCTTGTTGTTAACGACCATGGATGGCGAGGATTTTCCATCCCCTGCAGATGCGGACGCAGTTAAAAAATACTTCGTATAAAGAGACCCGCTGGACGAAAAGAATAAAAGAGTCCAGGCAAAAATGGGCATCCCGGCGAACCAAAAAACAGAAAAAAAGGTTCGGGCAAAAGTTAGGGATATAAAATGAAAAAATGTACACCCGGCAAGTTGAAAACCTGTGAAGGCGACTTGGGCAAAAAAGGGTATCCCGGTGGACTGAAAACCCGAAAGGGCGGTCCAGGCAAAAGAGGGATTGAAACGAACAACTGCGTCCAGCATGATCGTTTGCGCTTTGGTTAAAGCATCATAGATAATACCCGGTAGGGATCAGTCAGAAACGTCTTGTTCAGAAGGCAGAAAGCACGGAGAGTCTGAGGACATATGGGGTGTAACCGAGTTGGAACTCGGTGAGATCACGGGTTTCACATTGCCATTAGGATAGATTTTTCCTTTTGTGTGCAATTACCTCTTTTCAGGAATTGCTTCCTTTGTATTGCTCATTTGAGCCACACTTTTTCAATCAATAAAATGCATATTCAGTCAAATAATTTTGTTTTTGTTTTTCATTACCGCTTTGATTGCAAAAACATCCAGATATTTTTGACAAAGAATCTTGCATTTTAAGACATACAGGTCCCTTCCAATGCATGTTTATAAGATTGAAAGCTTGAAATCTTATTTGGAAGGTTGAGTGACCCAAGTGTTGAAATCTTGACACGCCTGGGGCACGGTTTTATCTAACAATCTGTTTTGCAGGAACTGTTAGGTATTTTCACTCACTTGCAGGTTGTGGTGGAGAAGCTTCGACAGAAACGAATCCCCATGGAGTCCAGTCAGGGACGAGTGAAGGAATGATGAAGAGACGTTGAGACGTACGACGATCCTTGATGATAATCAAGAAGACTCTTCAAAGTCGGAAGATTGGAAAGTCTGTAGAAATTCCCCGCGGAGTCCAATCAGGGACAGGCGAGTTGAAGGAACGGTGAAGAGACGACGAGAGCCGTCCGACGACCTTTGGAATTAATCAAGAAGACTCTTCAAAGTCGGAAGATTGAAAAGTCTGTATAGTCCCAGGGGTTCGCTCTCCGTCGAGCGCGGCGAGACTTGGAATACAAGATGATGGAGCAGAAAAGGTCCAGACGAGTCTGGGAGCTCTCAAAAGTGGAAAGCTGATACGAGATTGGGAGGCGGATACTGTGGTTCGACGAGTCGACGGGTGTTCTGTACCAACTTTTCTCATTTCCCAGCTAAGTCTCCAAGCAGAGTTGTGAGGACTAAATTCCCAGCAGATCCAAGGTCTGTGACTTTCCCAGCCGAGTCGGGATGGTTATCCCCGGCAGGTTTAAAACGATGTTTCCTCAGCAGCCAGGTCTGAAGGTTGTTATTCCCCGAGTGGAGCGGGTTTCAATGAAATATATCTCCAGCAGTGTTTATCCTACCAGTGGATTGGACGAGTTTCCATAGCGGACGGATATTTGCATCCCCAGCAGTGTATTCTACCTATGAATTGCATGGGTTGTCCCCAGCGGAGTGGCATTCGCTTCCCTAGCAGGGTCATGATGGTTATCCCCAGCAGGTTTTTAGATCGATGCTTCCCCAGTTGCCAGGCCTGGAGGTGGCTGTTTTCCCAGTAGAGCATCTGTGAGCATTTCCGCAGTGAAGTCGTCAGGTATCTGTGAGGGTTTCTCGAAGCATGTTCGGGATTGATATCCTCAGCAAGTCAAAGACTGTCGTATCCCCACAGAGTGTTGGTGGTTCTTATCCCCAGCAGTTTCTCGAGCGGAGTGGGTGCAAAGGAGGTTCTTCCCCAGCAAGGGTTACCTTTTCCCAGCAGCAGTATTATTCCCCAGCGGGGTGGAGATTGGAGTATTGACGAGTTCCTCAGCAGAGTGTCTCGTGCTCCTCAGCAGAATCCCTTGAAGGGGATACTTTTTATACATTCATCATGAAAAATAGCATAGCATGTTGCATAGAAAAAATAAATCGCGTAGCATTTCCATAAGTATGGAGCATTACGCAGAAAAAGATCATGCATCATTGTTGCAAGCATAGAGCTAGTCTCAAGCCGTGGTTACCGTTTGAGAGTTGGTTGTGCCAGAAAGCGAAGATGTTACTCTGTGGAGTTTAGCATCATGACGTCAGATCAGCAATGTTCCCCAGTAGTGCGATATTGGAGGAAATGTTTCCGTCGGACAGAGATGGAAATAAAATCAGAGGACGTTACGCGATCAGCGCGATTCAAGCCGTGGTTACAGCTTGAGGATTGGTTTTGCCGGACAGTGAAGACGATACTCCGAGGAGTTCAGCAGCGGGATTTTGGAGCAGCAGTATTTCCCAGTCATTGTTTAATATCTGGTCGATCATTGTTTGATGCCTGTAAACATCATTGTTTGATGCCTGTAAACATCATTGTTTGATGCCTGTCAACATCATTGTTTGATGCCTGTCAACATCATTGTTTGATGCCTGTCAACATCATTGTTCGATGTCCTGTCAACATCCTTGTTTGATGCCTGTCAACATCATTGTTCGATGTCCTGTCAACATCATTGTTCGATGCCTGTAAACATCCTTGTTCGATGTCCTGTCAACATCCTTGTTTGATGTCCTGTAAACATCCTTGTTCAATGTCCTGTAAACATCATTATTCGATGTCCAGTAAACGTCGAGTTATTTCCCAGTCATTGTTTAATGTCTGGTCGATCATTGTTTGATGTCCTGTCAACATCCTTGTTTGATGTCCTGTCAACATCATTGTTTGATGTCCTGTCAACATCCTTGTTTGATGTCCTGTCAACATCCTTGTTTGATGTCCTGTCAACATCCTTGTTTGATGTCCTGTCAACATCCTTGTTTGATGTCCTGTCAACATCCTTGTTTGATGTCCTGTCAACATCCTTGTTTGATGTCCTGTCAACATCCTTGTTTGATGTCCTGTCAACATCCTTGTTTGATGTCCTGTCAACATCCTTGTTTGATGTCCTGTCAACATCCTTGTTTGATGTCCTGTCAACATCATTGTTTGATGTCCTGTCAACATCATTGTTTGATGTCCTGTCAACATCATTGTTTGATGTCCTGTCAACATCTTTGTTTGATGTCCTGTCAACATCCTTGTTTGATGTCCTGTCAACATCATTGTTTGATGCCTGTAAACATCATCGTTCGATGTCCAGTAAACGTCGAGTTTTCTCCCAGTCATCAGTAAGTGTCTGGTCGAGCTTTCTTTGGTGCCTGTAAACATCATCATTCGATGTCCAGTAAACGTCGAGTTATTTCCCAGTCATCAGTTAGTGTCTGGTCGAGTGTTCTTTGGTGCCTGTAAACATCATCGTTCGATGTCGAGTAAACGTCGCGTTTTCTCCCAGTCATCAGTAATGTCTGGTCGAGTTTTCTTTGGTGTCTGTCAACATCATTGATTCGATGTCCAGTAAATGTCGAGTTTCTTCCCGGTCATCAGTCAGTGCCTGGTTGAAGGTGTTACTCTGAGGAGTTCAGAATCTTGGGTCAGATCAGCAATGTTCCCCAGTAGTGCGATGCTGGAGGAAATTCTTCCGTCGGACGGAGATGGAAATAAAATCAAAGGACGTTACGCGATCAGTGCGACAATCGGGGTTCAAATGGAGAAAGGGAAGTGTGAAGACATTTTCTGGAGAGCGGGGTTCAAATAGAGATTGGAGTTGAAGATTATATCCGGGATGAGGTCCGTAGGATTGTCTTCTGTTCATGTGTCACCTTAGACTTTGGCGGATGCCAATAGAGGTCGTTATAGGTGTCTTCGGATGAAGAGATGCACATGTTACCTTCCTTTGTGAAGGTGTACCCTCTGATATGTCGCCCTCAGAGTGGTTTGGTGTTATTTCCGTCGTTGCCAGCGGAATTATCACGAGAGATGGGAGAACGGGGTTCAAATGGAGAAAGGGAGATATTGCGACATTTTCTGGAGAGCGGGGTTCAAATGGAGAAAGGGAGATGTTGCGGCATTTTCTGGAGAACGGGGTTCACAATGGCGATCGCAAGTTATCGTCAGGCGACTGGGGTTCAAACTGGAGAATGGGGTTCATTATTGTGGCAAATAGGAGAGCGGGGTTCAAATGCAGTGATTTGAGGATCATTTGCGCAGAAGAAAATTTCGGGGTTCAAGAAAAGCATAAAAGAGAAGAGAGAATAATAATCCCGAGCGGATGAGTGGTGTTCAGGCCATAGTTATCCCTGTGTTACCATTTATTTTGGTATCCAGGTCGACATTTTTCGGTGATCAGGCCGACTTTCTCCGTACCAGACGGATTTTTCTTCAAGATTGTTCTTCGCCAATTCTGACAGGCGTTGTTAATTATTTTCCCATCAGAGTGCAAATTGTTCGTCTGTTCTTGGTATTCAATCACTCTTCATCCTGATCATCTGAAAGCCGAGGCTGTTCATATCGACAGGTTCACAGTGGATTGAATAGAGGCAGCTGTAACACCTCAAAATTTGCCCTCCTCTCTTGGGACTAGCATATCATGTTGCATATCATTTTTTAGGTCATTAGGCATTGCATATTGCATATCATGTGGTTACATTGTGCAAGCCATCCTCCAAAGTCTTGATCAGAAGATAGGAGGTCATGTGCAAGTTAGGGTTTCATTTGACTGATCATTAATCATCTAAGGGTGGAGGTCCAAATTAGGGTTTCATGATTCTTAAAGGAGATTGGTCTTCATCTTGTTTGAAAGGATACATCATCATCATGGTTTATCATCAGAAGATTCAAGTGTTGAAGCATATTCCTTGAGATTAGGGTTTTGACCACTGGTCAACCCTAATTAGTTGCATTGGGCCAATCAGGGCATGGCTAGGAGATGGGGTCTATGATGGAGATGGGGATCATTGCATGGTTATATGGAGCTTATGGAGGCTAGGGTTTCATCCTTGGGCCATTTCATTAGAAGATTGGAGCTCAGTTTGATCTATGCATTGCCAAATTGATCTATCAGTTGAAAAAGTCAACTGTGGTCAACTGTGCTTGATTTAATGGATTTGGAGGTGGGAGAGAGTTGGATACACTTCATTCATGTTGGAACAAGTGTTATTTGACATGTCAAAGCTCAAGAATGGAGAAAATAAAGTCAGAACAAAAATTGCCAAAAATAGAAAGTGACTTGTAATGGAAGTTTCCAAAAATGGAAAGTTTTTGACCTCAAAATTACATGTCCAAGGAAGCTTCAAATGAAAATTTGTTCAACATGAAAGTTGTAGATCTTGTTCTCACCTTTCCAAAAAGTCCAAGAACTTGAAAATCCCATGTATGGTTGGCAAGTTATGGTCCATTCAATTTCAAAAATGACCCATAATCAAAGTGGCATAACTTTCACATGGAGTGTCCAAAATGAGTGATCTTTTTATGTGCAAACTCCATTTGACATGTACTTTCATGGTGCATAATTGGAATTCATCAAAAATGGTCAATGCAAAAGGTCATTTTTCAAGTGCACAATTAAAAAGTCAAGGGCAAAATGGTCCAAGTTGAGAAATAATGGGAATTTTGGCATGGGAGTTTTTGCAACACCTCACATATGCCAATTGGAGATGGTTTGAACTGTCATAAGCTTGCAAAGTGCAATATTTGACTAAGTCATTTTGGAACTTCACTTGAAAATGCACAATTTGGCATAGCATAGTGAAGATGAAAATTACAAGGCCAATGGATGTGGAACCAATGCCAACACACCACAAATGGTATTTGGAGAGTGTGTGAGCTGTCATACAGCTGTCACAAGGCCTAGGGGGAAATGTCCATTTTGCCCTTGCATTGAAAATTGCACATTATGCTAATTACATTGCATTTGGTTAATTAGTGATTAACAAGGTGATTAGAGCTGGAGTATTTAATCCTAATCATAACTGAATTGCAAACACAATCACAATTCTCAAGAACCTAACTGATTTTCCCTCCATTTTCTCCCAAATTCATCAAAAACCTTCATCACTTTTTTGACAAAATCTTCACCAATTCTCAATCATTTTGAGAAATTCTTTTTGATTCAACCTCCATAAGCCATAAGCTTGGACTGTTTTGGTGATTTGGAGCAAGAAAGCATTGGAATCGCAACTGTTCATATCATGCTCCGCAATGGTGATTTGAAATTTCTTCCAATTGAGGCGTCCTAGAGCTGAAGCGCGTGTTCTATTCAACTCACCTATCCTTCATACACTTCTGTTTTGGACAATCGAAGCTTGGAACGCACAAATCATCACTGTTTTCATTCAAGGTGCATAAAATCGAATCTCACCATTTCTTGAATTGTGATATGCTTTTGGTAGTTTATTCATCATAGATCATCATGCTGTGCTTAGTTTTTAAAATGATTGAGTGTAGAAAGAGAAATCATGATTTTAAGTTTGATGTTCATTTCTTTTTTGGTTCGATCTGTGATGTGTGTTGAGAATTAAGAAAAATCATTAGCATATCTTGAATGTACATGTTAAGACGATTCCAACGGTTATAGATTTGTGAATTTTGGTGAGGAAATGAGCGAAACCGAATCTGGAAGTGGATGAATGTGTGAGCGCGCGAGGAAGATGATGAAATTGCTGTGTTTGATCCGTTTCTGTTGGCTTGGCAATTTGAAATGTTGTTTCCCGCTAGTTTCCAGCCACTCACAGCATGCCAGCGAAAAAATGACACGGTGCCGTTTTGCCTTGGCTTAGCGTAATTGCGAAACTGCCATTGCTTCATTTATTTAATTATTATTTCGTTTTTATTTTCTTGTGTTATTTCATTTTGTTACATGATCTTAGGAAAATCATATCTCACTCGTTTCTTATCCAATTTTGGTGAGATTTTTTACATTGTTCTTCTTGAAATGTGTAGAATTTTATCATGATTTTTGTGGAATTTTTGCATGTATAGAAAAATAATTGGCTTAGGGTTTGTGGAATGTGTCACATTTGTATATGTTTTGCCAAAACCATCATGAAATGCTCATACTTGTAAATAAATGGATCAAAATTTTTATGCTTATTCTGGACATGCTGATGGTGATTTTCATGTAGAGTTTGTGAATTTTGGATGCTTGGTTGATTAGATATGAATTTTTGGATTAAGGTGTGACAATTTGTGTCACACCAAGCTAGGTCAACTTTCTGATTTTATTTGCATGGCCTAGAAATGTTTGATTGCTCCAATTTTTTACATGAATGATCATTGATATGTCAAGATAACATGTGAGTTTTGCTGGAATTTTTGATGTCATTTTCTAATTGATTGATAATTTTCTTCTCTGTATGCTCATTTTGTGAATTTATATGACACATGTTGGCATTTTGCTTGTGAAATTCTCATATTGTACTGGATGAAGATGAAATTTGATATGTTGATTGTAGACACATTGTGGGACATCATGCTTTTGGTCCCATTCATTTCTTAATTGTTGTCACTGTTTTATGAATTATTGAAATGGATGCTTGCTTGGATGTCTTGAATTGGCTTACATAATTGTGTCTGGACTTTTTGATTTTCATTGACCTACTTTCTTTTGTCCAATTGAGCTGAAAATTGACATGCTACTTGTTGATTGTGTCCTGTTTAGGTGTGAATTATTTGAGGATTTTTGGAATTGTTTTGGTATGCCTTTGATTGAAGTCATTCTGTTTGGACTTTTGGTGTTGTATTTGACCTAGTTTGTGGTGTATTGTGCATGAATTGATATTGGTGAATGGTATAAGCATGGGACCAATTGCATTTGCTTTTGAATGGTTTTAATTTGATTTTGGATTGGTTTGGCTTGCTGTTTAGATTTTTTTCTCCCCTTTGGACCCTAGGCTTGGCCTAGTGGTCTAGTTTCTCACATTTGGTGTGGATTTTCAGGTTGAAATGCAAAAAGGCTTAAAGGAAAAAGTGCAAGTTGATTAAATTGAGTTTTGTTTGATGTTGTAAACTAACATTGATTTTGTGTTGTAGGTTTGATGCTTGAGCTTGAGCTCATAGCTCGCACTTGTGTGCATTAACTTGTGTTGTCTGTATAGATTGACTTTTGCTGTTTATTGTTGGTTTGTCTGAGTACTGATGATACTTGATTGATTTCAGGTACATTTAGTCGCTTACAGTTCTTTAAGAACTTGCTTGCTGTTGCTTGGTTTTTAAACCACTTGAGGTAGGACTTCTATTCTCCATGTAGTCTGGAAGACCTGGCCTGTTACTTGGCCAGGCAACTGTCTGAAGTCCTCCTTAAGAGGCGATGTTTGTGGTTGTTTACATTTGTGCCCAAGCAGGTAAAGACCTCTATGAGGCAATTGGTGGAAGCCAAGGGATATGCAATCTATCCCCCGCTATTCTGTGAGTCGTCCCTCTGCTCACACGGCTGTGTGTTGATGCATTGGGACACAAACCCAAGATCTTGTGCTGTTGCACAATCGAGTCAGAGTCTTGAGCGTAGAAGGGTCCCTCCATTCTGGACCCACGCTCCTTTGTCTGAAGCTCTCCCTGGTCAGGGATAAGAGCGGTGAAGTCTAATCTTCACTCACCTTTCATCTGCTTCACCTTAGCCCCGCAATGGCAAGGTTAAGAGCGAATACTACCCATGTACAGATGACTTGCCTAGGCAGTCAAACCCATTGTTTGAGCCTCACTTGACTGGATATAGTGTGTGCTTTGTGAATATTTGCTTGAGATGCTTGTTTTGTTTTGTATGCTTGTATGCTTGCTTTCTTCCTGGATAGGATTAGCTTGCAGTTGTGCAAGTAGGTAGAAACCTCAACGTAGGGCAATGATGCATGACAACACTAGGCTCGAGTACAGCTCCCTGGTAGTGTGTCTTCCCTTGGTTTCTGGCTAGATTTTCTTTCCCTTTCAGGGGAACTACATCGCCCTGTGTGACGGTGTATTCGTCGCTATATGATCTATCGATTAAATCATAAGCTATGAGATACATTTGAAATTTCGAGTCGCCACCGCACTTTTATTTATCCAAAGGACTGGCTAAAAAGCGAACAAAAGCCTAAGAAGTTTTACACGTAGAAAACTAATAAAAAGATCAGAGAGTCTGGGTAAGGGGTAAATTACGCAATGGGAAGGTGTTAGGCACCCACTACGTCCTAGGTACTCCTAGGGAGCCCTTTTCACACTTGTTATGCAAAATTATTATTTATTATGACAAAATATTGTGCAAACATGATTGGGATGATGGGAAAAGGATATACATTTTATTATTATTGGGTTCGAACGGATGAACCCGTTGCCTACGTACCTTCCATCAAAGGTAAGGATCAGAACGCCGTAGTTCGGCTAAAAGATTTCCAAAAGTGGGTTAGGTTCAATTTTAAACACAAACCCTAGGTCTTACGTTATCCACGGGAGAAAACTCAACCTTATACAAACAACAACGTCCACCATGTGAGAACGGCTTCAACTTGCCAGGGAGGGGTTAACCCTATAATGGGCAAGGAAGGCTTACAATTCAATCACTAAAGACAGCAGGTGAGATTAACATCAACCACTAAGATAAATCAAACCTATAGCTCATGTATGAAAACATTAATGGACAAAGCTAAAACAAGTGAATGAGTGGAATTACTGATTATGATTATGAAAATGGAGTCAAAGTATAATTAAGATCAATTCAAATAAGTATTATGAAATGGAGTTTTGAAAAAAAAGTCAAGGACTTGAGTCCAGGTTTTTAGTTAGAAAACATGAAAATGTTTGCACAACACTTATGTCAAATTTAAAAGATGAAGTGTGAAAAGTTTAGGACATAATGAATGATGAATGGATGAAGGATGGATAGTAAAACTTCTCACGCGGTTCACTTCTTGAAATCATATGACAGATGATTCAAGTGTGTCCTTTGGAATAGCAATTAATAATAACAAACAAGCAAAACAAAGACGGATACCGGATGCCAATCAATGGTCTTATACCAATCTCCTAAAACAAAACGGGATATCAGAAGCCACTCAATGGTCTTACACTAATCTCCACAGGAAAAGAAATAAAAGCGGATACCGGATACCAACAAATGGATTTACACCAGTCTCCTAAAACAAAACGGGATATCAGATGCCACTCAATGGTCTTACACTAATCTCCTCAAAAGAAAAACAAGGATGAAATATGGAAGTCAACTGCCAATCTATCTGGACTTAGGTTAGCTCCACAGTATGGTCCTAGGAAATCCAATGCCACATCACAGGGACTTACAATGGATCCTCACATACAAGAACAAAAGCAACAATATGATCACAGGAATGCAAATGCCAACTTACAGGGACTTATAACTGCAACCTCTCATACAAACAGATGAAACAAACTATGATCACAGGAAAGCAGATGCCAACTTACAGGGACTTATAACTGCAACCTCACATACAAATCAAACAGATCAAATTATGATCATAGGACAACAGATGCCAACTTACAGGGACTTATAACTGTATCCTCACATACAAACAGATAAACGGAAGATATGAGTGACCAATGAGGTCTTACACTCTATCCTTCCATATCACAGGAGCAAATGCCAAAGTAATGGACTTACAATTGTCCTCAATGGGCAAACAACAATGATAGCATCACAAAACAAATGAGATGATCATGCATTAATGGCAATTGATGATGATGATAAATGCATAGCATACAAGCAAGCAAGTGCATATGAAGCAATCAATCAAGCAATGAATAGCAAACAACACACTCTATAGCCAAACAATGGGGGCTCACACAAGAGGGTTTGACTTTAACAGTCCACTGTAATGGGTGAAGGTCGCTCTTAACCTGGCCATTGAGGGGCTCAGGTGAAGCAGATGAAGAGGAGATGAGGGGTGTGCCTCATTGCTTCTATCTCATATCAGAGAGAGCATCAAAGAAAGTGTGGGAGTTCAGAAAGTAGGAACTCTCTCCACATTATTGACTCTATAGATCTTGGGTATTTATCTCATTGCTTCAACCAGGTACTGGGAGCAAGAGAGGACACACTGAATAGTGGGGGATAGATTGCTTATCCCTACCTTCCACCAATTGCCTCAAATGAGGACTTTTCCTGCTTAGGACAAATATAAACAAACACAGGCATTGCCTCTTAAGGAGGACTTCAGACAGTTTGCCCGGTCAAATAACAGACCGGGTCTCCAGACTACATGAAGAAGAAGTAATTATACCTCAAAGCAAATGCTAAAAAGCAAAGCAAGCAAACAAGTTCAGAGAACTTAAGCAACTAAAGTACCTGCAAAAGTCAAACTTATTAGCAAACAAGTCAACAGTCAAAACCAAAAGGAAATAACCCAATAGTCACACAGAGGGACCAATTGTGCAAGGCACAAAGACTCAAGTATGAGTCACCTACAAAACAAGGGTTAGCATGTGGCAAACAGTCAAGTTCAATCACATTTGAGTGATCCTTAAAGCATGGGTGCTCAACCTGAAACAACAGCTCAATTGTAAGCTCAGAAGACCACTAGGACTAGCCTAGGGTCAAAGATGAAAGAAAAAGTCAAGGCAGCAAGCAATGTTCAATCAAAGTCAAATTCAATCATGTAGGAAAGTAAACACAATTGGATTCAAACTTATATCATGCATCAAGGTCATTTCATATGCAAAAGGATGCAAAGCATGGCAAGAGAAGCATACAAAAGTCAACAGCAAAGACTTCAATCAAAAGTCAACTCAAACATTTTCAAAAATTGTGAAATAAATCACATTCAATCCTAACATCTAACATGGCAAGCATGTAAAATTTCATAGCATTTGGATGAGAGGAAGGCAGTCAAATAAAATCATGAAGTCAAATCAAATTCAAGTAAGCATGGTGAAAGTCAACAAGCATGGGTCAACTTCAAAAAATCATATCAATTTGAAAACAGAAGAGAAATGAATGAAATTAACACCAATGCAAAGCTCAAAGAGTCTAGTTATCACATATGAAATTTCATGATCATACAATAAGATTTGAGAATTTCACAAAGGATTTGGCAAGGCATAGCACAAAAAGTCAACAAATGACCACATGTGGAAGAAAATTCTCAATCAAATGGAAAACAGCAAGATTAATTCCAAGAAAATTCATACATGAACTAGACATGTGATAGATAATGCATGCAAAATTTCAAGTGATTTGGATAAGGGGAAGCATGTGAACAAAAATCATACATTTGCACATCATTGGTGTGACACAAATTGTCACACCCTAATTCAAAAATTCATATCTATCAAACCACAAATGGGAAATCCACAAACTTTATATGGAAATGAAGATCAATGTGTCTAGTTTTACCACAAAAAATTTCAAAGGCAATGGATGCAATATGACAATTTCACAAAGAGAATGGCACAATGTATCATTTTGGCATACATGTCAAGAAAATATTTATCAATTAAAATCCAGCCAATGGAAAATTAATTAAAATTCACCATAAAATAGTAGACATCTTTGTGATCATTATGCAAGAAATTTCATAATTTTTGGAATTAAAATGAAAGAGCAAATAATTGTGGAAGTTTGTGTAACAATTGGAGCAAACATGAACAAAATGCATGGCAAACAAGGTCAACAATGGCATTTGTGTAATTCTGCAGTCACTTATTGAAGTGCTGCGTTTTGGCCTTACAAAACGGAATGTTTTGATTGGCTCTCAGCCAATAAAACAGTAACATGGCCAACCAACTTGAATTTTTGAGTTTTCTAAAACCTAGGGGTTTCTAACACAGCAAGGCCAAGGCACTCTTCTCATGTTCATTAACAAATAAAACTCAAACAGCCACATGGACTCCACATGATAATACACACATGGTGTTTATGCAACATATAACAGCAACTAACATCATTCAACAACAGCAGGACAATGCATAGCAGTGGTATGTCGAATTCAATAGCAGACCAAACACAGGGTAATAGCATCACATGATCACAAACGATAACATCAGCCAAACTAGTGCATACATAAAGTCATGATTTATGGAAAGGACCAAGGTTTCAACTACAGCAGCATTGGGATTTCACATGGCAACATAGGTGTTCATCAAAATCAATCATCAATTGGATTTCCAAACAATCAGCAAACAAACAAAATCATGGCTAGCATGTTCAGCATGGCTCTCACAGCAAACAGTCCATAGCAGTACAAGTGATCATACCAATACCAATACAGCAGCAGAGTTTAACTAGCATGGTTTTCAACATTATGTACTTATCATAAGCAACATCAAGTAAGGTTTCCAAGGAACTTCAAAATTGGTTGCAAGGTTTTGGCAGCAATAGTATCATGTGTGCATTAACATCCAAACAAAACAAACAACAGCACAAAACAGCATGGATATTATGAGCAAGTTTGGGAGATTTCAAACGGTAAGGCATAGCACAGTATGACAGCACATTCATGTTTATCATCATCAAAGCATCAACCATAAAACAATGCAATGTAACCTCATCACTAAGTAATATCAGCTAACAACCAAACCAACACAAACATGGGAAATCTAGGCATAGTTCTAGGGTTTGAGCATAACTGCATATATTCATCATCATAAGCTCGAAAAAATCAATGTGCTCAGAAATCAAAATCACATATGCTAACAACATCCTCATACACCAAACAAAAAGAATGTAGTGTCCACTTCCTCTAATTCATCATGATTAAAGCAGCTCGAGCAAAACAAGCATGGACACAAAATTTGCAAAGCAGATCTATCACTCAATGCAAAACCATATTACATGAAACAAATTGCAGTGGCACAAACATACCAAAACCTATCTAAAACATCTTGTAATTTGGTGAATGGTGCAGATTGAGTTACTTACTTATTTTGGAAGAAAATGTGGAGCAGAGCTGCTTTGATGGTTACAAGCTCAAACAGATGAAGCCCTTAGTTTGGAATGATGGTTGGAGGGTAGCTTGAAGCTCAGCAACTCTTAGAAATCCCAGAACCGAAAACTACCATTGTTGGACTCATGAAAATGCAGACCTTGCAATGCTATTCCAGTCAGTATCTTATGATCAGGAATGACTCTTAATGGTGGTTAGATGATGGAAACATGAAGGAATGTTCAAGTGGTTTGGAGATTTCGAGCAAAAATTGCCAAAGGCCACAAATGCAAAAATGAGAGAGTGAGCTTTTCTGGTTGGTGGCTGCTTAGAACTAGGGTTGGAAACAGAAAATGAAGGCTTAAATATCATCTGTTAATCATCATTTAATCATGTGGTAATTGGTTTTGTGTGTAATGGTCATTTTGCAAATTGCTAATTGTGGCACAAGTGAAAATGGTGGGTGTGTTTGTCTGCACAAATGGGCTGGAAAGGCTGCTAGCAGGCCAAACACAATGCTGCTTGTGGTTGTACAGAAAATGCTGTACTATATTTGCTTTTGTGAAGCCAATTGCCAATTTTGTCAATTTTGCAATTTGATTCAAAATGATGGGAAAATGGTGGTATGATGATGGTTTAGGCTTGGAACAAATCATAAATGATATATGGAACATTTCCCAATTGGCAAAATGGTGAAAAAGTCCATAAATCAAAAAGTCAAAGTTTGGTCAAACTTTGAATTTTGAAGGAATTGGTCCAAAAATGCCATTTTGAATGGTAGGGTTTTAGGTCATGAAATTTATATTTTTGGAAAGAGGATGAAAAATGTGGTTTGTAGGAAAAAACCCCACCAAATTTGGCCTTATGGTTTGAGAGTTATGGCTTGTTGAAGTTCAAAAATTGGTGAAAATGATTTGATCATATCTTGACAACCACACATGGGATTTTGATGTTCTTGGACTTTTTGAAAATGGGAAGACAAGATCTTCAACTTTCATGTTGGGCAAAAATTCATTTGGAGCTTGTATCATGATGCAAGTTTAAGATCAAGAAGTTTCCATTTTTGGCAGTTGAAATTACAGGTCCACTTTCTATTTCTGGAAAATTTTCTGATTGACTTGATTTTCTTCCATGATGAGGTTGGACATGATATATGAGGCTTATATAAGCATGAATGAACTTCTTCAGATCAATTCTATCCATCAAATCTCTGATTAAATCCTCAGTTGACCAAGTTTGACTTTTCTAGGGTTTTGGACTGATTGAACTTCTTCTGATGATTTCCAAACCCTAAATCCTTGATAACTTGACTTCAAATGATGTCTCAAGTCATATGAGCTTTTGATTATTGATCATGATGCCCAAATTCCACAAGAATGGCCATCATCCATTGCTTTGACTGATCAATGACTGACTTTGACCTAATTGCTGATGATTACTTCCACTGCAAGCAACAAGATTAGACTGACAATATTTTTGTACTTTTTGAATGATAAACATATGAAAGCAAAGATATACAAATGCAAAGTATGCTTGGTGATCAAGAAACAAACCCGCAAGGCAATCTATCCACTAGAAGGGGACAAAGGCATGCAATGATCCTTGAGGTTATGATATGAATGGTATGGGCCAGGAGGGATCTTAGGGCCCAAAATTGGGGTCTTACAGATGCCCCTATTTAAGGTCATTCTAGCCGGAGAAGTGAAGTTTAGAAATCTTCATCTCGACGCGGTAGAATGGACTTAAATAACAGTAATGAGACAAATTTTGGTCCCTAAGAGACCTCATGATGCAAATGTATGTATGCAAAAAACACAAATTCTGTGGGGAATATGATTCACACAGAAGAAAAGACGATCCATCTGAGTAGTACACTCACCAGGAACAGAGACTCTAACAAGACTCTATGGGGATAATAAAAGAAAAAGAAATGCGTGAACAATACACGACCCTAAACTGGGGAAGATAAAACTGACATAACGTGAACAAGCTACGACTCTGATTAGGGAATACGGAAAAAAGATTGGAGAACTCACTGGGGAGTGAAGAACTCACACTGGGGAAAAGAATTCCAAAGGAAAATAAATCCATTGGAGAGACCCAAGCTGACTCCTGGGGAGAAGCAACAGAAAGTTCCACTGGGGAAGTAACAAAGCAAATGAGATGTTACCAGGCATACGGATAACAAACTCAGGAAAATCTGACTCCACAGGGGAACCGAGGTCATAATAGGGAGCAGAAAGGAGGGAACACCAAGGATACCGGTTACTGGGTATGTAATAGGTGATCGACCAAAGCGTGAATTGGATTTCACTTCCAAAACACTCATCATCCTGAAGAGAGCTAGAAAAGCAAACTTGTTTATAGGATGGACATTCAATTCCACAAGGAAAATGAATCTTACTCTGAGGGGAAAACAATCAAAAGATCGACTCATGAGCGAACGAGATATAATATCCATTACCGTCAGAACGTGGATAGAACACTCAGATGAGACATATTATTCATTACCGGCAGACCGTGAATAATATACTCGAAAGGAAAATTATCCTGAACCGGTTACTGGGTTGTTTATAGGATAAAATCCGAAGACGTGGATTGGTTTTCACTTCCAAAACACTCATCATCCGAAAGGAGGGCTTGAAAAAGCAAAACAACTTACAGGATGGACATTCGAATCTACAACGGGAAAACGAATCTTACTCAACTGGGGACACAAACCCAAAGAGTGCATGAGATATAATATCCATTACCGGCAGACCGTGGATAAGATACTCGCATGAGATATATTATCTATTACCGTCAGAACGTAGATAATAAACTCGCATGGTAAGAAACACCAGAGATACCGGTTACTGGGTATATAATAGGTGATCTACCGAAAATGTGAATTGGTTTTCACTTCCAAAACACTCATCATCCAAAACACAAACTGGTTAAAGGATGGCCATTCGATTCTACAGAGAATACGAATCTTGCTCAGTTGGGGAAAATCAACAAAGAATTCCAACTAAAGAGCGCATGAGATATATTATTCATTACCGGCAGACCGTGAATAATACACTCGAAAGGAAAAGACACCAGAGATACCGGTTACTGGGTATATAATAGGTGACTATCCAAAAATTGAGACAATCGATACCAAGCATACGGGTAAACGAAAGACAACTCAAAGGGATAAATTGCAAGCATCCGGCAATTATCCAACAACAAGAATATTCGACTCCGCAAAGGGAAATAACGAATCTTACTCGACTGGGGAAACACAAAAGGCTTCGACTGAAGAGTGCATGAGATATACTATTCATTACCGGCAGACCGTGAATAATATACTCGCATGGAAGACTATCCACAACCGGTTACTGGGTTAATAAAGGATAAATCAACCGAAAAGGAAGGCATCGGGATACCAAATCAGGTATATAATGACAACCAATCAAAAGGAGCAACAGACATTACCGACAAAAGGGTAAATGAAAGGCGAACTGCTGAGGATAAATTGCAAACATCCGGCAATTATCGACAGAAGACTAGCTGGGGATGCATTGGTGAACAACCAATGATCCGGGGAACAAATCACTAGCATACGGTGAAAAGACCCACTGGGGATAAAATTGCTAGCATACGGCAATTATCCACAAAAGACTTGCTACGGATATAAGTGCTGATCTGAGCAACTTATACAAGCAAAGGAAAATCATCATCAAATATTGAATGAAGATAACCACAAAAATTAGGGTTTACATCTACCGAATACGGGGTAGAAGACCAACAACTCCGCGTGGGGATAGAACAAATCATAAATCCGCACGGGAAACAAAATAGGGTTTATAACAAACCACAAACTGCTGAAGAGCAGAAAAATAGGATTTACAACTACCGGGTAGGGTAGAAAACCAAAAAAACTCTGGCTGGAGAATAAAAGGTGTATAACCACAAATTCTGTTAAGAAAGCCAGGAAAGATAGGACTTACAACTACCGGTTACTGGGTAGAGGCCCAAAAACATTCCGCTGGGGAACAACCCACTGGGAAGCATAAGATATCTGACAAACAAGCCAATTCGGGAACGATCCGAAAAGACAGACTGAATCAAGACACGTCCTAATGAGGATATAACTCAAATAGGAAAATCCATCCCAATATATAGGGAGGAAACGGAAGAAACCGTCATCCACGAGGATATATCTCAGTGGGGAACTGCAGAAGGAAAGACAACATATTCTGCTTATGGGGTTGACTCTATATGGAGAGATTTTAAACACCCAACATCTGCTTGGGGAGATCTGTAAAGAGATCTATATCACCATAGCAGGAGACACGACAAACAAAAGATATATGGCGAAAAATGCAACATGAATATCTGAATGTTTATGAATATGCATGAATATGCGTGATTTATGTTTGATGAATGCTGACAAAACAGACAGTTCTAACACAAACAGGTTCAGGAACAAACGTCCGGTATTATACTTCCAGGGGAAATAAACCAACTGGAAAACCAATCTGTGGAGATCCATATGCTGTAAAGCAAAGATCTGCAAGTACCGCTGAAGAAGCAGCAAGTCAGAGATATCAGGACACAACTCAATCAGGGTACAGAAAGTCACAACGGGCAAAGCAGCCACCAAGACGAATCTGTAGGGGAACAAGAGAAGTCCCAAAGTATATCTGCAAGGGATCCCAGTGTCAACTGAGAAACAAAGGGTGCATAAGCACGAACTGCCGTAGAAGCAACTCCACATAATTCCACTAGGGAACAACCCACTGCGGGAGAAAGATATCATCCAAGTAGAGTGTAACTGCACAAGCAACTCTATTGGGGAAAAAACTGCCGGCTACTCTCTTGGGGAACAAACCACTGAGGGAGGACAGGTCAAACAAGTAGATTCTGCAACGAACCGCTTCACTTGGGGAGAAAATACATAGCAAACTGATCACAACACGTAGATTCTGCAATATAAGCCACTCTACTGGGGATCACAAACAGTCAGGAAATCAATCCGTTCACTGGAGGCAAAAGCCATCATCCAACCATATCGGGGGATTGAAGGAGTATTCAACAGGCAAAACTGCCACAACAAACACTCTGCAGACTAAGCTGAGGAAAAGATGATTGCAATACTGGGATGTCAACCCAAACAACCACTGAGTAGGAAAATAAATCCTGCTCTGCCGGAGAGAATAACTCTGATGGAGAGATAACAACAATTCCACAGACGACTTCGCCGGGGAAAAGGTAAAGTACCGGGTATCAAACCACTGACTTACCGAGTCTTCAAAAAGACAACAGACATGCTAAGGAAACAGACAAATCCTGCTGGCACGCTGCATGGGGAAGAGTGGTAACAACTCCACTTGCAACCCTGGTGGGGATGTTAATAACAGTTCTATTCACGACTCCGAAGGGAGTATCAATCAGTCAGTTATACTCATGACTGTGCTGAGGAGACAAATAAAGTCTGGGGCATACGACCCACTAGAGAAAATGACGGGGCACCAAGGTGACAAACCATCAACCACCGAAACTTCACAAGAAGACACCCATGCTGGGGAAAACTGCTGCTGGAGAAACGAAGACTTCAACAACAAATCACTTGTTACTGTACTGGGGAACAGCCCCAACAACAACTCTGCTTGAGGAACAACCCCAACAAAGATCTGAAGAAAGAAGATACCACCAAACCAGGAATATGAACGAATGTCTTACCTGTTGGGAATCATGCCACCCTCGGGAGAGCACTGAGATATTCTTGAGTATCCTTTCAATCTTGTGAATGTTCACTTTGTTTAAACAATATTTTGAAAAAAAAAAAAAATTTGATTTGTTTTAAAACAATGACATTTTATCAATTTAAAACATGCAAAACATTTGTTGAATTGAAACAAATAAGAGTGCAAATAATTGGATAAAAGCTCAAATCGATTTGATAGAATGGTAGTCTGCAAATGGCAAGACTCCATAGATCTGTACAAATTTGAAATCAGTGATATATATTGGAAGAAGGCTACATTGAACATAATGATCCTTTCTCTACCAATTTGAATCTCGATGTATCCGAAGCTTCAGTTGACGACGAATCGAGAATCTGCTGACGAAATGACGACTGATGAACCAGAAAGTCTTGTCAGGATGCAGTTACTTGCCAAATCCCTAACTTTTGCCTAGATTGCCCCAGAGTGAGGTACTCAATCTAGCGGGATGCAAATATATCTCTTTTTTCAAGTCTCTAATTTTTGCCTGAATTACCCTTGCGGGTTCTCCACCGAGACGCTCATTTTTGCCTAAGCCGCCCTTTCGGGTTTTCAACTTAGCGAGCTTTCTGTTTTTTCATTCTTTTTCATTTGCATATACTTTTTTTTAGGCAAAGTATCTCTTAACTGCATCTGAATTCACAGGACGAGTGAAATCCTCCCCATCCATTGTTGTAAGCATCAAAGCTCCGCCTGAAAAGGCCCTCTTAACAACATATGGACCCTCGTAGTTTGGAGTCCACTTGCCCCTGGAATCGGGCGTGAAAGACAAAACTTTCTTGAGCACAAGGTCACCTTCTCGGAACACACGAGGCTTGACCTTTTTATCGAATGCTTTCTTCATTCTCTGCTGATACAACTGACCATGACACATGGCAGTTAATCGCTTCTCTTCAATTAAATTCAGTTGGTCATAACGACTCTGAATCCATTCAGCATCAGTCAACTTGGCTTCCATCAAGACTCGCATTGATGGGATCTCCACCTCTACTGGGAGAACGGCTTCCATGCCATAAACAAGAGAGAAAGGGGTTGCCCCTGTTGAAGTGCGTACAGACGTACGATATCCATGCAAAGCAAATGGCAGCATCTCATGCCAATCTTTGTAAGTGACAGTCATCTTCTGGATAATTCTCTTGATATTCTTGTTAGCAGCTTCAACAGCCCCATTCATCTTAGGTCTGTAAGGAGAGGAATTATGGTGTGCAATCTTAAATTCAGCGCACAACTCATCCATCATCTTGTTATTCAGATTGGATCCATTATCAGTAATGATCCTCTCTGGCACACCATAACGGCAAATCAACTGATTCTTGATAAACTTCACAACCACCTGTCTGGTTACATTCGCATACGAAGCGGCTTCAACCCATTTGGTGAAGTAGTCAATTGCTACGAGAATAAATCGATGTCCGTTGGACGCTTTCGGCTCAATCATACCGATCATGTCGATTCCCCACATAGAGAACGGCCATGGTGATGAAATCACATTCAGGAGTGTCGGAGGAATATGAATCTTATCCGCATAAATTTGACACTTGTGACATTTCTTCACATACTTGCAACAGTCAGACTCCATTGTCAGCCAATAGTAGCCTGCTCTCAACATTTTCTTAGCCATGGCATGTCCATTGGAATGAGTACCAAATGAACCCTCATGGACCTCAGTCATCAATAGGTTTGCTTCGTGTCTATCCACGCATCTGAGCAAAACCATATCAAAATTTCTCTTATACAGCACTTCTCCACTGAGGTAGAAACTGCCTGACAACCTTCTCAAAGTTTTCCTATCTTTCACAGATGCCCCAGGCGGGTAGACCTGGTTCTGGAGGAAATTCTTGATATCAAAATACCAAGGCTTGTCATCTTTCACGTCTTCAATTGCAAATATGTGAGCGGGTCTGTCCAAGCGCATCACAGTAATATTGGGGACATCATTCCACCATCTGACAACAATCATGGAAGCAAGCGTTGCAAGGGCATCTGCCATCCGATTATCCTCTCGAGGAATATGATAAAATTCAACTTCTGTAAAGAAAGTTGAAATTCTCCTTGCATAATCTCTGTATGGGATGAGACCTGGTTGATTTGTCTCCCATTCACCTTTGATCTGATTGACAACCAAAGCTGAATCACCATAGACATCAAGATATTTGATTCTCAAATCAATGCATTCCTCAAGTCCCATAATACAGGCTTCATACTCCGCCATATTATTCGTGCATTTGAAAGTTAGCCTTGCTGTAAATGGAATGTGCGATCCCTGGGGATTAACAATTACTGCCCCAATTCCATTTCCATATTGATTAACAGCGCCATCAAACACCATCGTCCATCTGGAACCAGGTTCTGGACCTTCATCAAGCGTAGGCTCATCGCAATCTTTCATTTTCAAATACAGAATTTCCTCGTCAGGGAAGTCATACTGAACAGACTGATGATCTTCAATCGGCTGGTGCGCTAAATGGTCAGCCAAGATACTACCTTTGATAGCTTTCTGAGCTCGATACTCGATATCATACTCAGACAATAACATCTGCCAACGGGCAATCCTCCCAGTTAAAGCAGGCTTCTCGAAGATATACTTAATTGGATCCATTCTGGATATCAACCAAGTTGTATGATTTATCATGTACTGGCGCAAACGCTTAGCTGCCCAAGCTAAAGCACAGCACGTCTTCTCAAGCATAGAGTACCGAGACTCACAATCAGTAAACTTCTTACTGAGGTAGTATATAGCAAACTCCTTCTTCCCTGATTCATCTTGTTGACCGAGTACACAACCCATCGAGTCTTCAAGAACTGTCAAGTACATAATCAGAGGTCTTCCTTCTACTGGCGGAGACAAAATCGGAGGTTCAGACAGATAATCCTTGATACTGTCGAAAGCTTTCTGGCAATCCTCGGTCCAATCATGAGACTGATCTTTCCGGAGGAGCTTAAATATCGGCGCACATGTGGCAGTCATGTGGGATATAAATCTGGAAATGTAATTCAAGCGGCCAAGAAAACCTCGGACTTGCTTCTCAGTTTTGGGTGCGGGCATCTCTTGTATTGCTTTGACCTTTGCAGGATCAACCTCAATACCTCTTTCGCTTACCACAAAACCCAACAACTTTCCGGATCGGACTCCAAAAGTACATTTGTTCGGATTCAGACGAAGCTGGAACTTCCTCAAACGCTGAAAAAGCTTCAACAAATGCTCAATATGCTCAACTTCCGTTCGGGACTTAGCAATCATATCATCAACATAGACTTCTATCTCCTTGTGCATCATGTCATGAAACAAGGTAGTCATAACTCGTTGATACGTGGCTCCGGCGTTCTTCAAACCGAAGGGCATCACTCGATAACAGAATGTTCCCCAAGGTGTGATGAATGTTGTCTTCTCCATATCCTCTGGTGCCATCTTGATTTGATTATATCCGGAAAATCCGTCCATAAAGGAAAAGACTTTGAATTTAGCTGTATTGTCTACCAACATGTCAATGTGTGGTAGAGGAAAATCATCTTTTGGGCTAGCTTTATTCAAATCTCTGTAGTCAACGCACATGCGGACTTTTCCGTCCTTCTTAGGAACAGGCACAATATTGGCCACCCATAGAGGATATGTCGAAGTCACCAGAAACCCTGCATCAATTTGCTTCTGAACTTCCTCTTTGATCTTCACTGCCATATCTGGATGAGTTCTTCTGAGCTTCTGCTTCACAGGCACGCACTCAGGCTTCAAAGGCAGGAAATGTTGCACAATATCTGTATCTAAACCCGGCATGTCTTCATAGGACCAAGCAAAGATATCTGAATATTCTCGTAGCAAGCCGATCAAATCTTCCTTAACAGACTCTTCAAGAAGTGCCCCAATCTTCACCAGGCGCTCACAATCTTCAGATCCCAAGTTGACTGTTTCCAAGTCTTCGAGATGCGGCTGAATGATCTTCTCTTCGTGCTCAAGGAGACGGGTGATCTCATCAGGAATCTCTTCAACGTCATCTTCTTCTGCCTCGAATACAGGGAATTCAAAATTGGGAGATGGCGTTGGATCATTATGTTCAATGGGTTTTAGGATCAACCTGCATAATGATTTTGGTTAAGAAAAACTTCAGAATTTTAAACAAGCAAATCATTATGCAGATGAAAGAATGTTGCTTTTACAGCTTTTATTTTTGTTTTTATGTTTTTTTGTGATCACTGATTTCATAAAGAAAAGCAAAAAGTGAAAACAAAGGAAAAACAAATGTTTTGACAATGCAAAAATTGAATGAAAATATCATTGTATATATGCTTTGCCAACAATGTCATCACTTCTCCTTTTGGCATGGGAGAAGGGTTTTAAACAAAATGAACAATTACTCTGATCTATGGATAACTGTAGGAACATCCACAGCGACCCAATTGTGGCAGACACCACCAGGAATAATAAAATTGTTCAAGTCTTCTGCGTCTTCTTCTTCGATGACAGCAGCAGCTTCCTCTTCTGCAGGTTGATCAGCATGGATGAATCCTCCACTGGTGAACAGACCTTGCTCATTGCATGCCCCAGAACCATAGCCAATGCCAGCCCGGGAACGGTTATCTTCAAGTTCAAGCACTTTCCCTAATCCAGCAACTGCACCACATTCAATGGCCAGCTTTGCATCACGATAGGAAGTGAATGAAGGAGACTTCTTCTCGATTGGTTTATCAATAGATAAAGCTTGGAACTGAGTTCCAACTTCATCCTCAGCATCAATGTACGAGAAAGAAGATAGATTACTGACCAGGAGAGCCTTTTCCCCCCCTACTACAACCAATTTCTTGTTTTTCACAAACTTCAACTTTTGGTGTAGGGTGGATGTCACGGCGCCAGCCTCGTGAATCCATGGTCTGCCCAAGAGACAGCTGTATGATGGGTGAATATCCATTACTTGAAAAGTGATCTGGAAATCACTTGGTCCAATCTTGATTGGGAGATCAACTTCCCCAATCACGGTCTTACGCGACCCATCAAAAGCTTTAACAACAACCCCACTCTGCCTCATAGGAGGACCTTGATATGACAATCGTGAGAGTGTGGATTTTGGCAATACATTCAGAGATGATCCAGTGTCCACCAACACATTGGACATTGCATCAGATTTGCAATTCATAGATATGTGTAAAGCCATGTTGTGGTCTCTTCCCTCCTCAGGGAGATCAGCGTCACAAAAGCTCAAGGTGTTGCAAGCGGTAATGTTTGCAACAATGCTATCAAATTGTTCCAGGGTGACGTCGTGATCGACATATGCCAGGTCCAAGACTTTCTGCAGAGATTCCCGATGAGGCTCTGAATTCAGCAATAGAGAAAGAATGGAAATCTTGGAGGGCGTGTGTAGAAGCTGGTCTACAATGTTGTACTCACTTTTTCTGATGAGCCTCAGCATCTCATCAGATTCTTCATCAACAATGCCGCTCGGGCCACCTGAAGAAACAGGAGTCTTTTGCACAGAGGAGGATGGCTGGGCAACAGCAAGTGCCGGATTCTGAACATTCACAGCATTCCCTACAGGGCGCCCAACAGATTCAGAAGCAACAGCCGGAGCTTTGGCAGGTGCGGAAAACACACGACCACTCCGGGTCAATCCACTAACATCAGCGATAGTGGTCACGGAAGTAGACGGCAGAGGTACTTCAACCCCATCCTGGACAGCAACAGGATTGTATCTGAAAGGTACGGCTTTGTCGGATGAATACGGCACAGGGCCAGCTGGTTTGATAATCAGAGAAGGCGAAGCTTTAGGCTTGTTGCTATTATACCGAATAACAACGGGCTCTGGAAGCTTGAACACCGGGGAGATGACACTCACTTCGGGCTCAACAATATCAACATTGCGATTCTGGAGAATCTCAATGGTACCTTCATTCAACATCATCTGCAGTTCTCGACGAACCTGATCACAACCCAAGCGGTTAACAGAACAGACACGGCACTTATCGTGGTTATGCTCCAAATAACTGTGCTGACACAACATTTTATGTAAATCAACCAACGATTGCCGGATATGGCTGACGTACTTCACCTTGTACTTCCCAAGGTCTTCCTGGATCATATTCACGGATTTCCCATGCGAAGGCAATGGGTTCCTGGTAACATTCGGATTGGAGTCCTCGAAACTCAGAATTCCGCTTCTCATGAGGTCTTGAACCTTATTCTTCAGCGGGAAGCAGTTCTCAACGTTGTGGCCCGGAGCACCGGAATGGTAGACACAATGCTGGTCTGGTTTGTACCACCATTGCGGATTTGCAGGAATAGCAGGAGGATCCTTGGGTGAAACCAACTTCCTCTCCAACAAGGAGGGATAAAGCTCTGTATATGTCATCGGAATAGGGTCGAAGCTGACCTTCTTCCTATCATAGTTCACATTAGCCTGATTGGTTGTACTTCCACGAGGCTGGTAAACCTGTTGCTGTGGACGCTGCTGTTGCTGTTGATATTGCGGCTGTGGATATTGCTGCTGATGCTGATACTGTTGAGCATTATCCTTGAATACAGGTGCCACACTAGCTACCTGATGTTGATGTTTGGAATGATGTGCAGGCTTCCTCTGAACAGAGGGTCTTCGATGCTTGGGCTGAGACTGCACAGCATGCGCTTCACCTTCTTTCCTCTTAAACGCTCCATACCGTTTAGAGGAAGAACCATCATCTTTAGTTAATCGTCCTTCTCGGACGCCTTCTTCAAGACGCATCCCCATGTTCACCATTTCGGTGAAATCAGAGGGAGCGCTGGCCACCATTCTCTCATAATAAAATGACCCAAGAGTTTTCAGAAAGATCTTGGTCATCTCTTTCTCTTCTAATGGTGGAGTGATTTGAGCTGCCAGCTCACGCCATCTCTGGGCGTACTCCTTGAACGTCTCTTTGTCCTTTTGTGACATAGACCTGAGTTGATCTCTGTCAGGCGCCATGTCAACGTTGTATTTGTACTGTTTGACGAAAGCTTCGCCAAGATCGTTGAAAGAGCGGATGTTGACGCTGTCCAGGCTCATGTACCATCGGAGAGCAGCACCAGACAAGCTGTCTTGGAAGTAGTGGATCAAGAGTTGATCGTTGTCTGTTTGCGTGGACATCTTTCTGGCATACATGACCAGGTGTGCCAAAGGACAAGTATTCCCTTTATACTTCTCAAAGTCTGGGACCTTGAATTTAACTGGTATTTTCACACCGGGAACCAAGCAAAGTTCGGCTGCTGACTTGCCGAAGAGATCTTTGCCACGGAGAGTTCTCAATTCCTTTCTCAGCTCAAGGAATTGATCGTTCATAGCATCCATCTTCTCGTGTACATCTGAGCCCTCAGACGCTTCAGAGTGATAAATGGTGTCGTCTACCCTTGGCATGGTATGCACGACAGGAGGAACAGGAATAGGGACCGGGCTAGATGCCGGCATTTGAGCAAAAGTAGGAGCTGGCAGGTCAGGCATGAAGCCAGGAGGCATCCCCCAAGGAAAACCGGGAGGCATAGCATTTGGCTGATGGGCACTAACAGGCACCGACGAAGTAGCTATCTCAGATATAACCGTCCGCTGAACCGGAGTTGCTGGCTGTGGAGCGGGCTGATTCTGGGCAGCAAGAAGTTGCTCCATCAGAGCGCCAAGTCTGGCGACTTCACCTCTCAAGCTCTGGTTCTCTTGTTCTAATTGCTCCATGATCCTTGCAGAGTTGACCCTCGTATAATACCGGTGAGTCAGCTTGTCTTCAAAATAAATGAAGAGCAGATGTTAGAACCGGAAGACCAGAAAAATGGGTACCTGTTTATGCAGGAATGATGCATGAAATGCTTTGTGCAAATGCTTTGATTTTCAAGGAACCCTTAGGGCGTTCTTTTGCAATATCTCGAATTTTTAAACATTTTGATTGCTCATGGAAAATATTTCATTCAAAATATTAGACAAAGAAGTACAGCATTTTTAAATATTACAAAGAGAAAAGGTAAATAACATCCTATGGATCCCTATTAGCTCGGGATGCTGGAAGACGAGAAGTGTACAACTTCTTGATCTCTCTCTCATAGGCAGCCTCCATATCAGCCTTCTCCTTTGCAAGTTGATCATACTTCCTTTTCCAGAATTTGGATGACTGAGGAAGCAGAGAAGTCCAAGCGTCGTTCGGATCATCGATCACTCGGTGCTCGAGAAATTCAATCATATCATCTTTCTCCTTGAGCTGCTGCAGCAATTCCTCTCTCTCGCGGATCCAAGCACGCGAAAGGTCTTCTTCTCTCAACTCCTCTACACGTTGGGTAGGGAGGGTTGAAGGCCCAGCCACATCCAACAGTGTAGGTCTCGGATGATCATATGGCATCAGGTAGGTAGCAGCCCTCTGTCTGACCCAAGAGGTGTAGGGCTCCAAAGCAATGCAGTTCTTTGGACCCAATTCATTCCTACTCTTTATGCGAATATTGCGCCAAGCGCGGACAAATCTGGCTTTCAGGCCTTGGGGATCTTTACCCTCCTGAAAGAACACACCTTCTAACAGAATGTTATGGGGTTTATCCTTTAGGGGGAACCCAAGCTGACGACGTGCAAGCGTAGGGTTGTAGGTAATCCCACCACATGTACCAAGAAGAGGCACATTGGGGAATTCACCACAAGAATTGATGATCTGAACGGTATCATACACGCGATCATACCAGGTGATATCATCATTGGTGAGAGACATGAGTCTCTGAGACCACCGTAGACATCCCTTGTTCTCCTTGAAAGCAACTGTCTGCGGCAAGTGCGAAATAAACCACTTGTACAGTAGGGGTAAACAGCAGACAATGACTCCTCCATTCTTCATATTTCTTAGATGCAAGGAGACATACGCATCACCCAACAAGGTCGGAACCGGATTAAGGACTGAAAAGATCCTAATAGCGTTCATGTCGACGAACTTGTCGAAGTTGGGAAACAACACCAATCCATAGATGAGTAATACGAATAGAGCCTCAAAGGCATCCTCACTCATGGCCTTCCCATAAAAGGTAGCTTGAGCAATAAGGAACTCGGAAGGAAACCCTGAATTCCGCCTTTGGTAGTCAGATTAGCTCTAATCAGATCTTCATCTATGTGCAACAAGCTGGAAATCTCTCGAGCAGATGGAATACTCTCTAAGCCACTGAACGGCACTTGATCCAGAATAGGAATCCCAATAAGGTGAGAGTATTCTTCCAAAGTTGGCAACAACTGGAAGTCCGGAAATAAGAAGCAATGATAGAGCGGATCATAGAACTGAGCAAGAGTGCTCATCAATCCCTCATCCACTTGAGTAGTCAGCAACGGCAGAAGCTTCCCATATCGAGCCTTGAAAACCAAGGGATCTAATACATATGATGTCAGATTCCTTAACTCTTTTACATCAGGCTGCTTAAAGCTGTACTTCTTTGTATGCCTTTTCGGTCTTTCCATGTCTGAAAATTTTGCAAATAACCCTTTAAGTTCCTTGAAAATTTTCTCTTTGATGACATGAATGCGGATGAATGCGTGAATGCATGAATGCAACAAACACACTCAAGGATCAAGCAAAGCACACCAAACAAAGGTCGTGGGAAAGCTCTATGTATCCCTAATATCAATCATCCATTTTGGTGGATTTAGGTTCTCACCTTATCGACACCCAAGTTCCATTGATATTAACGGTACATGAACCGGTTCAGACATTCTTAATATCAACCAGCCGCTTTGGTGGATTTTAGGTTTTACACCTGATCCGGGATCCATTGATATTAACAATGTTTGAACGACTCAACCACGAATCACGGGTTTGTTGAGAGTCACGAGCATGGAGTCTCGGTTAAGAACCACCCAAAGGGAGTGTACTAGGGTTTAAACCTGCCAGACATGTTCTATCAGAGGTTCCCATAGTCATCGTTCCATCTCTCGAATATTATCGGAGGAACGAATACTCGTATTCCAAGAATATTCTCAAGAGAAACTCTTATGAGTGTAGTATCGCGTAACAATCGTATCAGAACTGACATCTGAACGACCTCCGCACTACGGTCCTAAAAATAGGCCAAGATGGGTTTGGTAAACTAAGGTCCTTGGCTTCTGCGGAACATGATTGAAAGAATAATGCCTAACCACAAATAACTTGTGTGACATTATTAGTTCAACATGACCTCCACCAAGTGAATGGTCTCGCAAGTCAACTGGCTAAGGACTACTCCACACCAGTCGACAAGACTATGCCATTCTCCTATCCTAGAGAGCACTCGAGTCCGGGTATAGAACTCATCTCACAGATCACCAAAGCACACAGCAAATGTATATCAAGCAATTCACACATTACAATCAATACAGTCATCCCAAATTGTACAAAAATATGTCAGATAAACAATAATAACATATATCACAACAAGGGTGAAAAGTAGGCAATACCACCAGGGATTCTGGTTGGATTTTCCCCAGCAGAGTCGCCACTTTTCTGTGACGGTGTATTCGTCGCTATATGATCTATCGATTAAATCATAAGCTATGAGATACATTTGAAATTTCGAGTCGCCACCGCACTTTTATTTATCCAAAGGACTGGCTAAAAAGCGAACAAAAGCCTAAGAAGTTTTACACGTAGAAAACTAATAAAAAGATCAGAGAGTCTGGGTAAGGGGTAAATTACGCAATGGGAAGGTGTTAGGCACCCACTACGTCCTAGGTACTCCTAGGGAGCCCTTTTCACACTTGTTATGCAAAATTATTATTTATTATGACAAAATATTGTGCAAACATGATTGGGATGATGGGAAAAGGATATACATTTTATTATTATTGGGTTCGAACGGATGAACCCGTTGCCTACGTACCTTCCATCAAAGGTAAGGATCAGAACGCCGTAGTTCGGCTAAAAGATTTCCAAAAGTGGGTTAGGTTCAATTTTAAACACAAACCCTAGGTCTTACGTTATCCACGGGAGAAAACTCAACCTTATACAAACAACAACGTCCACCATGTGAGAACGGCTTCAACTTGCCAGGGAGGGGTTAACCCTATAATGGGCAAGGAAGGCTTACAATTCAATCACTAAAGACAGCAGGTGAGATTAACATCAACCACTAAGATAAATCAAACCTATAGCTCATGTATGAAAACATTAATGGACAAAGCCAAAACAAGTGAATGAGTGGAATTACTGATTATGATTATGAAAATGGAGTCAAAGTATAATTAAGATCAATTCAAATAAGTATTATGAAATGGAGTTTTGAAAAAAAAGTCAAGGACTTGAGTCCAGGTTTTTAGTTAGAAAACATGAAATGTTTGCACAACACTTATGTCAAATTTAAAAGATGAAGTGTGAAAAGTTTAGGACATAATGAATGATGAATGGATGAAGGATGGATAGTAAAACTTCTCAGGCGGTTCACTTCTTGAAATCATATGACAGATGATTCAAGTGTGTCCTTTGGAATAGCAATTAATAATAACAAACAAGCAAAACAAAGACGGATACAGGATGCCAATCAATGGTCTTATACCAATCTCCTAAAACAAAACGGGATATCAGAAGCCACTCAATGGTCTTACACTAATCTCCACAGGAAAAGAAATAAAAGCGGATACCGGATACCAACAAATGGATTTACACCAGTCTCCTAAAACAAAACGGGATATCAGATGCCACTCAATGGTCTTACACTAATCTCCTCAAAAGAAAAACAAGGATGAAATATGGAAGTCAACTGCCAATCTATCTGGACTTAGGTTAGCTCCACAGTATGGTCCTAGGAAATCCAATGCCACATCACAGGGACTTACAATGGATCCTCACATACAAGAACAAAAGCAACAATATGATCACAGGAATGCAAATGCCAACTTACAGGGACTTATAACTGCAACCTCTCATACAAACAGATGAAACAA
The DNA here is from genome assembly GCF_024323335.1 of Lathyrus oleraceus. Taxonomy (NCBI): domain Eukaryota; kingdom Viridiplantae; phylum Streptophyta; class Magnoliopsida; order Fabales; family Fabaceae; genus Lathyrus; species Lathyrus oleraceus. The sequence goes on along the minus strand of NC_066585.1, from coordinate 515,971,168 downwards.
ACTATGATCACAGGAAAGCAGATGCCAACTTACAGGGACTTATAACTGCAACCTCACATACAAATCAAACAGATCAAATTATGATCATAGGACAACAGATGCCAACTTACAGGGACTTATAACTGTATCCTCACATACAAACAGATAAACGGAAGATATGAGTGACCAATGAGGTCTTACACTCTATCCTTCCATATCACAGGAGCAAATGCCAAAGTAATGGACTTACAATTGTCCTCAATGGGCAAACAACAATGATAGCATCACAAAACAAATGAGATGATCATGCATTAATGGCAATTGATGATGATGATAAATGCATAGCATACAAGCAAGCAAGTGCATATGAAGCAATCAATCAAGCAATGAATAGCAACAAACACACTCTATAGCCAAACAATGGGGGCTCACACAAGAGGGTTTGACTTTAACAGTCCACTGTAATGGGTGAAGGTCGCTCTTAACCTGGCCATTGAGGGGCTCAGGTGAAGCAGATGAAGAGGAGATGAGGGGTGTGCCTCATTGCTTCTATCTCATATCAGAGAGAGCATCAAAGAAAGTGTGGGAGTTCAGAAAGTAGGAACTCTCTCCACATTATTGACTCTATAGATCTTGGGTATTTATCTCATTGCTTCAACCAGGTACTGGGAGCAAGAGAGGACACACTGAATAGTGGGGGATAGATTGCTTATCCCTACCTTCCACCAATTGCCTCAAATGAGGACTTTTCCTGCTTAGGACAAATATAAACAAACACAGGCATTGCCTCTTAAGGAGGACTTCAGACAGTTTGGCCGGTCAAATAACAGACCGGGTCTCCAGACTACATGAAGAAGAAGTAATTATACCTCAAAGCAAATGCTAAAAAGCAAAGCAAGCAAACAAGTTCAGAGAACTTAAGCAACTAAAGTACCTGCAAAAGTCAAACTTATTAGCAAACAAGTCAACAGTCAAAACCAAAAGGAAATAACCCAATAGTCACACAGAGGGACCAATTGTGCAAGGCACAAAGACTCAAGTATGAGTCACCTACAAACAAGGGTTAGCATGTGGCAAACAGTCAAGTTCAATCACATTTGAGTGATCCTTAAAGCATGGGTGCTCAACCTGAAACAACAGCTCAATTGTAAGCTCAGAAGACCACTAGGACTAGCCTAGGGTCAAAGATGAAAGAAAAAGTCAAGGCAGCAAGCAATGTTCAATCAAAGTCAAATTCAATCATGTAGGAAAGTAAACACAATTGGATTCAAACTTATATCATGCATCAAGGTCATTTCATATGCAAAAGGATGCAAAGCATGGCAAGAGAAGCATACAAAAGTCAACAGCAAAGACTTCAATCAAAAGTCAACTCAAACATTTTCAAAAATTGTGAAATAAATCACATTCAATCCTAACATCTAACATGGCAAGCATGTAAAATTTCATAGCATTTGGATGAGAGGAAGGCAGTCAAATAAAATCATGAAGTCAAATCAAATTCAAGTAAGCATGGTGAAAGTCAACAAGCATGGGTCAACTTCAAAAAATCATATCAATTTGAAAACAGAAGAGAAATGAATGAAATTAACACCAATGCAAAGCTCAAAGAGTCTAGTTATCACATATGAAATTTCATGATCATACAATAAGATTTGAGAATTTCACAAAGGATTTGGCAAGGCATAGCACAAAAAGTCAACAAATGACCACATGTGGAAGAAAATTCTCAATCAAATGGAAAACAGCAAGATTAATTCCAAGAAAATTCATACATGAACTAGACATGTGATAGATAATGCATGCAAAATTTCAAGTGATTTGGATAAGGGGAAGCATGTGAACAAAAATCATACATTTGCACATCATTGGTGTGACACAAATTGTCACACCCTAATTCAAAAATTCATATCTATCAAACCACAAATGGGAAATCCACAAACTTTATATGGAAATGAAGATCAATGTGTCTAGTTTTACCACAAAAAATTTCAAAGGCAATGGATGCAATATGACAATTTCACAAAGAGAATGGCACAATGTATCATTTTGGCATACATGTCAAGAAAATATTTATCAATTAAAATCCAGCCAATGGAAAATTAATTAAAATTCACCATAAAATAGTAGACATCTTTGTGATCATTATGCAAGAAATTTCATAATTTTTGGAATTAAAATGAAAGAGCAAATAATTGTGGAAGTTTGTGTAACAATTGGAGCAAACATGAACAAAATGCATGGCAAACAAGGTCAACAATGGCATTTGTGTAATTCTGCAGTCACTTATTGAAGTGCTGCGTTTTGGCCTTACAAAACGGAATGTTTTGATTGGCTCTCAGCCAATAAAACAGTAACATGGCCAACCAACTTGAATTTTTGAGTTTTCTAAAACCCTAGGGGTTTCTAACACAGCAAGGCCAAGGCACTCTTCTCATGTTCATTAACAAATAAAACTCAAACAGCCACATGGACTCCACATGATAATACACACATGGTGTTTATGCAACATATAACAGCAACTAACATCATTCAACAACAGCAGGACAATGCATAGCAGTGGTATGTCGAATTCAATAGCAGACCAAACACAGGGTAATAGCATCACATGATCACAAACGATAACATCAGCCAAACTAGTGCATACATAAAGTCATGATTTATGGAAAGGACCAAGGTTTCAACTACAGCAGCATTGGGATTTCACATGGCAACATAGGTGTTCATCAAAATCAATCATCAATTGGATTTCCAAACAATCAGCAAACAAACAAATCATGGCTAGCATGTTCAGCATGGCTCTCACAGCAAACAGTCCATAGCAGTACAAGTGATCATACCAATACCAATACAGCAGCAGAGTTTAACTAGCATGGTTTTCAACATTATGTACTTATCATAAGCAACATCAAGTAAGGTTTCCAAGGAACTTCAAAATTGGTTGCAAGGTTTGGCAGCAATAGTATCATGTGTGCATTAACATCCAAACAAAACAAACAACAGCACAAAACAGCATGGATATTATGAGCAAGTTTGGGAGATTTCAAACGGTAAGGCATAGCACAGTATGACAGCACATTCATGTTTATCATCATCAAAGCATCAACCATAAAACAATGCAATGTAACCTCATCACTAAGTAATATCAGCTAACAACCAAACCAACACAAACATGGGAAATCTAGGCATAGTTCTAGGGTTTGAGCATAACTGCATATATTCATCATCATAAGCTCGAAAAAATCAATGTGCTCAGAAATCAAAATCACATATGCTAACAACATCCTCATACACCAAACAAAAAGAATGTAGTGTCCACTTCCTCTAATTCATCATGATTAAAGCAGCTCGAGCAAAACAAGCATGGACACAAAAATTTGCAAAGCAGATCTATCACTCAATGCAAAACCATATTACATGAAACAAATTGCAGTGGCACAAACATACCAAAACCTATCTAAAACATCTTGTAATTTGGTGAATGGTGCAGATTGAGTTACTTACTTGTTTTGGAAGAAAATGTGGAGCAGAGCTGCTTTGATGGTTACAAGCTCAAACAGATGAAGCCCTTAGTTTGGAATGATGGTTGGAGGGTAGCTTGAAGCTCAGCAACTCTTAGAAATCCCAGAACCGAAAACTACCATTGTTGGACTCATGAAAATGCAGACCTTGCAATGCTATTCCAGTCAGTATCTTATGATCAGGAATGACTCTTAATGGTGGTTAGATGATGGAAACATGAAGGAATGTTCAAGTGGTTTGGAGATTTCGAGCAAAAATTGCCAAAGGCCACAAATGCAAAAATGAGAGAGTGAGCTTTTCTGGTTGGTGGCTGCTTAGAACTAAGGTTGGAAACAGAAAATGAAGGCTTAAATATCATCTGTTAATCATCATTTAATCATGTGGTAAATTGGTTTTGTGTGTAATGGTCATTTTGCAAATTGCTAATTGTGGCACAAGTGAAAATGGTGGGTGTGTTTGTCTGCACAAATGGGCTGGAAAGGCTGCTAGCAGGCCAAACACAATGCTGCTTGTGGTTGTACAGAAAATGCTGTACTATATTTGCTTTTGTGAAGCCAATTGCCAATTTTGTCAATTTTGCAATTTGATTCAAAATGATGGGAAAATGGTGGTATGATGATGGTTTTAGGCTTGGAACAAATCATAAATGATATATGGAACATTTCCCAATTGGCAAAATGGTGAAAAAGTCCATAAATCAAAAAGTCAAAGTTTGGTCAAACTTTGAATTTTGAAGGAATTGGTCCAAAAATGCCATTTTGAATGGTAGGGTTTTAGGTCATGAAATTTATATTTTTGGAAAGAGGATGAAAAATGTGGTTTGTAGGAAAAAACCCCACCAAATTTGGCCTTATGGTTTGAGAGTTATGGCTTGTTGAAGTTCAAAAATTGGTGAAAATGATTTGATCATATCTTGACAACCACACATGGGATTTTGATGTTCTTGGACTTTTTGAAAATGGGAAGACAAGATCTTCAACTTTCATGTTGGGCAAAAATTCATTTGGAGCTTGTATCATGATGCAAGTTTAAGATCAAGAAGTTTCCATTTTTGGCAGTTGAAATTACAGGTCCACTTTCTATTTCTGGAAAATTTTCTGATTGACTTGATTTTCTTCCATGATGAGGTTGGACATGATGTATGAGGCTTATATAAGCATGAATGAACTTCTTCAGATCAATTCTATCCATCAAATCTCTGATTAAATCCTCAGTTGACCAAGTTTGACTTTTCTAGGGTTTTGGACTGATTGAACTTCTTCTGATGATTTCCAAACCCTAAATCCTTGATAACTTGACTTCAAATGATGTCTCAAGTCATATGAGCTTTTGATTATTGATCATGATGCCCAAATTCCACAAGAATGGCCATCATCCATTGCTTTGACTGATCAATGACTGACTTTGACCTAATTGCTGATGATTACTTCCACTGCAAGCAACAAGATTAGACTGACAATATTTTTGTACTTTTTGAATGATAAACATATGAAAGCAAAGATATACAAATGCAAAGTATGCTTGGTGATCAAGAAACAAACCCGCAAGGCAATCTATCCACTAGAAGGGGACAAAGGCATGCAATGATCCTTGAGGTTATGATATGAATGGTATGGGCCAGGAGGGATCTTAGGGCCCAAAATTGGGGTCTTACACCCTGATCCTTGTTCCAGACAAGGTATGTAGGCAGGAGGTCGTGCGAGACCTCTCCGGGCACTTTTTTTCCTTTTTGTGTGTGTTTGCTTGTTAAGCTTGTGTGTCAGGATATGGATGTAAGCCCAGCGATTGGCTGTCCGTATCCTGATTGTGTTTGTTTGTGCTTGTTATCTTCTTGCGTGTGTTTTGGTTCGGATGCCGACGTAAGTCCAGTGATTGGCGGTCGGGCTCCACGTTTGCCTTCTTGTGTGCGTTTTGGTTCGGATGCTGATGTAAGTCCAGTGATTGGCATTCAGGCTCCATGTTTGCCGGTGTGTCTTGTTTGGCGTGCGTGAGCCGAACTACGGCAGCTCTGATTCTCGTTCCAGACGAGATACGTAGGCATAGGATGCGATGTCCTATCGAGCTCTTTTCCCCTTAACCCCACCTGTGTTCCTTGTGTGTGTGTGTGATGTTTTAGCAACCTTTTCTTTTCTTAGAGCGTGGATCCCGTCGAGTACGACGGACGTGAGGGGTGCTAATACCTTCCCCTTGCGTAACCGACTCCCTTACCCTTTCTCTTTGGTCGCGAGACCATGCTTTTTCCAGGTTTCTCTGAGCGTTTCCTTTCCCTATATTGGGATAAATAACGCGCAGTGGCGGCTCTGTGTTGTGTTTTTGTTTTAGCCCGCCGGGTTGTTTTTCGCGGATGCGACATCGAGCTCAGAAGGCTATAAAAGGTAGTATCCTGGCTGACCACTTGGCGCATCAACCAATTGAGGATTATCAGTCAGTTAAGTATGACTTCCCAGATGAGGAAATTCTATATTTGAAAATGAAAGATTACGATGAACCTACGCTCGATGAAGGGCCAGAGCCTAGTTCTCGATGGAGCATGGTATTTGATGGGGCTGTAAATCAATATGGAAATGGTATTGGGGCAGTGATTATTACTCCTCAGGGCACACATTTTCCTTTTACAACAAGGATAACTTTCAAATGCACGAATAATGTGGCTGAGTATGAGGCTTGTATTATTGGATTGGAAGAATGTATTGATCTTAGGATCAAACATCTTGATGTTTATGGTGATTCGGCCCTTGTTGTTAATCAGATTAAGGGTGAATGGGAGACGAATCAGCCTGGCCTCATCCCATATAGAGATTATGCTAGGAGGATTTCAACATTCTTTACCGAGGTTGACTTCCATCATATTCCTCGAGATGAGAACCGGATGGCAGATGCTCTTGCTACACTTGCTTCAATGATTGTGGTAAGACTTTGGAATGAAGTTCCCAATATCACTGTGATGCGTTTGGACAGACCAGCTCATGTATTTGCGGTAGAAGAGGTGCAAGATGATAAGCCATGGTATTATGATATCAAGTGCTTTCTTCAGAGCCAGACTTACCCGCCTAGGGCATCTGTAAAAGATAGAAAGACTTTGAGGAGATTATCAGGCAGTTTCTACCTCAATGGCGATGTACTTTATAAGAGGAATTTTGACATGGTTCTGCTCAAATGCGTGGATAGACACGAAGCAGACCTGTTAATGACTGAGGTCCATGAGGGTTCATTTGGTACTCATTCCAATGGACATGCCATGGCTAGAAAGATGTTGAGAGCAGGTTACTAATGGCTCACAATGGAGTCTGATTGCTGCAAATACGTGAAGAAATGCCATAAGTGTCAGATTTATGCGGATAAGATTCATATTCCTCTGACACTTCTGAATGTGATTTCATCACCATGGCCTTTCTCTATGTGGGGAATAGACATGATTGGCATGATAGAGCCGAAAGCGTCCAACGGTCACAGATTTATTCTCGTAGCAATTGATTACTTCACTAAGTGGGTTGAAGCGGCCTCATATGCAAATGTGATGCCGAAAGAGCTATGTAGCGAGTTCTAGATTGTGCATCATAATTCTTCTCCTTACAAACCCAGGATAAATGGGGTTGTTGAAGCTGCTAATAAGAATATCAAGAAGATTATCCAGAAGATGGTTGTTGTAACAGCCCAATTTTAGTAATTAGTTCGTATATTATTATTATTATATTATATTTAATTATTTGGAGTGTTAAGTAATTAATCGGTTGTTAGGTAGTATAATGATCGAGTATATTAATTAATTTGGTGTGTTAATTAATTATTTAGTTGATATAATTAAATAATTGAATTAACTAACTTGGTGTGCATAGTGAGTGGTTTAATTTATTTAAATTTAAATAAGAGATATTTAAATATTAGGTATTATTGGGCCTAGTAATTAAATTAGATGGGTGTCATGATTTAAGCCCAACTAGAATACTAATATAAATAGTAAGAGGTGAGGAGAGTGAGAATTAGAATTCATTTGAACATTGAAGGCAATAGAGAAAGAGGAGAGGAAAAGTAAGAGGACGGTAGCTCGCTCGAGATTAGCTGGAGAGTTTCCGTATTTTAGTTTGACGATTAGGTAATGAGTCAATGCTCTGGTCATGTAACACTGGGTAGATTGGTAGTATCGAACTCATATCTCATTGGAGATGCAGTATGTTATTACTTGAGTTATGTTATCTGGAGATGATTGTTGAGAGATGATCATGGTATGGGACATGGATCATTTTATGAAATACATGAGTATTCTTTATTTTCCGCTGCGAACGCATATGCGTGAATATTCATGATAATTGAGATGTGTTATTTAAATGACCAGGTGTATTGTTGGTTTTTGAAAGCTTTTAGTTTTTGAAAACGTCGATGTGACGCCCTTTTGTTTATATGCGTGCTTATTTACTCTGATTATATCTTAAATATTTTGGGGTAGAAAAAGGGGTGTTACATTAGTGGTATCAGAGCATGGTCGACCAGTTGGTCAATAGTCGTTAGGGTTTTCAATCCCGTTGTATTTGATTTGTGTATCTGACACGATCGATATTGTTTGTCTGATACATTAGTAGTATCAGAGCAGGTCGGTCCGTCCGGCCAGGTAGTTTAATTAGGTTTGTTCCCTAGTATGCGACATGTGTGTGAGAACACTGTCGGTGCTTGTTTTAATTTCCATTGGCAGGTTGGGAACTCGAGGATAAGATGAGGGAATCGTATCCGGAGTTGTTCGTTTGAGGTGAATTTTCGAGGACGAAAATCTTTTAAGTGGGGGAGAGTTGTAATAGCCCAATTTTAGTAATTAGTTCGTATATTATTATTATTATATTATATTTAATTATTTGGAGTGTTAAGTAATTAATAGGTTGTTAGGTAGTATAATGATCGAGTATATTAATTAATTTGGTGTGTTAATTAATTATTTAGTTGATATAATTAAATAATTGAATTAACTAACTTGGTGTGCATAGTGAGTGGTTTAATTTATTTAAATTTAAATAAGAGATATTTAAATATTATGTATTATTGGGCCTAGTAATTAAATTAGATGGATGTCATGATTTAAGCCCAACTAGAATACTAATATAAATAGTAAGAGGTGAGGAGAGTGAGAATTAGAATTCATTTGAACATTGAAGGCAATAGAGAAAGAGGAGAGGAAAAGTAAGAGGACGGTAGCTCGCTCGAGATTAGCTGGAGAGTTTCCGTATTTTAGTTTGACGATTAGGTAATGAGTCAATGCTCTGGTCATGTAACACTGGGTAGATTGGTAGTATCGAACTCATATCTCATTGGAGATGCAGTATGTTATTACTTGAGTTATGTTATCTGGAGATGATTGTTGAGAGATGATCATGGTATGGGACATGGATCATTTTATGAAATACATGAGTATTCTTTATTTTCCGCTGCGAACGCATATGCGTGAATATTCATGATAATTGAGACGTGTTATTTAAATGACCAGGTGTATTGTTGGTTTTTGAAAGCTTTTAGTTTTTGAAAACGTTGATGTGACGCCCTTTTGTTTATATGCGTGCTTATTTACTCTGATTATATGTTAAATATTTTGGGGTAGAAAAAGGGGTGTTACAGTTGTTACGTACAAGAATTGGCATGAGATGCTGCCATTTGCTTTGCATGGGTATCATACATCTGTTCGCACTTCAACAGGGGCAACCCCTTTCTCTCTTGTTTACGGCATGGAGGTTGTGCTCCCAGTAGAGGCGGAGATCCCATCAATGAGAGTCTTGATGGAAACCAAGTTAACTGATGTTGAATGGGTTCAGAGTCGTTATGACCAACTGAATTTGATAGAAGAGAAGAGATTGACTGCCATGTGCCATGGACAGTTATATCAGCAAAGGATGAAGAAAGCCTTTGATAAGAAGGTCAAGCCTCGTGTGTTCCGAGAAGGTGACCTTGTGCTCAAGAAAGTCTTGTCTTTCGCGCCCGATTCCAGGGGCAAGTGGACTCCAAACTATGAAGGTCCATATGTTGTTAAGAGAGCCTTTTCAGGCGGTGCTTTGGTACTTACAACTATGGATGGGGAGGATTTCACTCATCTTGTGAATTCAGATGCAGTCAAGAAATACTTCGCCTAAAATTAAAAACAGAATAGCTCGCTAAGTTAAAAACCCGAAAGGGAGGCTTAGGCAAAAATGAGCGTCTCGGTGGATTGAAAACCCGAAAGGGCGATCCAGGCAAAAGTTAGACACATAAAAATGAATATGTATCCCGCTAGATTGAGTACCTCACCCTGGGGAAATCTAGGCAAAAATTAGGGATTTGGCAAGTAACTACATCCGGACAAGACTTTGTTCTACAAGCTATCATCTGTTAGAGATTCTCGCTCAGTCATCGTCAACTGAAGCTTCAAATACATCAGATTCAGAGTTGGTGGAAAAATGATCATTATGTTCAATGTAGCCCTTTTTCCAATATATATATATCACCAATTTCGAATTTGTAAAGATCCATGGAGTCTTGCCATTTACAGACTACCATTCCATCAAATCAATTTGAGCCTTTATCCAATTATTTGCACTCTTATTTGTTTTTATTCAACAAATGTTTTGCATGTTTTAATTGAGAAATATCATTGTTTAAATAAATGAATTTTTTTCATAACTTATTTTTAAACAAAGTGAACATTCACAATGATGAAAGGATACTTGGGATGTCTTCAGTGCTCTCCCAAAGATGGTATGATTCCCAACAGGGTAAGACATTTGTTCATATTCCTGGCATGCTTGTATCCTCTTCCTTCGGAATCTTTTGTGGTTTTTCTCCCAAGCAGAAGTGTTTGGTAAAGATATTCATCCCTCTTTCCTTCAGCAGAATAGTGATCCTTCCTCCTCAGCAGATGTGATCTATTTGGTAGTGTAGTATTTAGTGGTGACCTTGGAAGCTTCTGATTGGTGGTTGTTCCCCACAGAGTTCCATTATCCCCTCTGATAATTTCCCTAGTAGAGTTGCTTCTACAAAGGATTTTATCTATGCGATGATCCTGCCCCCAGCTAGAATGACTGATGTTCATTCCCCTGCAAAGATCTTTGTTTCCTGGTATCTCTTGCCCCCATCAGATTGGATGTTTTCCACTGGGTCTGGCTTTCTCTCTTCAGATATAGTACCGGATGTTTGTTCATCATTCGTTGGACCTGTTTGTGTTAGAAATGTTTGTTTTGTCAGCATTCATCATACATAAACCACACATATATGCATATAATTTTAACATTCAGATATTCATGTTGCATTCTTTGCCATATATCTTTGTTTGTTATCTCCTGCTAGTTGGTAATATATTTCCCCAAGCATATGTTTGTGTCTGATCTCCCCATGTAGAGTCAGCCCCCCCATTAGCAGAAACTGTTTACCCTTTCTTCCATATTCCTCACTGAGTTATGTCCTCGTGGATGATAGTTGTTTCTGTTTCCTCTCAACACATATATTGAGATGGAGTTCCCCCTGAGTTATATCCTTATAGGGATGAGTCTTGTTTCATCGTACCTCTCTAGTTTGTTCCTAGATTTGGCTTCTTGCGACTATCCTTGCACTTCCCCGTAGTTCAGATGAATGATTGCTCAGTAACTAGTAATTATTCATCTTTTCCCCGGAGAAGTCTGTGGTTTTCTACCCTTATACCGGTAGTTGTAAACCCTATTTTATCCCCTTTGCAGAGTTAACCTTGTTTTTGTTCATCCTAACTGATGACGGTTACTCTTCCGTGGTTTTCTACCCAGTATCGGTAGATGTAATCCCCTCTTTGACGGTTATCTTTATCCATTATTCGATATCGATAGTCCTTCACCGTTTGAGTATATCTCCCAATAACCGGTGATATATCTCCCCGATCATTGCCTTTGTCAATGTATCCCCAGCGAGTCATCTTTCATTTGCCTTTTATCGACAATGATCGTTTCTCCCTTTGATTGATCATCCTTTTATAACTAGTATTTGGTATCCCAATGTCCTTTCTTTACGGTTGATTTATCCTTCATTAACCCAGTAACCGGTTGTGGATAATCTTCCATGCGAGTATGTTATCTATGTTCTGACGGTAATAGATAATATATCTCATGCGCTCTTTGGTCGAAGTCTTTTTCTCTTCCCCAGTCGAGTAAGATTCGTATCCCCTTTTGTGGAATCGAATGCCCATCCTTTAATCGAGTCTGCTTTTTAGCCCTCTTTTGGATGATGAGTGTCTTGGAAATATTCCCCAATTCACGCCTTGGTCGGTCACCTATTATATGCCCAGTAACCGGTATCCCTGGTGTTCCTTCCTCTCTGCTCCCTATTATGACTTTTGTCCCCTGTGGAGTCAGATTTTCCTGAGTTGAAATATACCTTTTAGGTCTTCCTTAGATGATTTTGGATGATTGATATCTCTCACCCTTATACCGGTCTTAGATATTCATTCTCCCCAAGCATGTTGTTCTTTCACCCTCATACCGGTGTTTTGATCACATGTCTCCTTGAGCTTATTACCCAGTAAACGGTAATACCTCGCCCTGGTGTTTCCCCGGAGGAGTCCTGTTTTGACATTCCTCAGTGGAGTCCCTTAGTGGATTTTCCCCGTTTGAGTCTGGATTTTCATCCGAAGTATCCTTTGTGGATAGTTCCACTGTATTGGCATATTCCCCAATACATGCATCTTTGAGTCAGCTCGAGTCCTTCCATTGATTTATTTTCGTGGAATTCCTCTCGTGTCTCTCAGTAAGTTCTAAGCCGTGACCTGCTCACGCAATTTATCCCCTTTCTTATCCCCATTAGAGTCCCAGAGTCTCTGTCCCATGGAGTGAACTACTCATATGGATTGTCAGTTTCTCCGGATTTCTTTTCTTCTTTGTGGAAACATATCCCCACAGAGTATTACTTTTTTTGCATACATACATCTGCATCATGAGGTCTCTTAGGGACCAAAATTCGTCTCTTTGTTATTATTTAAGCCCATTCTACCTCGTTGAGACGAAGATTTTAACCTTCACTTCTCCGGCTAGAATGACCTTAAATAGGGGCATCTGTAAGACCCCAATTTTGAACCTAAGATCCCTCATGGCATCATAACATGGCATTTGCATAGCCTCAAGGATCATAAGCATCTTGGTTCCCTTTGCCTTTGGGTGGGACCTCTTGTGAGTGGTTTGAGATCACCAAGCATGCTTGAACTGTATATTATTGCTTTTCTCATTTTATTTACTAACCAAAAGCACAAAAATATGTCACTAACATCTCTTGTTTGTAGCTTGAGCAGTCACAAGGTCTAAAGCTTCTAGAAGATCCTATGTGCATTGATATGGTCAAGAGAAGATGAAAGCAAGCACGACAATGGTTCCCAAAGCTCTCATCCATCAAATATGCCTCCCAAGTGCCTCAATTCATCATTTTTTATCAAAGCAAATCAAAGGGCTTAAGGTTTGTTTCCCAAGGAAACCCTAATTAATTTGTTCATCAACTTTGCCTTGCTCATGAAGCAACCTCAACCCATGGTCAAATACAATCAAGGGAAGTTCTTTAATTCATCATTTCATTCATATTTGAACTTATTTGATTGCCCTCAATCATCAATTCATCAAGATATGAGTTTTGGACTTGAGAAGTTGATCAGTCAATTCATCTAACTATTTTGAAATGCACTGAGACCTAACTTTTTATGTGTTGGTCAAATGGAGATAACCCCAAGACAAATAATGTTCTTAAGAACAATATGAACAACTTTTATGTTCATCAAAAATTGATTTGAAGCTTGGACGGTCATCATCCATTCCAAGACATTATAGGTCATTTTTACTGAAACCCTAATTTTGGGTCAACTTCCCAAACACATAACTCATTCATTTTTTATGATTTTGAGGTGGGACTTAATGAATTGGAAAGCTTAATGTGTCTAATTAAAATGTTATGTTGAGAAAAATTGCAAAATCTCAAAAGAAATACATGTGATAATGCAAAACATTATAGGTCACTTTAGACCAAATGCATTGAAATGTGAAAAAGTCCAACTTCAAGTGCCCATAACTTCTTCATAAAAAATCCAAATGATGCAAAATTGGAGTCCAAATTGGTTGTATTAAAAGGTCTACAACTTTCATGTTGAAGAGTTTATCATTTGGAACTTGCATCATTGAGACAGAAGGGCTTGAACATTGGCCAATTTTGGAAATTTCACATATGCATGTTTTGCACCCTACACTTCAAGTTCAGTTTTCATTAATTTCCAAGGCCCAAATGAATTTTTGATCAACATGAAATTTGTTCCTTATGCAATAAGCTTTCCAACCATTACTCATAAGGTTAAATTTTGATTTTGGACATTGTATTTTCGAAGGCTTGAACATTATAGTGCATTTTGTGAAAATCATTTCAATTGCCATGCATGAGCTCATACAGTCCAATCTGCACGTCCATTTCATTCAATTGTGATCTCAGCTTGCCAAATCAAGTGGAATTGGGCCCTCCATGCGCCTGTACAGGCCCAGGCATGGAGGCCCTCTTCTCACATGCACATGATTTTGATCATGCTTGCAGCTCCCTTCATCTATAAATACAAGTCCTTGGCTTCATAATTTCTCAACCTGAAGGCGCCCTACATGTTGTGCAACTGAAATCCCATCCTCACACCAAAGGAACTCTCTCTTTTCTCTCAAATTTTCAGATCTAGAATTCAGTTTCCTCGACTGTTTTCTTAGATCTAAAAGTTCCTAGACCTCTTCACCTTGATCCATAGAGCTTTCTGTTTGCAAAAGAACCCAAGGATCTTGACTCAATTCCTCACAATTCAAAGGTTTTCCTCAACTGCATTTTGCTTCGAAACAGCTTGTATATGGTTTCATTTGCCTTGTTTTTGTGTGATCTGAAGTCCTCTGCATATAGGCAACATTATTGTGCTTTCAATTTTTGAAATTAAGCAAGTTCAGTTGAACACCATTAAAATTCCATCTCTGATTTCTCTTAATGTAGAAACCTAGAGTGGATTTGGTTGGTACAGGGGTGATGTACATCACCCCAGCTTTCGATTGACACCTGGATTGTGCATTTTGGTTGATGTTTTAATTTCTGCAAATTCTGGTTTGGCCGGAAGTTGGCCGGAGAAGACGGTGGCGTTGGCCACCGTCTGGTCTCCAGATTCAATCATGTCCGTTCATTGCCTTTTCCAGATTGAATCTCACACGTCCCTTGTTATGACTTTTTTAAATGCTCCATATGACTCGTTTGACCTTGGTGTTTGGCGGACGCGCACTGTGGGCCTCATGACCTGCCAACTCAATTAATGAGCTCAGATCCAATGGTTCATGCTTTTTCTCATTTTTCATTTTCTGATTTTATTTTCTTTTATTTCTTTTAATTCCATTTTATTTCTAAAATTCATATCTCTCTCATTATTGGTCCAAAAATTATGGGACCAATTGCATTATTTCTCTTTTTAATTTCTAGTTTCTAAAAATGATTTTTAATATTTTTTTTATCATTTGCTATTTTTTTAGTAATTTTCTCTTTTCTGGTTATTTTTAATTCATTTTAAATAGTTTTTGATATTCAAAAAATACAAAAATATTTTCTCAACCTCTTTGAATGATGATAGATCTATGAAAAATATTCTCATCAATTTATTAATTTATTTGAGATTTATTTGAGATTTTAGTTCAATTAGGTTATTTTTATGCACTTTTAATTTATTTAAAATAGTTTCTGACTTTTAAAAATGCTGAAGTTTGACCTTTGTTTTATTATTTTAATTCAAGTTTTATTTTAAATATTAAAAATGCCAAAGATATTTTATTGGTTTCTTGACTTCTAATTCTCATTTTGCTTCTGTTTATTATTGTTTGACCTTGATCTTCTCTATCTTTGTTTATAGCTTGTTGATTATCTCATTCCATTTCATTTAATGCACTTTAATTCTTTTTCTTCTTCTTCTCCTTCTTTTTTTTTATTGATCAATGAGTTAAAGATTGGTGGTTAGCATTGATTAAGGAGGTTTAATCTTCCTTGATTCAAATCTAATTCATCTTGATCATGGATCAAGTGAATGGCTTTACATTAAGGATAGATTGCTTTCTAAATCATGCAAAGAACCTAAATCAATACAAGATCATTTCTCTTTTTTTTTTGGCATGGGAAGTTGTTGGAGTTTGATTCACTAATCAAGACCTCTAACTTGTGTTGTTGCCTACATTATTATTGACCGCCTCATATAGTTGTGACTTCTACCTAAGTCCAATTACGATTGCTTAAAATAATGCTAAATTTGCCTTATGGCACACTAACTATTAACACTAACCATTAACCATTAACATTTAATTCTTGCTCTTTACATTTATGAAATTTACTATTCTTGTACATATTATTCATTTGCTTTTCCCCCTTTGCTCACTTGAGCACTGTGAAGACATGGCTTCTCGAGTATTTTGATGAAGACAACGATGCACGTATAGGATCAATCATCAAAGAATGGATCAAGACTTCAATAGAGCAAATTCACACAAAAGTTTCAATCATACATAGCTCAAAGTCGCTCAAGATATTGATCACTAAGGTATTGGAAGTTAATCTTAGTTAATGTTTATATATAAAGTGTTCAATTGACTGTTGCATGCATAATATGATATGGACACTGTAACACCTCAAAATTTTCCCTCCTCTTCTTGGGACTAGTTTGAGACATTGCATTTCATATTTTAGGACATTAGGCATTGCATTTTGCATATCATCTGAAAATAAGAAGATCATCCTCCAAAGTTTTTTTTAGAAGATTGGAAGTTACATGATTCAAGCCTGAGGGTTTCTATGAATTGATGATCAACCATCTGGGGGTTTGCACTTCAGTAGGGTTTCTTGATTCTTCAAAGATTATGAGCATCATCTTGTTTGAAAGGATATATTATCATCATCATGGTTATGTCATCATCAAGGGTATCATTGTTCATCCTCAAGTTCCTTTGGATTAGGGTTTTGACCTCTGGTCAACCCTAATCAATGACATTCTTTCAACCAGGGCTTCTAAAAGAAATAAGGTATTTGCTGGGGATGGATATCACATGGTTATATTGAGAAGCTTACATGGGCTAGGGTTTCATTTTTGAGCAAATTCCTCAAGTGGTAGAGGCTCAAGCTGATCAGGGCATGTCAAGGTCATCTGAGGACCACAAAGTCAACTGAACAGTCAACTGAGGACTTGGAGGTTGGGGAGATGAATTTAAACCCCTCAATCATGTTCAAACAAAGTCCATTTGTCATTCTAAACATCTATCTTGAAGATTTTGAAGTCATGGCAAAATTTTCCCAAAATGGAAAGTGACCTGTAATTTCAAGTTTCCAAAAATGGCAAGTTTTTGGTTCACATTCAACTTGATTTTCCAACATCAAAGAAGCTTCAAATGGAATTTTGGTGAACATGAAAGTTGTAGATCTTTCTCTCCCATTTTTAAAAAGTCCTATATCATGTCCATCTGATGAATGGTTGAGAAGTTATGGCCAAATGATCACAAAGTATGCATGGAAGTTCAACATGGCATAACTTTTCGTCCTTTTAAGGACTCTTTCTTGTTTGATTGAACTTGAAATATGCAAAATATGGACTTCTGTTTTAATCATTTGACTTGCTTTTGAGCTTAGTCTTTGTACTAGTGGTTTGTACTTACCAATTGTGTTTTGTGTTTCAGGCTTGAGCGTTTAACACTAATGGTTGACTTGCATTAAAAGGTCCATTGATGTGATGAACTCACTTGAGATGCAAGTTGCTTTGATTACTAACTCTTGTTGTGTTGTAGGTCCATTGATGTGATGAACTCACTTGAGTTCTTACACTTGTGACTTGCATTGTGTAGATGTTGGAAAGTTCCACTATTGTTGTCTGTTGGTTTTCTGAATACAATACTAACTGTTTGGCTTTTTGTACAGGTACATTAGTCGCTTTTAGCTCTTGCTTGAGCTTTGCTTTGGAGTGTGGTTGATACACCACTGAGGTAGTTTAGCCTTCTCACTCCATGTAGTCTGGAAGCCCTGTTACTTTTTTTGCAGGCGTTTGGCTGAAGTCCTCCTTATGAGGCTCTGATTGTGTATGTTTATATTTGTGCCAAAGACCTCTAAATGAGGCATGTTACTTGTTAAGTCCTCCTAAGTGAAGAGGCAATTGACAGTTAGAAGGGATTAGCAATTAATCCCCTGTTATTCTGTGAGTCGTTCATTATGCTCGCACTACGTGCTGATGCTCTTGAACAATGTACCCAAGATCCTTGTATAGAGTCAGTCAAGTGGAATAGGGTCCCTCTTTCTAGACCCCCACGCTTTCTTTGATTTGAGCTCACCCAGGCTAGGGTTAAGAGCATGAGGTCTAATCCTCATTTCCATCTTTGATCAGCTTCACCCTAACTCTCAATGTTAGTGGTTAAGAGCTTCAGAACACCCCTACAGTTTTGGCTTGTTTGTCGAGGTTGATATGACCCCTCTTGACTAAAGCCCAACCATTTGTCTGAGCCTCTTGTTTATATATAGAGTGTGATACTTGTTCAATTGTGGATGTTTATTTGCTGTTTAGACTGACTCGCTTCCAGAGCGAGTAGGATGCATGTTAGAGACCTCAACTTAGGGATCGTTTGCATGACAACTTTTAGGCTCGAGTCGTAGTCTCCCTATTAGTTTGTTATCTCCCTGGTCTCTGGTTAGGAGAGAGTTTCTCCCCTGTTAAGGGGAACTACGTCGCCCTGATTCTCATACCAGATGAGATACGTAGGCAGGAGATCGAGCGAGATCTCTCCGGGCAACCTTTTTTGTTGTTTTGGTTTGGTGTGTGCGCATTACCCTTGTTCCCGACTTAGGGATATTGTTTGTGTAACTATTAGGTTTGAGTTCCAGACTCCCTATTAGTTTGTTCTTTCCCCTGTTAAGGGGAACTACGTCGCCCTGATTCTCATACCAGATGAGATACGTAGGCAGGAGATTGAACGAGATCTCTCCGGGAACCTTTTTTTCTTTTTCAACCTCTTTTTGTTTCTTTTGACGTCTCAGCGTCTCTTTGTGTTTGTGTGACAACTATTAGGTTCGAGTTCCAGACTCCTTATTAGTTTGTCAATCTGATAACCTTTCTCTTTGGTGTTCGCTGGTTAGCGTTGGTTTTTATTCGGAGTCGGATGTAAGCCCATGTATTGGCATTCTGTTTCCTTGTTTGCTTTTGTTTGGAGTCGGATGTAAGCCCATGTATTGGCATTCTGTTTCCTTGTTTGCTTTTGTTTGGAGTCGGATGTAAGTCCATGTATTGGCATTCTATTTCATTGTTGAGTTTTTCTTTTGACGTCTCAGCGTCTCTGTTTTGTGTTTTGTTTCGGCGTGCGTTAGCCGAGCTACGAGTGCTCTGATTCTTCCTCTGGATAGAGAAGATACGTAGGCATAGGATGCGATATCCTAGCGAGCATGTCTCCCTTCCCCGAACTACGTTGACTCTGATGTTTGTTTCTGACAAACTACGTAGGCCCAGGATGCGACATCCTGCCGAGTCCACTTCCTCCATCCTCTTTCACCTGTTTATTATTCCAGTTGGTGCATATTTCTTTGAGCAGTTTATTAGCAACCTTTTCCTATTCTTTTGAGCGTGGATCCCGTCGAGTATGGCGGACGTGAGGGGTGCTAATACCTTCCCCTTGCGTAACCGACTCCCGTACCTTGCAATCTCTGGTCGTAAGACCGTTCCTTTCCCTTTCTTAGGTTAGTCTTGCGCTCCCTTTCCGTCATAGGATGAATAGCGTCGGTGGCGGCTCTGTAAACCTGTTTTTTTCCGCCGGTTGTTTTTCGCGTTGCGACAGACACTTAGAATTTATTTCAAAATGGTTACAACTTTTAAAAATTTTCAATTTTTCCTTTTTTAATAGTGGTAACCGGTTAACACTTTTGGGGTAACCGATTAACCCGAAATAAAATTCATTTCTGGGCAAATTTTGTTAGCATGTAATCGGTTAACACTTTCCTGGTAACCGGTTACATAGTTTAGAATTTGAATTTTTCTTAACGTTACAATTAATGTAACCGGTTAACACAATTTGGGTAACCGGTTACTACTGGGAATTTTTGTAGAAAAATTGCAACTTTTCATATTTTCAATTCATGCTTCTTCTCTATGAACCATGGCATCCAGTGGTTGTTTGCACCTGTTTAAAGAGGTTCATAGAAGGATATTTAAACTAAAAAATTTCAGATTGCAAATCACCTCCTGAAAATTAATTTTCACAATCTTGCTTTGTTTACTATTTTCAAAGATAAGTGTCCAAAATTCATATGCATCATTTGAATACTTCTATAAACATTGTAAGATTGATAATTCCAAAAGGAGAAGATCAATCCTTTGATTGATGTGCAGATATTTCCAGATTATTCAAACTTCCATTTAAATTATACACTTATTGTTCTGCACATCTTAATTTTTCCAGCATTAGTGGAATTAAGATAGTGAGTGTTTTATCCTTACTTGTTTGATAGTAAGAGGTGCATAAGAGAGGATTGTTCTCTTATCACTAAGAAGGTTCCCTTGTTTGTTTAGAAACAAGAGAGTCACTTTGAGAGGATTGTTCTTATAAGTGGACTTTGTTGGAAATCCAAGAGTTTGTTCTTGGTGGTCTTTGTTGGTCATTGTACAAGTCCAAACAAATAGTGAAAATCTCTTTCTTGTTGAAAGGGGACTGGATGTACCTTCGGATTGTGAAGGGAACCAGGATAAATCTCCGTGTCATTATTTTTCTGCACTTTACTACTTTCCTAAACACCACTATAAACCAGAAAAATAATCCTTACAACAAGAAAATTTCAAGGTTTCTAATTCACCCCCCCCTCTTAGACTGATTTCAGACTTACAATTGGCATCAGAAGCACAAGGAGAAGAAATATGGGATGTTATCCAAAATGGCCCCTTTGTTCCTACAACGGTTGTTAACGGCGTTGGTTCATCAAAGCCTAAAACTTCATGGGATGATGATGATAAGAAGAAGGTCCTCTATGATAAAAAGGCAATAAATCTTCTTCAAAGTGCACTCAGCATGGATGAATTCTTTCGCATTTCGGCATGTACAGCGGCAAAACAAATATGGGATACCTTGGTAGAAACTCATGAAGGAACTGCCGAAGTTAAAAGATCAAGATTAAATACCTTGAGTCAAGAATACGAGTTGTTCAGAATGCAGCCCGGAGAATCCATCCTTGACTTGCAGAAAAGACTTATGCATTTGACAAATCATCTAAAAGCTCTAGGTAAGACTTTAAGTAATGATGAATTGAATCTTAAAGTGCTTAGATCTTTAACCAGGGAATGGCAACCAAAAGTGACGGCAATATCATAAAAGAAAAGTCTATCCACAATGACTTCCGCTACATTGTTTGGAAAACTTCAAGAATGTGAGACGGAACTTGGAAGACTTGAAAAACATGAGAATCAAGATAAGAAGTCCAAAAGCATCGCTCTGAAAGTTGACTCCAAAGATCTTGAGAAAGAAGACAATTCAGAGGAGGATGAAAACTTCTTGTTACTTGTTAAAAGGCTAGGAAAATTTTTCGGTAAGAATGACAAACCTTCCTTCTATGCAAAAAGAAAGAAACACTTCAAGAAAAGAGAAGCTTCCACTTCAATGCAAGAGGTAACATGTTATGAATGTGGTAAGCAAGGCCACATAAAACTAGATTATCCACAACTTCCTAAGAAAAGTGGATTCAAAAGCAAGAAGGAGAACAAGTACAAAAAGGCTTATGTCGCATGGGAAGATAAAGAAATAAGCTCGTCATCCGACTCGGATAGTGATGAAAGTGAAAACCTAGCATTAATGGCCTCACACCATTCCGATGATGAAGTAAATGAGGTTAGTAATGATTTTTCGCTTTTTGATAATGATGTGCAAGGTGCCATAGATGAATTATTAAATGAATGCAAAATTTTGTATAAAACTATATCATCTCAAAAGAAACAAATCTCAGTTTTGGAAGAGAAAATTGAGAAAAGGGAAAAAGGTTTTGAAGTTGAAAAAGAAAAGATGATTAGTGATCAAAAACAAAATTTTGTATGCAATAAATGTGAGTCACTTTCTTTTCAAATTGTCCAACTAAAAAGAGTTCTTGAAAGATACGAAAAAGGAAAAATTGGATTGGAGGGTGTACTTAGCCAACAAAGATATTCAAATGATAAAAGTGGGCTTGGTTACTCAAAGTTTTCAAAACCAAGCTCAAGCAAGACAATCTTTGTTAAGGCAAGTGACCAACCAATCCAAGAGAAAGTGAACAAACCTAAAATAGTTCATCATTATCCTAAAAAGAAAAACCTTGTTAAGAAGAAGTCTTATCCTTCTAGGTATAGAAGTAATTTTGAACCAACATGCTTTTATTATGGTATTAAAGGCCATACACCTAATGCTTGCTATATTAGAAACTTTAGTGTTGCTAATGGGCATTACGTATGGGTAAAGAAAGGCACTAATTATGAAGGACCCAAAGCAACTTGGGTACCTAACAAAACTTAATCTGTTTTGTAGGCTTGCTTGGAATCCACATTAAACTTATGGTATCTCGATAGTGGGTGTTCCAAGCATATGACAGGAGACTTCAACAAATTTTCAAATCTAAAGCTTAAAGCCAAGGGTTTTGTTACATATGGAGATAACAACAAAGGAAAGATTCTTGGCAAAGGCATTGTTGGTGCACCACCTTTCACATCCATTGAATATGTTCTTTATGTCAAAGGACTAAAGCACAATCTTCTTAGTATTAGCCAACTAGGCTTCAAGATCAAGTTCACTAAATATGAGTGCTTGATAGAAGACGAAGTCACACATGAGGTTAAACTAAAAGGTAAACGCCTTAACAATATTTTTATGATTTCCCTTAATGACTTGTCTTTGAAGGTAAAGTGTCTCATGGCAAATAACAATGATTCATGGCTTTGGCACAAAAGGTTCGCACATATTCATATGGAACATTTGAATAAGTTGATCAAGCATGACCTCGTCATTAGTTTGTCCAAGATGAAGTTTATCAAAGAATTTTTTAAAAGAGGGAGAGATTTTGAAATTAAAGAAATGGGGAGGGGATGAAGAGACTAATCCTAAGCATGAATTTAAAAGTTAAGAGTTGAAAAGATCTGACCAATGGACTGCAATCCAATAGGCAAGAATGCCATATAGAAACCCAAATTCCCTTGGATATTAGAATCAAGCAACGAACAATGCAGAACATATTAACTTGAAGAGCAAGGCATCAAATAAAGATAGCCACATCCAAGCTTTAGCCACTCCATAATCTTCTTCAAATTGGCTTATGTAGCAGATGAATTCCATAAGTCTCAGGTTCAAAATAACAGCTTCACAATGGTCATGTTGCAGATGAACTCAGATGGATCTTCAATGATGTATCAGATGAAGTTTCAAATTGTAAGCACTTGGTTACATGAAAGTTGGCATTGGCCAAGTCCTTTTGCATAGGGATGTTGTCTAAATTATAAGCCCAATTGTCCAAGATCAAACCAACAGTCCACACAATAGTTTTTTTTAGGGTTTTTTGTTCTTATTATGTACATTAATGGTCAAAGATCACACAAGCAAACAAAATATGCACAAACAAGATATATCACACAATATGGTCCAAGTGGACAAAGTGAAAATGGCATTAATATAAACAATTAGAATGGTATGAATAATGGAAAATGAATAGAGCTTAAAATTAAAGGGCATTAAAAGTAAGTGACTTGAAATTAAATGTTAGTTGTTAATGAATTAGAAGTTAGTATTGCTTTTGCTCTTTTTTCATTTTTTAAGTCATTCTTTGGAGAACACTCAACCCACTTATCACAAGCATGGATCCTTGAACCAAGACATCTTCCAAAGGAAGGAAAAAGGCCAAGTTTCCACACAATACCATGAAAGAGGGGAGACTTACAATCTCACTAACTAGAATGCAATGCCTTTTTGTGTCAAAAATTTAGCGCTATGTTAAGCAATCGTAATTGGACTTATGTAGAAGTCACAACTATTCGAGGCCGGGGAATAGAATTTTGGTGTTAATGCATGTTAGAGACATAGTATAATGGACTATGATCATGAAACATACCACACACAAAAAGAATATGCAAAAGAAGTGGCCTAGTCTCATCCATACTTATGTTGACTTTTCAATCAACTAGCTTTGGGACCTTGAGATATCATAGGCCAAATGAAATCGATGAAGAAAGAAGGGGAATTAGATGAAGAGGGAGGGGAATAAATCAAAACTCAAATTGGACAAAGGAGGACTTTTACCAAATTAAGATCATTCATTCATTTTGGGAGATGGAATGTACATTCCATCAATCCCCTAAATCCAATGATCTTAACCTAGCAAAGTCAAATCAACCTTGACCAAGGCCCAACAACACAAGTCAAACCTATACAAACAATTAAAATGGCTCAACACAATTATTTGGCATATATTCAATTTTAAAATACTAAAAATAATGCATTTAATTAAATATGGTTTGTCAAATTCCTAAAATCTCATCAAAACACTAAAGAATTGGCCATGAGATTTATCGTAGGTCAAACAAGGTCAAAGGACCTTGGAGAAAAAAATTCAGAATTTTTGGAAACTTAAAAGTATTTTTAAACAATTAAAAATATTCACAAAATCAATTAAATCATGAAAAATATTAATAATGATCCAAAAAATAATTTTAATTCAAAATATGAAAGAAGATTTTATTTAAAAAAATTTGGTGAAACTCTCATATTTTTTTGGATAAATATTAAAATTAATATGAATTAATGAATATAAAACAAATTAAATGAAATTCAAATAATCAAAAAAAACGTGGACCACTTGATCTCCCTCATTAATTGAGGTGGCAGATCAAGTGGATAAAAATGCGCGCTCCATGGTAAACTTGAGTCAGCGCACCACACCAATGGTAATCAGAACCAACGTGTGAGATTAAAACATTTCAAATGAGATCAATGGTTCAAAACATGTCCAGCACACCACCGACACTCGAACTCTGGTCACCTTCTCAGGCGAGGCTCACCGGACTGATTCAGTCATCACCATCAAAAAAATGAAAAAAGAGGACATCATCTGAAAGAAAAAATGGCGTAGAGCATGAATATGACCTCAATTTCAACTAACTCCAAATATATAGAAAGATATGAGGAGTTGAATTTTGAGGTGTGTCAACTGAGTTGCTTCGATTTGACCTCAAAGCAACTCAATCTTCTTGCCTATATTGGTAGAACTTCAGACAACCAAAGATCCAATACAATTGATGAGAATTGAGTGAGAATCAAAGAGAAGAAGTTTTCTGAAAATTACCTTCAATGATGTGCATAACTAGATCTTGCTTGCTTCAAACTTGACTTGATCACACTCGAGGAGCTTGCAGAAGTGGTTTGGCAATGGAATAAAGCCTTGGATCCTGGAGTTTTTGAATCTCCAAACAGTGAGTTTTAAACTCAATTTTCAAGTTGAAAATTCTCTGGTTTTCCTTTGAATTGTGAGGGTTTCAATTAGGGGGGCAAAGCTGGCCTTGTATTTATAGCATTTGGGATTGATAATTGCACACTTGAAAATTTGCTAAATTTGGCAATGTGATGCACAAGCTTGAATGGGCATATACAAGCCCATGAAGCAATCCATTTTGATCCAATTGCAACTGTATTGAAGTTCAAATGATGCTTGAGTGGCAAGGCAATGTGAAATGGAGTTTTGGACATTTAATTTTTCCACTTGATGCAGGCCTGTTAAGACCATGCGCAGCCCTAGAAAACCTCATCCAAAATGCATGAAATAGGACTCTTTGGAAAGCTTAGATCAAGGGGAACAACATTGATGATGGACACCTTTCCATTTGGGACTTGGATCATAGTGAATTTTGAGGTGGAAGTTTGGAAATTTCAACATGTTGAAAAAATTTCTAAGTGTTAAGTCATATATCTCAATATTCCACCTTGCTTAACTTTTTATGTGAGCTCCAAATGAGAAACGTGTCTTCATCAAAGTTGTATCTCTTTCAAAAACCATAAAAATGGGCACCAATTTCATGTCATTTGGATTTATAATGATAGAGTTATGCATTTTTGAAATTGAGGAAAATCACTTGTTCAATGGTATAGGGCAAAAATGACCTATAATGTATCCTCATATCACATGCTCATAAAAGTTGATTTAGCTCTCACTCCAAACATCAAAGTTGAATTATACATCTTTAATTTGATTGTGAAACTTGGAAATATTTCATCTCTTAAAAATTGAGCAGGTTATTATCTTGGGAAGTTGACTTTCAAATTAGGGTTTAGACAAAAGGACCTATAATGTTTCAACATGTAAAATGACTTTCCAAGCAAACTTAGCTCTAGACTTCAACATGAAAGTTGTTTGTAATTTCATTTAGAGTAATGTTTCTCTTCGAATCATTTTCATATGGTGAAAATTGTAGGAGATAGGGTCTAGGGAGACCCAGTTTTGATCAGATGAATTCATCTAGCCAACCACCATCAACCAACTTGCTAACTTCCAATTCTCTTGACTTTATAGGCTCATGGTAGACCATATATGCATAAGATGATGAATTTTGAAGTGTCCCTTGAGAAATTTGATCAATTGGTGAGATAGCTTTTCCAATGCAAATCACCTCCAAACTCTTGAAGAATGCTTGATCAATATAACATGTAGAGATCATTGGGACTCATATATGATGCTTTGAGACATTGTGAATCAATCCATGGTTGTGATCTTAGCCATGAGGGTCTCAAACCCTAGATGTGAACTTGATAGATCAATGATAATCATGCCCTACCTACAAAAGAGTTAGGAAAATGCAAAGACATATTTTTGGTATTTTGGTCAGTAAAATGATGATATACAAGTATGATAAAATCACATAGTGCTTGGTGATCTCTCCCAAAGCAAACCCAATGAAAGAGGGGTAAGGAGGATGCCAAGGTATGATCCCAAACCACTTACTGAATTATTGATGAAAGACGTCGAGTTCATCTTTGACGACAAATGCCTAGCAGCATTTGAACAACTGAAAACAACTCGTATTACCGCACCTATCATGCAACCACCCGATTGGAGATTACCTTTTGAAATCATGTGTGACGCTAGTGGCTATGCTGTAGGCGCAGTCTTAGGACAAAGAAGGGACGAGAAACTTCATGCAATATACTATGCAAGTAGAACCCTAGACCCTGCACAGACGAACTATGCCACCACAGAAAAGGAACTTTTAGCCGTAGTGTTTGCTCTAGATAAATTCAGTTCCTAATGTAGCGGGAAATTCATGATCATCAAGCTACTGACAAGCTAGAGATCAAATAACAAGAGTCGCCACCGCGCTTTTATTGTTTCCAAGGGAAAAGGGAAAAGTACGAACAAAACCCAAAAAGTAAGAAGTTTTCAAATAAAAACTAATAAAAATCAGAGATCACAGTTAAGGGGGTTGGTTACACAGAGGGAAGGTGTTAGCACCCAAAGTGTCCTAGGTAAACTCCTAGGGAACCCTTTTTGTGTGCATATGTACTTGGTATAAAGTTATGTTTACAAATAAATAGAATGGGGGGATGAGAAAAGAATTCATTAATTATACTTTTGTGTTTTACAAGACCTTCGGACTTTTGCCTACGTACCAACATAAAAATGAGGGATCAAAACCTCGTAGTTCGGGATACAAATTTCAAAGTGGATGCATTACTTTTAACTAAAATTAGGTTTGAGAGGCACAAAGGCCTAAAATGATTTGAAGGAGTTAGTTCTTTTTGGTTTTTTGAAAGTTTAAGTCAAATATAGTTAAGTTTATTTACAAGTTTGATTTAAGAAAAGAAGTTTGAAAATGCAATGGCATAAGGCCAAAGTTTCTATATTTTTACAAAGTGGTCAAAGTTTGGAACAAAATAAGTTCAATCAAAGAAGATTTTGAAAAAAATGGAGGGAGGGATTTTGAAATTAAAGAAATGGGGAGAAGATGAAGAGACTATCCTATGCACAAAATTAGAAGTTGAGAGTTGAAATGATCTGACCAAGTGGGTAGCAATCCAATAAAGAAGTATGTCAATAGAAAACCAGAATTCCCTTGGACTTTTTAGAATCAAGCAACACACAAATGCACAATTATATTATCTTGAAGAGCAAGGCATCAAATAAAGATGGCCACATCCAAGCTTATCCCTTCCATGATCTTCTTCAAAAATTGCCCATGTAACAGATGAATTCCACAAGTCACAGGTTCAAAATAACAGCTTCACAATGATCATGTTGCAGATGAATCTTAGAGAGGTCTTCAAAGATGTATCAGATGAACTTCAAATTGCAAGCACTTGGTACTTTAACATGTTGGCATTGGCCAAGTCCATTAGCTTAGGAAGGTTGCCTAGATTCTAAGTCCATTTGCCCAAAATCAAGCCAACAGTCCACTCAAAAGTCTTTTAAGGGTTTTTGTTATTATTATGTACATTAATGGTCCAAGACCAAACAAACAAGCAAAGTATACTCAAACAAAATATATCACACAATATGGTCTAAATGGACAAAGTGAAAATTGCATTAACATAAACAATTAGAATGATATGAACAATGGCAAATGAAATAGAGTGCTAAAAGTAAATTGCATTAAAGTAAAGGCTTGAATTTAAAAGTTAGTAGTTAGTGGATTAGGAGTTAGTATTGTTTTGCTTTTGCTTTTCACGTCAAGACATTCTTTGGAGAACACTTAACCCACTTATCACAAGCATGAATCCTTCAGCCAAAACATCTTCCAATGGAAGGAAAGAAGGCCAAGTTTCCATACAATACCATGAAAGAGGGGAGACTTACAATCTCACTAACTAGAATGCTTATGCCTTTTATGTCACAAATTTAGCGCTATGTTAAGCAATCGTAATTGGACTTATGTAGAAGTCACAACTATTTGAGGTCGGGCAATAGAATTTTGGTGTTAATGCATGTTAGAGACATAGTATAATTGACTATGCTCATGAAATATACCACACACAAAAAGAATATGCAAAAGGTGTGACCTAATCTCATCCATACTCATGTCAATTTTTCAATCAACTAGCATTAGGATTTTGAGATGTCATAGGTCAAATGGAATGAATGAATGGAGAAAAGGAATGAGATGAAGTGGGAGGGGGATGAATGAAATCACAAATTGGTCAAAGGAGGACTTTTACCAAATTAATATCATTCATTCATTTTGGGAGATGGAATGTACATTCCATCAATCCCCTAAATTCAATGATATTAATTTGACAAAGTCAAATCAACCTTGACCAAGGCCCAACAACAACAAGCAAACTCAAACAAGTCAATACAAATGGTCAACAAAAATAATTGACATTTATTCATTTAAAAATAATAAAATAGTGCATTTAAATCAAATATGGTTTGTTCAATTCCTAAAATCTCATCAAAACACCAAAGAAATGGCCATGAGATTTATCATAGGTCAACCAAGGTCAAAGGACCTTGGAGAAAAAATTTCATAATTTTTGAACATTTAAAAATATTTTTAAATAATTAAAAACAAATTCAAAATCAATTAATTCATGAAAAATATTAATAATGATCCAAAAATTAATTTTAATTCAAAATATGAAAGAGAAAAATATTTGAAAATTTTTGGTGAAAGTCCCATATTTTTTGGATCTATATTGAATTTAATATGAATTATTAAAAATAATGCAATAAAAATGAAAATGTAGAAAATCAAAAATACGTGGACCATCTGATCTCCCTCATTAATTGAGGTGGCAGATCAGATGGTCCCTAGCGCATGTTCCACATGGTCTTGAGTCAACAGCGCTGCACAGGTGGTAATTAAAACCAACGCTCAAGATTAAAACAAAAGGAATGGATCATGTGGTTCAGATACTTGCCAACGCACCGCCGGAGCCAGAGCTCCGGTCATCTTCTCCGGTGGTCCTCACCGGACTGGTCCACCATCAACCATCACCAAAATGAAAAATAAGGACATGATCTTAAAGAAAAAATGGCACTGAGCTCGAATCTGGCCTCAATTCACTCTAACTCCAAGTATATTGAGAGATATATGGAGTTGAAATTTGAGGTACATGAACTGAGTTGCTTCGATTTGGCCTCAAAGCAACTCAATCTTCTTGCCTACATTGGTAGGGCTTCAGACAACCAAAGAATCAATAGAATTGAGCAAGAATTTGAGAGAATCGAAGAGTTCAAAATTTCTGCAAAATACCTTCAATGTAGGTCTGGATTCAATTGATCTTGATCTTGCTTGTGCTTGATCTCACTCCACTTGCTTGCAGAAGAAGGATTAGATGCTTGAAAGGCTATGGATTCCTGGAGAATTTAATTTCAAAATAGTGGAAATTCAATCTCAAATTCAAGAGAATTTTCTAGGCTTATCCTATGCAAAGTGAGGGTTTGAGATGAGGGATCAAAGCTAGCGCGATTTTGTGTCCATTTCTGAGCAATTGAAGCTCTATTTATAGCCGAAACAGTTGATACTTGCACACTTCAAATTACTTTCCAATTTTGGCAAATGGTGATGCAAGGGTGCATGGGCGTGCACATGCCCATGAAATGATTGCTTGAGGTCCACAAATGAATATTGGATGTTCTGAATTAAGCTTGGATTGCAAGGTAAGTGTGCATTGATGTTTGAAGTTTGATCTTTGGCAAGTGATATCACCCTGTTTATGCCATGCGCAGCCTATGCATTTCTTGTTCAAAATGAATGAATTTGAGCTCTTCGTAAAGGTGAGATCAAGAAGAACAACTTTCATGTTCAACACTTTTTCATTTGGAGCTTGGAACTTGGAGAAATTTGAGGTGGAAGTTTGGAAATTTTTTACATATCAAATTTTTTCTAAGTGTCAAGCCATATGTCTCAATATTCCACCTTGCTTAACTTTTTATAGGAGCTTCAAATGAGAAACGTGTCTTCATCAATGTTGTAGCTCTCTTATATACCTTCAAAAAGGTCACCAGTTTTGTGTCATTTGGATTTAAAATGATAGAGTTATGCATTTTTGAAGTTTGGAAAAATCACTTGATTAATGGTATAGGTCAAAAGTGACCTATAATGTAACCTCATATCACATGCTCAAAAAAGTTGAATTAGATCCCACTCTAAACATCAAAGTTGAAGTAGACACATTGAATTTGATTTCGCAACTTGGAAATCTTTCATCTCATAAAAATTGAGCAAGTTATGGCCTTGGGAAGTTGACTTTCAAATTAGGGTTTAGACAAAATGACCTATAATGTTTCAACATAGAAAATGATTTTCCAAGAAAAACTAGCTCTAGGTATAAACATGAAAGTTGTTTGTAATGTCATTTAGAGTAAGTTTTATCTTGGAATCATTTTCATATGGTGAAAATTGTAGGAGATAGGGTCTAGGGAGACCCAGTTTTGATCAGATGAATTCATCTGGCCAACCACCATCAACCAACTTGCTACCCTTTAATTATATTGACTTTCTTGGCTCATGGTAGATCATATATGTATAAAAAGATGATTAATTTTGAAGTATCCCTTGAGAAATTTGATCAATTGGTGAGATAGCTTGTTGGAGAAGTTACTCAAGATACCCAGTCAAACTAGGGTTTCCAAGGCAAATCACCCTCAAACTCTTGAACAAAACTTGATCAATATAATATGTAGAGGACATTGGGACTCATATATGATGTTCATAACCATTCTTGAATCAATTCTTGGTTGTGCTCTTTGTTCATGAGGGTCTTAAACTCTAGATGTGAACTTGATGAATCAATGAGATCATGCCAATCCTACAAAAGAGTTAGACAAATACAAAGACATATTTTTGGTATTTTGGTTAGTGAAAAGATAAAATACAAGTATGATATAATCACAAAATGCTTGGTGATCTCTCCTGAAACAAACCCAATGAAAAGGGGTAAGGAGGATGCCAAGACATGATCCCTATGCTAATACTTATGATGAAATTGCATGAGGGATCTTAGGGTCAAAATTGGGGTCTTACACCTACCTAGTAGGAGCAAAGATAATTATCTATACCGATCATGCTGTAATTAGGTACCTGTTAAATAAAAAAGACACCAAAACAAGACTCCTAAGGTGGATTTTACTATTACAAGAGTTTGACCTAGAAATCAAGGATAAAAGAGGCACTAAAAATGTCGTGACCGATCACTTGTCAAGAATGGAAGGTATTGAACCTGAACGAGTTCCTATAAACGACGATTTTCCGTACGAAAGACTCATAGCCCAATTGGAAAGAAATATAGCTAAAGATGTGTTAACCCATAAGGATACTAAAACAAACGAAGTAGTGGAAGAAATTTACACCCAAACCACATTACCATGGTACGCTGACTTCGTTAACTACTTAGCAGCTAGGGTGTTTCCGCCAGACTTGACCTACCAACAAAAGAAAAAACTCTTCCACGATCTTAAACACTACTATTGGGATGAGCCTCTACTTTTCAAGAGAGGCGCCGGCGGAATTTTCCGTCGATGTGTCCCAGAAGATGAGGTAGAAAACATAATTTCCCACTGTCATTCTGCTCCCTATAGAGGACATGCAAGCACCTCAAAGACTTGCGCTAAGATCTTGCAAGCCGACCTCTTTTGGCCTACTGTGTGGAAAGATGTCCACATCACGATCACAAATTGCGATCGGTGTCAACGCACTGGCAATATATCTAGACGCGACAAAATGCCACTTAAAGGCATTTTGGAAGTAGAAGTCTTCAATGTTTGGGGAATCGATTTTATGGGACCTTTCTCATCCTCTTTTGGTAACAAGTATATCCTTGTTGCGGTCGATTACGTGTCAAAATGGATTGATCCCATAGCCTCTCCAACGAATGACACGTGAGTGGTAATTAGACTCTTTAAGCGAATAATCTTCCCTAGATTCAGAGTGTCGAGACTTGTCATCAGTGATGGCGGCTCCCACTTTATTTCAAGGATTTTTGAAAAGTTATTACTGAAATATGGAGTCCGGCACCGTGTAGCAATACCCTACCACCCACAGACGAGTGGGCAAGTAGAAGTCTCGAACCGAGAAATCAAACAATCTTAGAAAAGACAGTTTCCACCTCTAGGAAAGATTGGTCCTCAAAATTACCAGAAGCCATGTGGGCATATAGAACAGCTTATAAGACCCGAATAGGAACCACACCTTTAAAGCTAGTTTATGGAAAATCATGTCATATGCCGATAGAATTAGAACACAAAGCATATTGGGCCATTAAGACCCTTAATCTCAATTATACTGCCGCAGGCGAGAAACGAATATTAGATATCCACAAACTAGAAGAACTTAGGCTAGATGCGTATGAGAATGCCCGAATCTATAAAGAAAGAACAAAAAAAATGGCACGACAATCGCATATTAAGGAAAGAGTTTAACCAAGGCGACAAAGTACTCCTGTTTAACTCCCGCCTTAGACTCTTTCCTGGAAAACTTCATTCTAGATGGTCCGGTCCCTTCGAAATTACCAATATCTTTCTGAATGGAGCAATAGAGATAAAAGGAAAAACGAGCGAACCATTCATAGTAAACGGCCAACGTTTGAAACATTACCACAACATTGATAACAATGATTTCATTGCAAATCTAAACTTGCAGAGCTTCACGCTTATTCAAAAGAATAGTGCATATCCCATTTCTGTCGAGCTTACAACAATAAACAAAGCGCTTGGTGGTAGACAACCCACACTATATCTTTAACTATTTAATTTCATTACCCAAATTTATAATTATTACTAATGTTTAATTTGCATTTCTCTTTTCTTTCTTATTTCTCATAAAGTTAATCGGTACCTTTTTGTATTATTGACCATTACTAACTTAATGCTATCATCTACTTGATTTTATCTAGCTACTGACTATCACAATGCAACAAGTAGATTACATGGATATAGTCTTCAGAGGCAAAGCTCAAAGGAGACGTTTTGAGGCTCTAGCTCAGAGAGAAATGACAATAACCTTATACCCCGATGAACCAACCATGACCAAATTAGGTATAATAAACAGTGTTATGTTCCTAATTAACCAACTAGGTTGGGACACCTTTGCTATCAAGAGAAAGTTTAGTTCCATCACTAGGTTGACTTTAGAATTCCTAAGCTCCCTAGTGTACCGACCAAACCATGGTATGGGATTTAACAAAGGCCTAATCACCTTTAGGTTGTTTGACAAAGACTATCACTACACCCACAGAGAAATGGTTGAACTCCTAGGATGTCCTAATGGCCCTGATACCTTTACCATCACCCAGGAAGACATACTTGTGGACAATCAATTAGACCTCTTTTGGGGTAGCATCACTAGAAACAACCATCCCGAGCCAGACTGTCATACCCCAAAATTTGTCTGTTAATTTTTATGATAAATTGATTCATGCATGACATTCATTTCACATTTGCATTCATTCATTAGCATACATTCTCATATAAATTATAAATTTTAATTTATTTATTATGTGATACAGATATAAAAAATAATAATGATTTTGGTTATCTGTATGATAAATAAATTTTATATATATAAATAAAATAGTTTTAATTTAATGATAAATAAAAATAGATTTGAATTTTAATTGTATAATTAAAATTTTAAATTAATTTTATTTTTTAAAGCTCATTAAATTATAATAACTATTTTTTATAATTTAGTGACTCATGTTCCATTTATTCATTATTTATAAATAGTATTTATTTAGTAATTCACGTTTTTTACTTAATAAAATTTATTTATAAGAGTAACATTTTTTAAAAGCCCATAAATTATAAAATAATTTTGGTTGATATAAGTAAGAATAATTTTGATTTTTTTTAAATGATGAAAGTAAAAATAGAAATAGGTTTAAATTTTAATTCAATTATGTAACTAAATTTAAATTAATTTTTATTTGTTAAAAGTCATTTAAATTATTCATTATTTATAATAATATTTGTATTTAATAAATATTTATTATAATAATAGATATTTAAGACCAAATCCAAACCAAAATATATAAATAATCATAGTATTATTTATCATATGATGGTTTTGTTTTATAAAAATAATTTTGGCTCTAATTTAATAAAATAAAAAAAATTAATTGTGCAATTAAAGCTTTAAATTAATTTTATTTTTGGTTTATTATTAAATTGCATTTTATTATAATTTAGAAAAGTGAAGTTTGAATGAGTATTCCATGCCTCACGTGGAATTTGAACTTTTGAAATACCAGCCCATGCAAAATGTTTGAGCTAACTCTCCTAAATTATATGGTGAGATCCTAAAGTATAGGAAGGGATCCAAATATTTAGCAAGGTTAAACCCTAATCCACACCATTATAAATACTTCATATGGCTGCTGCGAGAGAAAAAAAAAGACGGAAAAGAGGAGAGATACAGCAGAAGAAGATACACAAGGCAAGGCAGAAGCAAGAAGATTCACGGGCAGGGAAAAGAGAAGCAACCATAAAGCACTCATAGCCTGAATAAGAACAACACACATACAATGAGCAAGCTAGAAGAATCAAATCCCCGGTAAGTGTTCATTATGGAATTTGCATCCAGCATGATTACCTTGCAATACTCCTTAATTCATGCATGAATAATATTGATTTAATATATATATATTGAGATGATGTATTCATGGTTTGGTGGATGTTGATATTGCTTTATTCAAGTATGCATCTGTTCTTGATATGTCATAACATGTTGGAGAAATTCTGTTTGCATGATTAAAGAATTATATCTACCATTTAATAATTATTATATGAGTGTTGTTTCTAGCATGATTATGTTTATTTCACATGCTGTTATTACATAAAAATGACGATGATGATATAATGGTGATAATATAAATCCTTGGTTGTCTTTAACATGTATGTGTAAGGTTTGTTTATCATTATCACCTGCAGTAAAGAGAACTAATACATGAGTAAAATAATATAAGCTTCTTGATTTGTGCATGGCTATTCTTATTATTGCATGATGATTACATATGATCTTATTTTATGTGTGTGGTTTGATATAAGATGAAGTTACAGGTTTGTTGTATTCACATGAAAGAAACAGCATGAGAAAAAATAAAGTAGCTTTCCGTAAGAGAGAAAGTTGTAACATGCATGGTGGTGTTGTGTCAAAATGGAAAAATCCATTTAGAATTAATATATATTTTAAGGAAGGCGAATAAATAACGAATGGACCAACATGGCTCGTTGGTAGCTCCCCCCTCACTGCAACGTAGAAGTCCTGGGTTAGCTTTTCAGTGTTTTACACTAGGATATAATTTAATCTAGTTTATTAATTAAATTTTCATATATCACTTAATTAATTAAAATGGGCTATTTTGAATAATAAAAATCTAATTATATGTTTTTTTTCTCTTTTCTTTTAAAATTTCTATCAATTTAGTCTAAGTTTTTCCATAAATTCATAAAAAAAAAGTTTCTATTATTATAGACTAAAAATATTATTAATTCATTCTTAAATTTAGTTTATTTATTTCATTTGTCATGAACTTTCTATGTAATAGATTTAATTAGGATTTTTTTTATTTCTTTCTTTTTAGTTTAATTAGGTTTTATTATTTTGTATGCCCTTTTAATTTTGTACTCGTTAATTAAGATTTAGATATTTTATATCCCCTTTTAAATTATGTACCCCCGATCCCGAAGCCATGCAATAGCGTAGTCTTATTTTTCGCACTTTAATTTTTCCATACTGTGAATATAACTGTCTAGATGTATGCTAATAGGATTGCATGGAAAGATAAATAATCAAATTTAGATAAATTAATTCAAGATAATATGTCTGAATCCAATCATTTCCACACTTGCACCTCTAGGGTAACCCTCTCTTTGTTGCCTTACGATATTACGGTCATGTCCCGCGAATGTGGGGATACCCTTAGCAAAGACCCTTTCGATTAAATCACCATCATCCCTAAACAGATAAGTCATAGTCCCTTCGATCAAAAGGTCAATGTCCCTACAAGATAAATCATAGTCCCTCGAACGTTGCCTTCGAATATATGACATTGTCCCTCGAACGTTGCCTTCGAATATATGACTTTGTCCCTCAATGACCCTTCGTTGTAGCCTACGATTAAATGATGATCGTCTCTTCGAATGTTAAGGTATCCTTACAAATGTTGCCTTCAATGACCAATCGACGACCCCACGATGTCCCTTTACATCCAAAGGATAAGACTACTTACTTCTCAATAGTAAGGACAGTTTTACCCTCATAAGGATAGGAAATACCTATAAAGACCTTGGTTAGATATAACTCTTAAATGCTTGCTCACAGCTTAAAATACTTTTCACACCTCACACTTTTCAAAACATCTTTTAGAAAATCACCATTTGGTATACATTCGCACCAGAATCATCGCCGAGTTATATTTTTCTAAACATCTTTCAAAATCAAACGAGATAAACACTTTGTATACATTCGTACAAGAATCATTACAAAGTTAAACTCTCCTTTCAAAATATTTTCTAAACACACCACATTTCTCAAACACTTCTCAAACAAGGAAGACATAAGTGAGTTAAGCAATTAAGAGCCCATGGATAACCATGGATACAAAGGGTGCTAACACCTTCCCTTTGTATAATGTACCTCCCGAACTCAAAATCTAATCAAGGTCTTTCCTGTTCTTTTCCGCCTTTCCTTATTGGATAAAAGAAAATTTGGTGGCCGACTCTTGCTATCCGCAACATTGCTTTTCAAAGGAAAAACACAAAGTCAGTTCACCGTATCACAAAACTGGCGACTCTGCTGGGGAATCTTAAAAAGAGAGGTTACCTTAAAGATAAGATCACTTGTGTTTTCGAATTGTTTCTTTGTCTGATTTACTTTTAAGGGATTGTTTGGGTATTCTATGCTGGAGTGAAAGATCCTACACCCGGATCTAGTGTAGCTTAGGTAAGTAGCAAGAGATCATCGCGACTGTCCGGCGTATACTGGAATGGTTAAAATGATGGCTACGGTTAATGTGACACTTTGGATGTCTTGATGTTCCTCATGTTTACTTGAGGAAAAATTTGGCGTCTGTGTGGTGTCATCAAAGCATTAACCAGACCTTTAGAACCCTAATTGACTCATCCTAGCCATTAGAAAGTTGTGAGATAACTGACTTCGGTTCCGACTGGGGTTGGTTGATACTCGATACTACACTCTTTGAGATTGGACTTTAGGGAAATTTTGGTCAACCGCTTGGTGTTGCACTGAAGTGGACTTAAGGAAAGGTCAATGATTTGAGATCCTTCTAGAACCCGGTTACTATTCTAGGACAGATTGAACCAACCAAACTTCAGTGGGGAGGGTACTTACCTATGGAACTCATGCAAGCCTTAAAACCTAGGAATGATTGTGGTGTGA
This sequence comes from Lathyrus oleraceus, assembly GCF_024323335.1. Lineage (NCBI taxonomy): Eukaryota > Viridiplantae > Streptophyta > Magnoliopsida > Fabales > Fabaceae > Lathyrus > Lathyrus oleraceus. The sequence goes on along the minus strand of NC_066585.1, from coordinate 515,933,322 downwards.
CTTGTTTGTGCTTGTTACTTACTTGACATCATAACATCATAACATCATGACATCATGACATCATGGCATTGTACTAACCATTTCGAGGACTTAGGGATTTAACTTTGCTCTGTTTTGTAGGGCTATGGCTTCCAGGAAGACCATTCGGATCAATTTTGTAGCGACCTCTCCTCAACTCAAGGATTTAGTGTCAGAACTTCCCGATCATGCTCAGTTCATCAAGAAACATGGTTATCTCCTCAATTTAGTTACCACCGGTTTCAAGGAAGATATGATGAGAGTTCTATTCCAGTTCTTCGATCCTAAACATCATTGCTTCACCTTCCTAGATTATCAGTTGGTACCCACATTAGAAGAATTTTCCTGGTTGCTTGGGATACCTATCCTTGATCAAACACCTTTCAGTGGTTTAGAAAAGATTCTGAGGTCTGAAGAGGTTGTCGCGGCTTTACACATGACAAAGTCCGACATTGAAACTAATTGGGTAACAAGAAGTGAAGTTAAGGGTTTACTTGCCAAATTTCTGATAAATAAGGCCCGAGAATTCCTAAAAGCTATGAGTGTCCACGCTTTCGAAGATGTTCTAGCATTACTAATCTATGGTTTAGTGCTATTTCCTAATCCGGATCAATTCATAGACATGAATGCTGTTAAGATATTTCTCACTCATAACCCTGTGCCCACCTTGCTTGGAGACATTTTGCATTCCCTTCACACTCGTACTATGAAAAGGCAAGGGACTCTCATGTGTTGCGTACCTTTATTATCTAGGTGGTTTATTTCGCACCTTCCTCAATCAGTCTTGAAGAATGAGCAAAATTTGAAATGGTCTCAAAGGATAATGTCGCTCTCCCATTCAGATATCCATTGGTGTCCCCAACCCAAAGAAAATGTTATCATCATTGACCGTTGTGGAGAATTCTCTAACGTACCACTTCTGGGGATAAGAGGAGGTATTACTTATAATCCTGCTTTAGCCCTACGTCAGTTTGGTTATGCTCGAAGAGATGGTCCACATGAAATAATTATCCAAGGCACTGTGTTTGACTATGACAACGATTCTCAAGGTCTCCGTCAAAGGTTTGTACGAGCTTGGGGCATGGTGAAAAGAATTACTTTAGGACAGAAAAACTCTATTCCTATGGAACCTTATCTCAGATGGGTATGCGCCAGAGCTCGTGAGCTTATCATGCCATATCTTGTAATCGGACCTCTGATTGTTGAACCAAAAGTTGAAGGAGGTACCCCTCAGATCATTCCTTATCCAGATATGCCTACCAATGTTGAAGAATTGAAGAAATCTTGGATCTAGTGGAGAGAGGAAAGGGATACTTTTGAAGCTCAGTTCTGTGCTGAAAGGAAGAAAGTATTAGAGCTCACCAGCCAGCTTAATGAGGAACGAAGCCTCAATGCATATCTCCACCCAAAAAGAAGTCGTCCCTGGGAGACTTGAGCTTTCATTTTTTCTTGTAATGAACATTGATTAAAGAAATTATTAATAAAAGTTCCCCTTTTTGGTGGTTTACGCAAAGTTAAATTCCAAAAGTCCTTGAAAACATTTCATACATTGCATAGCATAACATAACATTGCATAACAGGTACTCTAAAGGATCAATGTTCTCACGGTCTTCCTCTCAAACACAAAAATGGCCCTCGAACAAACTGTCAAGGATCTCCAGGCTCAGAATGCTCAATTCCAGGAGATGATCTTGAACTTATCCAAGGGGCAGGAGGAACGGAAGACTCTATTGGTCGAGAAGAAGAAGGACAAGAAATCTGTGAGTTACATTAACCCGGGAAGAAGGCTTAAAGGACAGGCTCCAGGAGTCAAGATTGGAATTCCGAAGGATAAAGAAGATCAGACAGAAAATGATTCGGAAGATGAGAATGTTGATCCCTTCAACCCTGAGGACGACTATGAAAATTATGAAAATGAACAGTACTCTCCGAAAGATGATAAGTATAAGTTGCTGAAAGAACGTATGCTAGCTATGGAGGGTCAGAAGGCGCCCGGTCTGGATTACGAAAGCTTAGGTTTGGTCTCTGATATGGTCATTCCTTGCAAATTCAAGGTCCCCGCTTTCACTAAGTATGATGGTGCGTCTTGTCCTCAGATGCATCTGAGAGCTTATGTGAGAAAGATCCAGCCGTATACCACTGATAGGAAGCTATGGATCCATTTCTTCCAAGAGAGTTTGTCTGGCACACAGTTAGAGTGGTATTATCAGCTCGAGAGCTCTAACATCCGCACATGGACTGATTTAGCGACAGCTTTCTACAAGCACTACCAGTATAATTCTGAATTAGCGCCTACTCGGGTACAACTGCAGAATATGACTATGGGCTCTAAAGAAAGCTTCAAAGAATATGCTTAAAAATGGAGAGACTTGGCTGGCAGAGTCAAACCCCCTATGACTGATCGAGAATTAGTAGACATGTTCATGGGTACACTGACTGGCCCATTCTACAACCATCTATTGGGAAGTTCCTCATCGGGTTTCACTGAACTTATATTGACAGGTGAACGGGTTGAAAGCGGCATTCGAAGTGGAAAGATACAGGCGGCTACCTCCGCAAGCACCAAAAAGTCCTATCAGGGGAAGAATGAATCAAATGCTGTGTACGGTCAAAGGGGTCATAACAAGAAAAATCGTGACCATACTGTTGGAGCAGTTACGATTGCAGCACCGCCATCTCAAAACTTCCAACACAGACAAGACAGGCCAAGAAGGCAGTTTACCAAGATCAATATGACTTTAGCACAAGCACTGCAGGGTATGCTAAAAGCAAATTTAATTACCCTCAGAGATCCTCTGCAAATCCCAACACTACTTCTCCTCGTTATAATCCCAATGCCAGGTGTGCATATCACTCCGATAGCCCGGGCATGATACAAACGATTGTTGGTTGTTGAAGAATAATATTCAGGATATGATCGACGCTGGAGAAATTGAATTTGATCCTCCGGAGACTCCTAATGTCATCACTGCTCCTATGCCTAATCATGACAAGACTGTTAATGATGTGGATGACAATTCTCACATTACTAATGTAGCTGACTTAGCATCTCCTCTCCTGATCATCAAGAAGAATTTATTGCAAGCTGGTTTTTTTCCAGGTTGTGCTGAAAATTGCGATCTCTGTATACTCCGACCCAATGATTGCTTGAAGTTGAGGAATGGTATTCAACGGCTGATGGATGATCGTACAAATCTCTTTGAAAATATTCCTAAGGTGGAAAACCCTATTGAAGAAATATTTGTGATTGCTAGGTCCAAAGTTCCAGTGAAGATTACCGCTACTAGAGTGCTTGTGAAGATTACTGTTGAGCCCAAGGTAGCTCCCCTAATTATTACTGCACCTGGCCCAGTACCGTATTCCTCAAGCAAATCCATTCCGTGGAATTATGGAGGTCATGTTTACATCCACGGCATAAAGCAAGATGATAATTCTGCTAATCCTAATGACGTTGACATTATTGGGACTAGTAAAATTACTCGAAGTGGAAGGATCTTCTCTCCAGAAATCTCACCTCCCACCCCTGAAACTCGAGGAAAGGGACCAGTAATCGATCCTTCTCAGTCAAAGACACCAGTCGAATTTACTACCGAAGATGTTGCCAAGCAGGAAATGGAAGAAATGTTGAAAATCATCCGTAAGAGTGATTTTGATGTGGTAGAACAACTGGGGAATACTCCGTCTAAAATTTCGATGTTATCCTTGTTGTTATCTTTTGAATCTCATGCCACTGCGTTGATAAAATTCTTGAAGACCGCTCATGTACCTCAGGAGACATCTGTCGATCAGTTAGAAAATTATGTTGCTAACTTGGCTATTGATAATGGCATAGGCTTTTCTGATGCTGACCTGACGCCAACAGGAAAGAATCATAATAAAGCTCTGCATATCTCCATTGAGTGTAAGGGGATCACCTTGGCTCATGTGTTGATCGACAATGGCTCTTATTTGAATATGCTACCGAAAGTTGTGCTCGATAAGCTTGACTGTAAAAGCATTGAACTGAAACCTAGTGACGTTGTGGTGTGCTTACGATGGTGCGAAGAGTGTTGTCCATGGTGAAGTGGTTCTCCCTATCAAGATAGGACCTCAAGTCTTCAACACTACCTGTTACGTAATGAACATTCGTCCTGCCTATTCCTGCTTGCTGGGACGCCCTTGGATCCATGGGGCAAGTGTTGTAGCTTCGTCTCTCCATCAAAAGCTGAGGTATCCAATAGAGGGCAAGATTGTCACTGTGTGTGGAGAAGAAGAGTATATTGTCAGTAGTGTGCATACCTTCAGATACGTCGAGATGGATGGTGAATTCTTTGAGACTCCTTCTCAGTCATTTGAAGTAGTTCCTCCGACCAGTCCTGTCCTTAAGCCAACTTCCCGTGTGCCCAAGGTTATTCGTGCTCCTCCTGCTATGATTTCTCTGAAAGATGCTCAAGCCGTGGTTGAAGATGGTGGTCGTACTGGCTGGGGTCAACTGATCGATGTACCGTACAAGTCTGATAAATTTGGCCTGGGGTTTAGCTCTGAAAAGATAGTCAAAGATCAGATTAATGTTGTAGAAGATGCTGATAGCGATTGCGACTTGGATAGCTGGATTTTCCCAACAATTGGTGACGGACTCAATAATTGGAAGGCTGAAGACACTATCCCGATTTCCTTTAGTCAGGAGTAATTGTTATTGCTTATTTTAGTGTTTCAAATTTTGTAATTTTTATTATGAACAATTGAACTTCTTAAAGCATTGTGTCTATGCCCGGGGCACAATAGCTAATTTGTTAAGGGTTTTGTCATTTTCATAAGCATATTCACATTCAATAAATCAATGGACTTTTTGCATTCAAATATGTGCCTCTTTATCTTTCCTGTCATCTTTCAAATAAGCTATGTTTTCTTACACACACTCACGTAACAAATTGCAGATCCATATCCACTCTGGATCCTGTTGATAATAATTCTGCTACTGTTAATTATGGCTTTAAAAATCCGATCTACCAAGCCGAGGATGGAAGTGAGGAAGATTGTGAAGTGCCTGGAGAGCTTGCCAGACTGTTACTGCAAGAAGAAAAGACTATACAGCCGCATGAGGAATCAATTGAAATTGTAAATCTGGGTACTGAAGTAGACAAGAAAGAAGTCAAAATAGGAGCAGGCTTGGAAAACAGTGTCAAAGAAAGATTGATTCAGATGTTACATGACTATGTAGAGATTTTTGCTTGGTCTTATGAAGACATGCCAGGACTGGATACTGATATAGTAGTACATCGTTTGCCGATGAAGGAAGATTGTCATCCTGTTAAGCAAAAGGTTCGTCGCATGCGTCCTGAAATGTCTGAGAAAATCAAAGCCGAGGTTATGAAACAATTTAATGCAGGTTTTCTAGCTGTTACTTCTTATCCTCAATGGGTTGCTAATGTGGTACCAGTGCCAAAGAAGGATGGTAAGGTGCGAATGTGTGTAGATTACAGAGATTTGAATAAAGCAAGTCCCAAAGATGACTTTCCACTTCCGCACATTGATGTTCTGGTAGATAACACCGCTCAACACAAGGTATTCTCATTCATGGATGGATTCTCAGGTTATAACCAGATTAAGATGGCACCTGAAGACATGGAGAAAACTACGTTTGTGACGCAATGGGGCACTTTCTGTTACAAAGTAATGCCATTCGGTTTAAAGAATGCAGGGGCAACATACCAGCGTGCTATGGTGGTTTTGTTCCATGATATGATCCATCATGAAATAGAGGTATATGTGGATGACATGATAGCCAGATCTCATACTGAAGAAGAACATCTCGATCATTTATACAAACTGTTTGAGAGGTTGAAGAAATACAAGTTGAGATTGAACCCGAACAAATGCACCTTTGGAGTAAGATCCGGTAAACTCTTGGGCTTTATTGTCAGTGGTAAAGGAATTGAGGTTGACCCGGCTAAGGTGAGAGCTATTCAAGAAATGCCAGTTCCCCGTACAGATAAAGAAGTCAGAGGTTTCTTGGGACGCTTGAATTACATTGCCCGATTTATCTCCCATTTGACTGCTACTTGCAAACCCATCTTCAAATTACTGAGGAAAAATCAAGAGATAATATGGAATGATGAATGTCAAGAAGCTTTTGACAAAATCAAGAAGTATCTCCAAGAACCTCCAATTCTGATGCCACCAGTTGAAGGAAGACCTCTAATCATGTATTTGACCGTGTTAGAAAATTCAATGGGGTGTGTGCTGGGGCAACATGACGAGTCTGGTCGAAAAGAGCATGCAATATACTACCTTAGCAAAAAGTTTACCGACTGTGAAACAAGATACTCACTGCTTGAGAAAACTTGCTGTGCTTTGGCTTGGGCTGCTCGCCGACTAAGACAGTATATGTTGAATCATACCACTTTATTGATTTCTAAGATGGATCCTATCAAATATATATTTGAGAAACCTGCTCTCTCTGGAAGAATAGCAAGATGGCAGATGATTTTAACAGAGTATGATATCCAGTATACTACCCAGAAAGCAATCAAAGGAAGCGTGTTAGCTGATCATTTGGCTCATCAAGCAGTTGATGATTACCAATCTATGAATTTTGAGTTCCCTGATGAGGATGTTATGCTTGTTACTGATTATGAAGAACCTGGACCGGATGAAGGACCCGAACTGGGATCCCGATGGACTATGGTTTTTGATGGATCTTCTAATGCATTGGGCAATGGTGTTGGTGTTGTAATTATTTCTCCCAAGGGTTGCCATACGCCTTTCACTGCTAGACTATGTTTTGATTGTACCAATAATATGGCTGAGTATGAAGCATGTATTTTGGGACTCAGAGCTGCTATAGACCTGAGAATCAAGTTTTTGAGTGTGTACGGAGACTCAGCCTTAGTAATCAGTCAGATCAAAGGAGAATGGGACACTAAACATCCGAATCTCATCCCTTATCGAGAGCGGGTGTTGACATTAATCCCATACTTTGAAGAGATTACATTCGAACATATTCCACGAGAAGAGAATCAGTTGGCAGACGCATTGGCTACCATGTCATCTATGTTCAGAGTCAGATGGGACAATGAAGCTCCCATGATCACCATTGAACGATTAGATGAACCAGCATATTGTTATGAACTTAATGCTGATGAAGTAGAAGAGAAACCTTGGTTCCACGAAGTAAAAAGATATTTAGAAACTCAGGAATACCCTGAAGGGGCATCCATCAATGACAGAAAATTTCTGAGGAAGTTCTCCGCTAAATTCTTTTTGAGTAATGGAGTATTATACAAACGTAATCATGATTCGACTTTGCTTCGCTGTGTGGATAAAAAGGAAGCAGAAAAGATTATGGAAGACATGCATGACGGTATTTTTGGGACTCATTCTAGTGGACATACGATGGCCAAGAAGATTCTGAGATCAGGGTATTATTGGTCTACCATGGAAGCTGATTGCCACCATCACTCCAGAACTTGTCACAAGTGCCAGATCTATGCGGACAAAGTACATGTACCTCCTGCTCCATTGAACGTGTTGACAGCCCCTTGGCCCTTTGCAATGTGGGGCATTGATATGATTGGAGAGATTAAACCTACTGCTTCTAATGGACATCGTTTCATTCTTGTTGCTATTGATTACTTTACGAAGTGGGTAGAGGCAGCCTCATTTGCTTCTGTCACCAAGAATGTGGTGGCACGGTTCATCAAGAATAGTCTTATTTGTCGGTATGGCATCCCTGAAAGAGTTATCACTGATAATGGTACTAATTTGAACAACAAGATGATTACTGAACTCTGCACGCAGTTCAAAATAAAACACCATAACTCTTCTCCGTACCGGCCAAAGATGAATGGCGCCGTAGAAGCTGCTAATAAGAATATTAAGAAGATTATACAAAAGATGGCAGTAACATACAAAGACTGACCTGAGATGTTACCATTTGCTCTTCATGGTTATCACACTTCAGTACGCACTTCGACAGGGGCAACTCCTTTCTCTTTAGTCTACGGAATGGAAGCCGTTTTACCAGTGGAAGTTCAGATTCCCTCTCTAAGAATTATGAAAGATGCAGGCTTAGATGAAGATGAATGGATTCAGACTCGACTCGATCAAATAAATTGGATTGATGAAAAGAGACTTGCGACTGTTTGTCATGGGCAGATATATCAGAAGCGCATGACCCAAGCATTTAATAAAAAAGTCAAGAGACAGGTGTATCAAATTGGCGACTTGGTGATAAAGCGTATCATTCTACCACAAGGTGATCCTAGAGGCAAATGGACTCCCACATACGAAGGGCCATTTGTAGTTAAGAAGGTATTCTCTGGTGGAGCCATGATGCTTGCTACAATGGATGGCGAAGATTTCCCGCATCCCGTGAACGCGGACATAGTTAAAAAATACTACGCATAAAAGAGACCCGCTAGGTCGACATATCTAGGCAAAAGTAAGGGCATCCCGGCGAACCAAAAGGGTTCGGGCAAATATTAGGGATAAACATATAAAAATGTACACCCGGCAAGTCGAAAACCTGAAAAGGCGGCTTGGGCAAAAAAGGGTATCCTGGTGGACTGAAAACCTGAAAAGGCGGTCCAGACAAAAATTAGGGATTAAAGCGTATGACTATGTCCCGTTCTCGGTCAGCTTCACCAAAGCCAAAGAGACTGAACAAGCCAATCACTTTTATCCGACAGCAAGAGATGAGATGCTTGAAGACATAATAGCAGTAGTAGAATTAAAATCAATAGGACTTTTTTTCATAGCTGTTTTTTCTTTGCTTTCTTGACAATTTCCTCTTACTAGGATTTCTGTCTCCTTGTATTAAAATTGCTTGTTTATAGGCCCTCTTTCAAAAAATACAATTTTATTTCCAAAAGATACTTTTGTTTTACTTTCTCCGTTTTGTTTGCATAAACGTCCATTGATTTAATTCGAATTAATATATGCATTTGAATATGATTGATGTTTACCGAAAATACATGCATAAAATAGAAATAGCAATTACTAAAAGACTTTAGGATCAAGGATAAGGTTTAACCATGCGTTCTAACAAATCCGGTTGCAAATCCTATTCCCCAGCAAAACCAGTTATTCCCAGAAGAAATTGGCACTACTAGACAGACTGGTCATCTCTTTATCCCCAGTCAGGTTCTGTTAAGTATTTCTACCATCAGACAGAAATCAAATATCCCCAGCTAAGAAAGGGTCATCAATACAAATATCTCCAACTAGAATATCGGGATTTATTTTCCCATGGCAAAAAATTTCAGACGCATAATTCATTCATGCATCATTTCACAGCATATACATGCATGCAATGTTCACATTTATTTTCAAGAGCATAAAACATCTCATGCATCATGACATGGCATGAGGCTAACTCTCTTTTTTTCCAGGTTAATTATCCTCCTGATACAGTCAAAATAAAGATTCATTCAAACGGATATCTTTATCGATTACATTCAAGATTCAGATACATCTTTCAGATATAATCCATATGAATATTCATTCTGACAAGCATTCTGATATCCTCCTAATGATGGCATCTTTAAGCCCATCCCAGACATTTATTGCAAATACAACATATACAAATATTATCAGATATAGCCTAACGTACGGCTCATTCTGATTCAGCCTAACGTATGGTTCCTTCAACTGTTCCAATACGGTCTAGCGTACAACCCATTTGGATATTCATCCCCTCAGATACTACCTAGCGTACGGTACGTTCTGAAAGGTAGTCTAGCGTATGACTACCCCTTTTATCATCAGATACAGCCTAATGGACGGCTCATTCTGCTACTCAGATACGATCTAGCGTATGATCCATTCTGATCTTTTATCCTCAGATACAGCCTAACGGACGACTCATTCTGCAACTCAGATACGGTCTAGTGTACGACCCAGTCTGGCTCTTCTCATCAGATACTACCTAGCGTACGGTACATTCTGAAATGTAGTATAGCGTACGACTACTTTTTATCGCCAGATACAGCCTAACGGACGGCTCATTCTACTACTCAGATACGATCTAGCGTACGATCCATTATGATCTTTATTTCTCCAGATACAGCCTAACGGATGGCTCACTCTGGTACTCAGATACGGTCTAGCGTATGACCCATTTTGATCCTTATCTCATTAGATTCAACTCACCCTAATATCACCTAATGGACGACTCATTATACGGTCTAGCGTACGACCCAGTGTGACACCTATGTCTTCAGATATGGTCTAATGTACGACGCACTTCGAAGCTCTCATCATCAATCTTTCTGGATGGCATCTTTAAGCCCATCTCCATCAAGACTATCTTTTAATTAACAAGTGCAATTTTTTGGGGCATTCTAAGTGTTCAATAATCTTCCACCTCCAGATCACGAATGGCGTACATACCAATCTAATTCTCTCGGTTTAAGAATATTGAACAGGGGCAACTGTCATACCCCAAAATTTTCCTGTTAATTTTTATGATAAATTGATTCATGCATGGCATTCATTTCACATTTGCATTCATTCATTAGCATACATTCTCATATAAATTATAAATTTTAATTTATTTATTATGTGATACAGATATAAAAAATAATAATGATTTTGGTTATCTGTATGATAAATAAATTTTATATATATAAATAAAATAGTTTTAATTTAATGATAAATAAAAATAGATTTGAATTTTAATTGTATAATTAAAATTTTAAATTAATTTTATTTGTTAAAGTTCATTAAATTATAATAACTATTTTTTATAATTTAGTGACTCATGTTCTATTTATTCATTATTTATAAATAGTATTTATTTAGTAATTCACGTTTTTTACTTAATAAAATTTATTTATAAGAGTAACACTTTTTAAAAGCCCATAAATTATAAAATAATTTTGGTTGATATAAGTAAGAATAATTTTTATTTTTTTTAAATGATGAAAGTAAAAATAGAAATAGGGATAAATTTTAATTCAATTATGTAACTAAAATTTAAATTAATTTTTTTGTTAAAAGTCATTTAAATTATTCATTATTTATAATAATATTTGTATTTAATAAATATTTATTTATAATAATAGATATTTAAGACCAAATCCAAACCAAAAATATATAAATAATCATAGTATTATTTATCATATGATGGTTTTGTTTTATAAAAATAATTTTGGCTCTAATTTAATATAAAAAAAAATTAATTGTGCAATTAAAGCTTTAAATTAATTTTATTTTTGGTTTATTATTAAATTGCATTTTATTATAATTTAGAAAAGTGAAGTTTGAATGAGTATTCCATGCCTCACGTGGAATTTGAAGTTTTGAAACACCAGCCCATGCAAAATGTTAGAGCTAACTCTCCTAAATTATATGGTGAGATCCTAAAGTATAGGAAGGGATCCAAATATTTAGCAAGGTTAAACCCTAATCCACACCATTATAAATACTTCATATGACTGCAGCGAGAGAAAAAAAAAGACGGAAAAGAGGAGAGATACAGCAGAAGAAGATACACAAGGCAAGGCAGAAGCAAGAAGATTCACGGGCAGAGAAAATAGAAGCAACCATAAAGCACTCATAGCCTGAATAAGAACAACACACATACAGTGAGCAAGCTAGAAGAATCAAATCCCCAGTAAGTGTTCATTATGGAATTTGCATCCAACATGATTACCTTGCAATACTCCTTAATTCATGCATGAATAATATTAGTTTAATATATATATATTGAGATGATGTATTCATGGTTTGGTGGATGTTGATATTGCTTTATTCAAGTATGCATCTGTTCTTGATATGTCATAGCATGTTGGAGAAATTCTGTTTGCATGATTAAAGAATTATATCTGTCATTTAATTATTATTATATGAATGTTGTTTCTAGCATGATTATGTTTATTTCACATGCTGTTATTATATAATAATGATGATGATGATATAATGGTGATAATATAAATCTTTGGTTGTCTTTAACATGTATGTGTAATGTTTGTTTTATCCTTATCACTTGCAGTAAAGAGAACTAATACATGAGTAAAATAATATAAGCTTCTTGATTTGTGCATGGCTATTCTTATTATTGCATGATGATTACATATGATCTTATTTTATGTGTGTGGTTTGATATAAGATGAAGTTACAGGTTTGTTGTATTCACATGAAAGAAACAGCATGAGAAAAAATAAAGTAGTTTGCCGTAAGAGAGAAAGTTGTAACATGCATGGTGGTGTTGTGTCAAAATGGAAAAATCCATGTAGAATTAATATATATTTTAAGGAAGGCGAATAAATAATGAATAGACCAACATGGCTCGTTGGTAGCTCCCTCCTCACTGCAATGTAGAGGAGTGTTTTTACTATGTTTACTCCCTTTCCACTATAATTAATTCACCACTATTTTTCTATTATTAAAATAAAACCCATTAATTAATTTTCTAATTAATATATTATATTAGTTATTTAAACTAGGATATAATTTAATCTAGTTTATTAATTAAATTTTCATATATCACTTAATTAATTAAAATGGGCTATTTTGAATAATAAAAATCTAATTATATGTTTTTTTTCTCTTTTCTTTTAAAATTTCTATTAATTTAGTCTAAGTTTTTCCATAAATTCATAAAAAAAAAAGTTTCTATTATTATAGACCAAAAATATTCTTAATTCATTCTTAAATTTAGTTTATTTATTTCATTTGTCATGAACTTTCTATGTAATAGATTTAATTAGGATTTTTTTATTTCTTTCTTTTTAGTTTAATTAGGTTTTATTATTTTGTATGCCCTTTTAATTTTGTACTCGTTAATTAAGATTTAGATATTTTATATCCCCTTTTAAATTATGTACCCCCCATCCCGAAGCCATGTAATAGCGTAGTCTTATTTTTCGCACTTTAATTTTTCCATACTGTGAATATAACTGTCTAGATGTATGCTAATAGGATTGCATGGAAAGATAAATAATCGAATTTAGATAAATTAATTCAAGATAATATATTTGAATCCAATCATTTCCACACTTGCACCTCTAGGGTAACCCTCTCTTTGTTGCCTTACGATATTACCGTCATGTCCCGCGAATGTGGGGATACCCTTAGCAAAGACCCTTTCGATTAAATCATCATCATCCCTAAACAGATAAGTCATAGTGAAATTCTGGCGTAGTCAGTATTCAGATGTTCTACTTCAAGTCACGACATTTGATCTAACATTGTACCTATTACAGCAAGACAGTTATTACACTCTGTACTAATGTGCACCTTTTCACAGTGTCACGACCTCTCCTTCTATGTCATCCTGGAAAGGAGGAACCCTTAGTTATGTGCACCATAACCTTCACTTCTGTTGTTTTCCTACACAGATATCAGCACGATGTCTCAATCCTGTTTTGAACATCATCTGTTACATTGTTCCAGTTTGTTGGTCATGTACTTGTATTTCCTAAATTAAAGGTTGTAACAAGTTAAACTAATCTTCACTTATTAAGGAGCTAGCAAATAGATTATTTTCCAGGTTCATTAATTGTAGCTTAGTTGTTAGTTTCCTAGATTTTAGATCAGCTGGTGGATTCCTGAAGAATAGCCTGAGAAAAATCCTGAAACAGAAAACTAACCATCCAACAATTTAGCATATGCAGTGAGGAGTGAATGTCACAACATTCCGTTTGACATCCAAGTCCAGAACCATATGCTAAGTCTGTTTGGTTCCTGAAAACAGACTGAGCTAAATTTGCTGTACTGTAAAAGACAAACCAGTCTCTTCATCTCAGCATTAGCTTTCTGGAAGAACTGTCAAGACACCCAGTTTGACAGGTTCACAATGATCTTTTGGCCAGGTCTGTGATGATTTTGAAATCCAGACTTCACTACATACTGAACTGAGATCATCAGCTTATTATACAGTATGTGCTGTTGTTGATGAATGTCAAAACATTCTGCTTGACATTCCAACAGAAGGCTATGTATCAGGTCTGCTATTATCTTGCTGAACAGACTGAATTACATGCTCAGTTTGGCAGACATGATTATATCATACAGAAGGAAAACAAACACAGGAAATTGTTAACCCAGTTCAGTCCAACATGACCTACATCTGGGGGCTACCAAGCCAGGAAGAAGATCCACTATTAGTAGTATCAATTCAGAGTTAAATCCCCCGTTTACAACTCATCACTTAATCCCTACCCAATGCAATCTATACCTAGGAACTCCTAGATAGAAACCTCCAGTTTCCATTCCTATCACTACAAATACAATGTAATGTGCAAACACCTTGAACTTGCTTCACAACTTCATTCAAGAACATAATTACTCTTGCCTACAGGCTTTGAGTAACAAACACTCTCAGGTTTACCACTGAGAAACACATGGTAACCTTCCCACAGATTGGGAGGTTTACCTTACACACACCCCTAAAAATTCATTCTAAGAGGCTTACAAAAACCAGGTTACAATCAGCTATTTATAACCTAATCACCCAACTGGATTTGGGGCTTCAGAAATTGCAGCAGACTTGTTCTTTGCTGTTACAACTTCAGCAGAAAAATTCTGCTACAAACAAGGTCTTCAAGTTCCTAATCTCTCTCCATATATATCTCCATATTTAGAGCCTATATATATTCTGAATTAGTCTTCAAGGCCTTCACAAGGGAGTTAGGATATTCACCAGATATCCTTGCTGATCCCATGACATATACTGAATTAATTAATTCAGTTTCCTACACATGTGCGATGTCACAGACCCGACGTCGTGACATCGTACATGACATGTTGGTCCAGATGTTGAATTTCTTCAACCCAACATATTAACACAACAGAGATGATTACATTATTTGTTTTCTAAAATCTCTGCCAATCCTAAGGAATCAACACATAGTCCCTTCGATCAAAAGGTCAATGTCCCTACAAGATAAATCATAGTCCCTCGAACGTTGCCTTCGAATATATGACCTTGTCCCTCAAACGTTGTCTTCGAATATATGACTTTGTCCCTCGATGACCCTTCGTTGTAGCCTACGATTAAATGATGATCGTCTCTTCGAATGCTAAGGTATCCTTACAAATGTTACCTTCAATGACCAATCGACGACCCCACGATGTCCATTTACATCCAAAGGATAAGACTACTTACTTCTCAATAGTAAGGACAGTTTTACCCTCCTAAGGATAGGAAATACCTATAAAGACCTTGGTTAGATATAACTCTTAAATGTTTTCTCACAGCTTAAAATACTTTTCACACCTCACACTTTTCAAAACATCTTTTAGAAAATCACCATTTGGTATACATTCGCACCAGAATCATCGCTGAGTTATATTTTTCTAAACATCTTTCAAAATCAAATGAGATAAACACTTTGTATACATTCGTACAAGAATCATTACAAAGTTAAACTCTCCTTTCAAAATATTTTCTAAACACACCACATTTCTCAAACACTTTCTCAAACAAGGAAGACATAAGTGAGTTAAGCAATTAAGAGCCCATGGATAACCATGGAGACAAAGGGTGCTAACACCTTCCCTTTGTATAATGTACCTCCCGAACTCAAAATTTAATCAAGGTCTTTCCTGTTCTTTTCCGCCTTTCCTTATTGGATAAAAGAAAAGTCGGTGGCGACTCTTGCTATCCGCAATATTGCTTTTCAAAGCAAAAACACAAAGTCAGTTCACCGTATCACACAGACCTTATGCAATTAGAGAACATCCATAACCCTGCCATTCGTTACTTTCATAAGATCCTAGCTCACAACCTATTTGGAAAGGAAAAGAATAGAACCCTTGTGTCCAAAGATGAACTATTTATAATGTATTGCGCATCATAGGCCTGACCTGTTAACACGACTACATTCATGATAGCTAATCTATACCGTATAGCACAGGAAGACTATGGACTAATCTCAGTGGGAGGCTTAGTGACCATGGTAGTGCATGCAATGGGACTACATTACCCAGTAGACAGGGTTATACGACCTATGAACATCTGATTTTGTGTCAACACCGGTATCATTAGAAACCTAGGCCCGGATGTCTTTGAATTCTTCATTAACAGCCAAGTAGTACACCTGTTTACCCTGTCAGACCCTAGGACGAGTGTACATGATAGGAACAATTGACTCTATGATTTAGATGCACCACCTGATACACCACCCTCTCCTCCAGAGACACCCCAAATCTACGACCACTATGACAATTATCTCTCTGATGCTGAATCACATGCCCCAGTTATACCTGTTGCACCTCTTACCAATCATGTTGCTGCCATCGAAGTTGTTCAGACAGATGTCGCCAATCTGAGAGGCGAGCTGAGCACCCTCCACGTGGAATTGTATGGCTTTATGGATGTAGTGACAAAGAACCTGGATCACATTTACCAGCACTTCTACTCGTTCGCTCCTCCTACCAGCAATCGCCGTAATGGCTAATTTATTATAGTGTTACCGATTTACTAACGTTTATTTAATTTTATTTTCTTGTTGGGATTTTATTATTATCTACTTTTACACATTGGAATTTATTTAATTACTTTATTACCTTTTATTCCAGTAGATAGATTATTTCATCTTTTCCCATCTACCCGATTCTTTCATTCATCAATTTTGCGATTAAATTCCATTCCAATATATCATGTTTTTCTATTCCCATACCCTATATTATTGGTAAATTAAAAATTGCATGGTCAAAGCAAAATAAAAGCACACGCATGGGAAACCATACTGCATGTGGCGCCTACCACACACAGTTATGGCGCCCATGTGAGGGTTGTGGCGCCCGCCGCAGGGCCCTAGTGGCGCCCGCCACACACACCAAAAGTGGCGCAGGCCACAACACAAGCCTGCACGCGCAGGCTGTGTACTTTGGTCAATTCAACTCACCTTTATTGTGATGTTCCTTGCATGCAGACAATGCCTTAACATCATTCAACCAATTTCAAAACTCTTGGACCAAGGCATTGACTATGGTAAATTCTATTTAATTACCAATTAATTTTCCAACCACCTTCACCTCTATATAAACCACCAACATTACCTTAATAATTCACAACTCTCATTCACATATTTCTCTCCTCTCTTGCTCTATTCTCACTATATTACACAAGGAGTGTGAAATCCATTATGGCACAGATGAGGGAATACGAAATAGTGTTCAGAACTGGAGAGTTGGGAGAATTACAAGAGGAGACGTACACGTCTCTAAGCTCCAGAAAGATCGAATCAACAAGTTGTCGATGAACACTGTTTATATGCCTTAGGAATTCAAGATAGTGTTAACTATATGCTAGACATTTTAAATTTAAATTATTTTTTATCTCTCAAAGACCATGTATATGCTCAACTAACATTAGAATTCCTAAGCTCATTAATCTTTAGTCCCACACCCAACACAAACTGCTCCAGTGGGACTGTCCAGTTTTGTTAATTTAACATTGAATATGCCCTTACATTTTCCCACCTGGCGGACCTGCTACATTTCTCCCATG
Organism: Lathyrus oleraceus; assembly: GCF_024323335.1. Classification (NCBI taxonomy): domain Eukaryota; kingdom Viridiplantae; phylum Streptophyta; class Magnoliopsida; order Fabales; family Fabaceae; genus Lathyrus; species Lathyrus oleraceus. The sequence continues at coordinate 515,915,864 of NC_066585.1, read as the reverse complement.
GGGATGACGTAGTAAGCGAGGTCCCAGATATTGAGGGTTGGCAACGCGCCTTCCAACCATTTTGAAGGGCACTAACCGGTATAGTAACCCATAGTTTTGAGGGAAACAGAGCCACTTTAATTCAAAACCCGGCTATTCGATATTTCCGCCAAATATTGGCGTGCATCATTTTTGGCCGAGCAAATTCTAACAAGGTGAACAAAAAAGAACTATTTTATTTGTTCGCCACATTTTTGCCACAAAAGGTTAATACCACCCCTTTTATGTTATCTCACATGCAGGCCATTGTCAATGCAAAGCGAGGCCCGATTATTTTTGGAGGTTTAATAACCTCCATAGCCAGAGGCCTAGGACTCGAAGAAAAATTCTCCAGGCTATCCCCACTCCCGCATCATGCCATTGACATTGACATGGCAAGGAGCATGAAACTAGTAAAACAAAGGAGTGACGGTAGATTTAATTTAATAATTGCTAATAATGTGTTACAATAATTTATCCTCCCAAATCCAAATCGCACCGATGTGCGTAACCCGAATAATTATTTTTATACTAATGATTTGGTGCCTAACCAAGTCCCCGCGCACATTCCTGGGAATGTAGCTGTTGGCGGGGACACCGACGAGGGTCACATTTCGGAGCAAACTGCTCCCGCTACTGACCCGCACACCACATACACTTCATTTGAAAATGTTGCAGGTACATCTTCCAGTCAAAGACCAAGAAGAAATGTGGCACCAGCCACTCTTGATGAGATCTATGCTGAATTGCTGCGGCGTAGAGAATTAGACGCTTAGTGAGACCTACAGATCCAAACCATGGAAGCTCAACAAACTGAAATGATGCAAATCCTTCGCCAAATGCAGCATGATCAACACGACTATGCCTTCAGGACCGAACAGAACATGTCTGGCTTTATCGATGAAATGGCAACACTGATAATGCATGTGGAAGATCTCCAGAACTATACGCCACCTCACCAGCCAGGGAACGGGGGACGTCTACATACACGTGGCAGAAGGCGTCAGTAGCAGCATAACCAGGTTGTACCTTTCTTTCCTATCTTACGTCATGTCATTGGGGACAATGCAAGATTTAAGTATGGGGGGGGAAGCTTTACCGCTTTTTATTTATTGCTTTCTAGTTAGATTTAAATTATTGTTATTTCTTTTTGTTATTTTATAATTTTTATGGTTATTTTAATTTTTGTTAAAGTGTCAATCGAGTTAAATATCAATGTGTTATCGAGTCTTTATGTGTGGTTTCCGTTATTTACTAATTCTCCTGTTTACTTGAGCCATACAAAATTTTTGCGAAAATCTAGACTTAGAGATACAGTGCATCTTTTGAAAATTCTGAACTATAAATCAAACTGAGGTTGAGTTGTAGAGATTTGGCAAAACTTCATAAGATCGGTATCGCTTTAACACCTTAAATCTCCCAAGTATTAGATCGATTTGAGTACTTGTCATGCCATAGCCTTAAATTCTATCCTTTAATATTTCCTTAAGTATTTTATCTAGCAGTCAGCACCATCCTAAGCACACACTACGCGAGAAGTCGATGCAAATAAGTGTATGATTTCAGGCTTAAAAGAAGAAAAGATTACAAAATGTATGAAAAACGTTGTTCCCTCTAAGTTAGGTGACCCTCACCCGGTCATTTAGCCCAACGGTATAACCATCTTCAAAGGCTATTTGAGCCAAAGTGCGAAAAAGAAAGAAAGAAATAATGATGAGATCATAGTCACTAACAGACTATCTTGCTATGAATGTGAAAGGATAACGGGCTTAATGTGATTGCGCCAGAATGAAAAAGGATAAAAAGAAGGTTTAGTAAGGTGGGCTTAGGCATGACAACATGATTCAGATTGATTTGTATAGGAGGGAGACTTATGGTTGCAACATTGCGACTGTGTGTTCTACGATACCCTTAATGTGGAAGTGAGTACATGTTAATACAAATTTCAACCAAAGTAAAGTTTATAGACTAGAGTGAGTATCCGAATGCAACTATGTTTTCTACGAGTCTTGATAATGTATGCTGCAAATATTTTACAAAACTTTTTATTCATGTACGCGGCATTTTCTTGAGGACAAGCAAAGGTTTAAGTATGAGGGAGTTTGATAACGCGAAAACGTATCATATTTTTGGCTCTATATGCACTGCTTTTTACTCGATTAACACTATTTAATACACAGTGTTTTATGTTTATTTGCAGGTATTTATCAATTAAAAGGTTTACCGCAAGAAAAATGGAAAATTGCAAAAAGGAAAGAAAAAGGCAAGAAAAGAGAAGAAAATGAGGTTTCCAATGGGATAATGGGCCACCAAAGCAAATGGGCTTATGCTTCCCATTACCCAAAGGATGTGGCTCCCGCCACAATGGGCCAAAAGGGAGGTGGCGCCCGCCACCAACCCTTGAAAAGTGGTGGGCGGTTACTACAAGAGTGGCGCTCGCCACTCATCATGGAATTAGGGTTGTGGCAACCGCCACAACCTAGTCTTCCTACTTTTCCTCCACTCTTTTAGCCATGGTTTCCACTAACTCCTGCTACAAATGAGGAATATAGAATGGATATAAAAAGGACCATTCAGACTCGCACTCTCTCTCTCTCTTCTTCCAATTTTCAGTTTACGCTTAATTTTTGTTCGGCTTTATTTTTCTTTTAGTTTCTAGGCAGTTTCTTACCATTGTAAAAGTGATAGTTTCTCCATATTGGGAACTATTACGGCTTATTATTTTTTACGCATTTGAGATTCAATTGTAAGGGGTATTCATTGCCAAAGCCTGCGAGAATTATTTAATCGAAGATTCAAGATTCAATTCCAGTTCTTAAATTGCAATCCAGGTTTATTATTGATTACTGTTTTATTTATTTATGCCTTACTGTATGTTTAATTCCCCAATTGCCATGTCTGTTATCAGATCTATGTCCGGCTAAACCTTAGGTATCGATATGTAAAGACCGTCGAAACGATGGGGTTCGATAAATAATTGGTGTTAGTTTTTATAAAACTTTTTTTTCCGGTTTTAGTTTCTTATTTTAATCAAACTGTTTTTCGTACGAGAGTACAAAACAAACTAAGGTTACAGTCAACAAGAACGAGAGTTTGAGATTTTAACCAGATAGCTGAAACTAGGCATTAATCCTAAACACAGCGAGAGCGCTTTAGGATTAATTAGACTTTATCTATATTCAAAAAATACTTTTAAATTCAAAATGAGACCGCGAGAGCCAGGAATTTTGGTTTAGGAGTATGGTCAGAGTCAATAAAAACGAGAATGTGAGACTAAGTCCTTTCTATAAATAATTTATACTGAATAATATTTTAACCAATAAGATTACACCAACTATATGTCGAATCCCCGAGGTTTGATGTTTACATACTGATATCCCCTATATCTTATATCTTTATCTTTATTCTATTTTATAGTTATTTCTCTTCATCCCTCCAATCTTAGAACAATCATTCGCCTTAGATTTACATAGTAACTTTAGATCACGATACGTTCGATTATTAGTCCTTGTGGGTTCGATAATCTTTAAAACTACGCGATAGGACTGTGCACTTGCAGTCACGATTCACATAGACTTACCAAAGTCACGATCAGTATCATTCTCCAAATTAAGGCAAGACAGGGGTCTTTTGTTCAAAGGAAATGCAAGTTTGACTCATTATGATTCAAAGGTGGTTCATGTGTTTATTTCCATGCCATATCACTCAATCTTCAAGTTATTCTCAGGATCACTCAAGCCCTAATCAAGTTTTAATCAAGGGAAGCTCACCCCATCATCATTTTAGCTTTAAATGCAAGAAAACATCAAGTTTGCACAAAGGGGTACAAGTGTGGTTGACCTAATTTGCAACTATGACATGCCTTTGGTCCAAACTACATAACTTCTTCAATTTTTATCCAATGGCTAAGCTTCTTTGAGCCAAATGTTTCTTTTGAGATCCTTTACAACTTTGTTTCAAGGGTCAAACATAAATTCAATCATTAAGGACCACATTTGTGCAAAGGACAAAGTTGCCAAAATGGACCAAAACCTTGTCATGACCACTACTTTCCACCCTTGCCATTTTCACCTCAAGTATCATTTTGATCTCATTCCTTTTGAATCTTGTTAAGCTTATGTCAAATATCATTTGTAACAAGTTTGGCTTAAAATTTACAAGGGAATCAAAAGTTATGGTGTCATCAACTTGGGACCTCAAAATGGCCAAACATGCCTCAATCTGCTTGACCAAATGCCGAGCCTAAACTTCAGGTCACGATCCCAACTTCCCACCTTTGTAACTTTCTCTCCAAAAATCCTTTCAAGTTTATTATTTTTGCATTATTTTCTACTCCATGAAAGTATCATTTGGCTTAAGGAAAATTGGAAAACGCGCGAGTGGATTGGAATTGGCCTAAACATGAACATGGTGACATGAACTCTGTTTTAGCACGAACCCAGAATTTTCAATTATAGGTCATTCCTTGTTTTGGGACCAATTTCACATGTGCAAACATTTCATGATGTCAAAAATGCAAACAAGCTAGAAATGACCTCATTTCATCAACAAATCAGACATTCCTCATGAGTTTTCACACAGTTTCAAAATTGCAAAAGTTCAACCCTAACTCACACGATTTCATATTCAAACCACATGTGTAAGCTTCTCATTTCATTTACTATAAATAGGGGAGTTATTTTCCTTCATTGGCAAGCTTCAACAGCCATGAAATCTCTGCCTCACTTAAACTCGAAAGCACAAAAAAAACCAGCTAATGGTTCCATTGATTCAAGCCTTTACCTTCGAGTTTCTTTGCCCATAAATCTTAACCAGCATCCTCTGAAACTTATCCAACCAGGACCAAGCTTTGATATTTCCAGAATTGCTCTGACTATTTTCACCATCTTCAACCTTCAACCTCGATTTGGACAAGGTAGTTACAAGTAAAATTACACTTCAAACAAGTTACCATTCTCTTCGTGTTGTTCCACTGATCGAAAGCCCTCACTTACCTTTGATTTATTCATCGTGTTGACTATTTAATTTTACTTTGAAGAACTAGGGTTCTTCACGAGTTTGATCAAATTCTCTCTACTCGTAGCAAATCAATTACTCTGATGCAAAGAGGCATGAACGATGAATGAAGGGGAAGCTTGCACATTTGGTGTTTGAGCTTAAAACTTCAAGTTCATGAACTTGCCAAAATCAAAATCGGAAGGTTGAAGACAAAGTGTTTCGCGCGCTTCAGAGGGAAATTTGAATTCCTTGGCCAATCAGAATGTGCCACCCAACCTACCTATTGTATTTAAATTTCGTTTTTCTATTTTTATTTCTTTTTCTTCCAAAATTCATTTTTAATTAGCTCCTTTATTATTTTTTAATCCAACTTTTTTTTCATAATTTCATAAAAAGATTTTCTACCACATATAATTTTTAAAAATAATTTTGCATTTAATTCATATTTTCTTTATTTTCCATTCAATTGTCATTTATTATTTTATTTTTAATCATTTTTGAAACATTTTTCACCTCAATTTTTGAGATCAAGTTACTTATAATTTTGTTGACTTTCTCCATTTTTCTTGGACTTTTATTTGGTGTTTTGATATCTCTTTGGAATTTTCTCTTTTATTTTATTTTTTTAATCAATTATAAATCATTTTTTATTTCTTTTTGTTATTGACTTGATGTTTTAATTTAAATTGATTGCTTGGTTGATGAGATCTTCCATATTTCAAATCATTGATATATGGACTTGAGGTTGATTCAACCTTCTTTAATTCAAACATGTTGGTAGATGATCATGAATCATCTTCAACATTTTGCATCAATGATAGATTACCCCTTGATGCGCCATATTTTGAGTCCTTTGATTTGTTGATAGATTGATCCCTATGTGATTTCCTTAGCTCCCCTCTTCATTCTTTCTATCTTCATCTATTCTCTTCTTTTACTTTGACAATTGTGATACATGTTGTAGGGGATTAAATTTATGTTAATTCTCTAACATGTTTGACACATACATTATCATTGATCGACCTTAGATAGGTATGGCTTATACATAAGCCTACTTATGATTGCTTAATATTGCGCTAAATTTTCCTGACACAATTAATTAACCACTAACTCCTAACATTACTTTATGCATTTTACTTTATTGCCATTTAATTATTTCCCTTTAATTCAAGTCATTTATCTTATGTCATTTACTTTTATGCCATTTATTTAATGTATTTTACTTTCATGTATCATTAATCATCATCTCACTTCATACTTTATTCATCTTGTCTTATTCATCTGTTGCTTCTTATCTTGTTTGATTGATCTGCTTATTAATCTCAATGAATCAAAACATGATAAATTGACTTGACTTGATCTATAAGACTTATGCTTGTCTTGGAGTGTTGATGATCTCTTTAGACTTAGGACTTAGGAATTAGACCGTTTGCTTGACTTGGAGTGACCTTGGACCCATGGACCTTGTGGACACTTTGACTTGCCTTTGCTTCTATTGAACTTTTGAGTTTGTAATTTTTGTTCATCTTGTAGCGGTAAATTCATGATCATCAAGCTATGGATAAACTTGACGTCAATAAAACCAGAGTCATCACCACGCTTTTATTGTTTCTAAAGGAAAAAGGAAAAGTACAAACAAAACCCGAAGACAAGAAGTTTTCAAATCAAAACTAATAAAATTCCAGATATTACAGGTAAGGGGGTTGGTTACACACAGGGAAGGTGTTAGCATCTAAAGTGTCTTAGGTACTCATAGGGATCCCTTTTTATGTGTGCATATGTTTTGGTATAAAAGATGTTTGAGGAAAAATAGAGTGTGGGGTGAGAAAAGAATTCATTGATTATATTTTTGTGTTTGACAAGACCTTCGGTCTCGTGCCTACTTACCAATATATAAATGAGGGATCAAACCTTGTAGTTCGTGGTAAAAATTTCAAATAAGTTGGTAAATTGCTTTTAACAAAAATTTAATAAGAAAAGACACAAAGGGCCAAAAATTTGAATGGAGTTATTAGTTATTTTTGTCTTTTGAAATTTAAGTCAATATGGTTAAGTTTATTTACAAATTTGATTTAAGAAAGAGTTTGAAAATTCAATGGCATAAGGTCAAATTTTCTAATCATTACACAATGTCTAAGTTTGAAATCTGAAGCAGAGAAAAGTTTTTGAAAAGAGGGAGAGATTTAGAAATTTAAGAAGTGGGAGGAGATGAAGAGGCTATCCTAAGCATAAATTTAAAAGTTAAAAGTTGAAAAGATCTGACCAATGGGATGCAATCCAACAGACAAGAATGTCATATAGAAACCCATTTTCCTTTGGACTTTAATCAAGCAATGATCAATAAGCAATGAGCAATATCCAGACAATATAAAGATCAAGGCATCAAATAAAGATGGCCACATCCAAGCAAGCATTCCAATAGCTAGCAATCTTCATTGTCTTCATTGTCTTCCAATGTACCAGATGAAATATTCCATGATCAACTCAGAATAAAACATCAGACACAAGATCAAAATAACAATTAAGCACAAAGATAGAGTAGCATATGAATCCAAGAAATTCTCAAGTCTTGCATCAGATGAAAGCACAATTCAAAGATAGCTCAGTCCCAGATGTTGGCATTGGCCAAGTCCTTTAGCACAGGGAACGTTGCCTAATTCTAAGTCCAAAGCTCAGATCAAATCCAATAGTCCACCTGATATTTTTAGGGTTTTTGTTGTTATTAGGTCTTTTAGGGTCCTAAGACCATAAACAAAATCAAAACACACAAACAAATATATACAATCACAAGATATGGCTCAAATGAGCAAAAAAAGAAAAGGACTGAAACATAAACAAGTTATATGAAATGTAAATGGCAATGAATGATAAATGACTGAAAGTTAAATTGCATAAAGTAAAATGACTTGAAAGTAAAAGCATAATGAATAAGAGTTAGGCAAAAGTTAGTGGTGTTAGAGGTGATTTTTAATTGATTACGTCATTCTTTGGAGAACACTCAACCATTCATATACAAGTATGAATCCTTAAACCAAGACATCTCCCATGAGAAGGGCTCCAACTTGGATAATTTAACAAGTATGCCACTAGCTCTCATGAAAGGAAAAAAGGTCAAGTCCCCATACAATACCATGAATAATGGGAGACTTATAATCTCACTTACTAGAATGATATGCCTTGAGGGTCAAATTTAGCTCTATGTTAAGCAATCGTAATTGGATATATGTAGAAGTTACAACTATCTGAGGCCGGACAATAAAAGTATATGTGTTAATACATGTTAGAGATTTGGTACAAGGAACCAAACTCCTAAAACATACCACACACTAAAAAACGGGAGGGACTTATCTCAGTCATACTTGTATTGATTCATCTAACACAAGGTCATTTATGAATCAATTAGCCTTTAGACATTAGAGATTTCATTGGTCAAATGGGGGAATGGGAAAGAATAGAGGTGAAGATGAAGAGGGAGGGGAAGATATAAATACAAATTTATCATGAGGGGAATTTCATCAAATCAAAACCATTCATTCATTTTAGGAGATGAAATGTACATTTCATCAATCCCCTAAATTTAATGGTTTTGATCCAACAAAAGTCAAATCAATCATGACCAAGGCCCAAACAGAAAGTCAAACTTCACAAGACCATAAAAATAGCTCAACATAATTTTTAAACATTTAAACAATTAAAAATCACATTAAAAATGAATTAAATTACATTTTAATTTGGTTAAAACCTAAAATCCCTTCAAAACACCAAATAAACTGCCAAGGGATTTATCCTAGGTCAAACAAGGTCAAAGGACCTTAGACAAAAAGTTTCACAATTTTTAAAAAGTCAGAAGTATTTTTAAACAATTAAAATATGCACAAAAATATTTAATTCATGGAAAATACCAAAATTAATCCAAAAAACAATTTTAATTCAGAATATGGAAGAGAAAAATATTTAAAGATTTTTGGTGAAAGTCCCATTATTTTTGGATTAAAAATGGATTTATTATAAATTAAACAAAATAAGGCAATTAAATGAAAAATCAGAAAATACAAAATAACAAGGGTCATCAGATCTCCCTCATTAATTGAGGTGGCAGATCTGATAGCCAAGCGCGCGCTTCACGCCATACACCTCAGGCAATGCGTCATAGGGATGGTAATCACAAGGAGCAGTCAAGATTAAAACATTTCAAATGAATCGGAAGGTTGGGAGAGTGCTAACGCCCCACTAGAGCTAGGACTCCGATTATCTTCTCCGATGGACCTCACCGGACTGGTCTACCATCAACCTTCACTAAAATAAAAAGTGAATACATTAATTTGAAGATAAAAATTCCAGGAATCCAAATTTGCCCTCTAAATTCTCCAATTCTCACTATATTGAAAGATACGTGGAATTGAAAATTGAGGAGTATGAGTTAAGTTGCTTTGATTTGACCTCAAAGAAACTCAATCTTGTTGCCTACATTGGTAGGACTTCATCCAACCAAAAATTAATTGAAATGATGGATAATTGAGAGAGAATCGAAGAGAGGAAGTTTGAAAAAAATTCACCTTCTGTTTGCAGTGATGAAGCTCAATTTGGATCTCAATTGGCTTGGGCTTGCTTCCACTTGATTGCAGGAGGTGAAATGAGAGCTCAAATGGCTTGGATTCTTGGAGTTTCAACTTCAAAACAGAAGTGAAATTGAAACTTGATTTTCAAATGAAAACCCTCAAGATTATCCTTTATTGGAGGTGGGGAGGTTGCAGGAGCAAAGCTTGGGCAAGGTGTCCTTCATTCTGAGCAGCAAGGCATGTATTTATAGGCTTGGCAATTGATTTTCACACACTTCCATTCAAATGCCAAAAATAGTAATTCAAGTGTGCATTCTTGCATGGGCGTGTGATAGGCCCATTATATGATGTCAAAAGGTCCAAAAATGATCATGAATGATATTGAAAGCCTAACATGAAGCCATGCATTTGTAATTGAGAAGTGATCATAAGATTCATCCAAATGGAACCATGAATAGTAACCATGCATAAGTCATTCAAACCTTGTCCAAATGAAGTGATTTTATACTTTTTGCAAAGGTGAGATCAAGGGGAACAACTTTCATGTTGAACACTTTTCCATTTGTATCTTGGATCATGACTAATTTTGAGGTGGAAGTTTGCGAAATCAAACATAATTGAAAATTTTCTAAGTACCAAGTAAAATATCCACTACTTCCACCTTGAATAACTTTTTCTATGCACTTCAAATGGAAACATTTACTTCATCAAAGTTGTATCTCTTTCAATCCTCTTAAATTTGGTCACAACTTTGACCTCATTTGGATTTGGAATGAAGGATTTATGCATTTTAGAAGTTGAGGAAAATTACTTGTTCAATGGTAATGGCCCAAAATGACCTATAATGTTTCCTCTTGGCACATGCCTTTCCAAGTTGAATTTGAAGTTTATCAAACAATAAAAGTTGGAGATGACATCTTGAAGTTGATAATTAAACTTGGATGACCTTCATATCATGTAAATTGAGCAAGTTATGGTCCTTGTAAGTTGATCTTCTAACTAAGGCACATACAAAATGACCTATAATCTTTCACCATACAAAATGACTTTCCAAGCAAAACTAGCTCTTGACCTAAACATGAAAGTTGTTTAGAATGTCATAATTAGTAAATTTTATATTGGAATCATTTAAATATGAAAAACATTGTAGAAGATAGGGTCTAGGGAACCCCAGTTTTGACCAGTTGACTTTCTCTGGCCAACCTCCTTGAACCAACTTGCAAACTTGAAGTTTTCTTGATATTTGGGACTCATGGGGGATCATACATGTATAAGATGATGTGCTATGGAGTATACCTTGATATATTTGATCAAATGATGAAGAAACTTGCTGAGAAAGTCACTTAAGATACTCAAATAAATTAGGGCTTCCAAGGCAAACAAGCTTCAAACTCTTGATGATTTCTTGATACACATGATAAATGAAGATAATGGGGATCCATATATGATGTTTTTAACCATTGTGAATCATCTCTTGATTGATCTTATTGCATTGAGGGTCTTCAAACCCTAATTGTGAGCTTGATGAGGCATTGATGGATGTACACACTACCTACAAAAGAAAATAGGCTATACATAAACATATTTTGGTATTTTGGTTAGTAAACAAAGAAAAACAAAGTTTGATACAATCAAAATATGCTTGGTGATCTCTCCCAATGTAAACCCAATAAATGAGGGGTAAGGAGGATGCCAAGGTGTGATCCCAAAGCCAATGCATATGATGAGATAGCATGAGGGATCTTAGGGTCAAAATTGGGGTCTTACACATATGATTTATGCCTCTTGCTTATTGCATTCATATGTTCAATCTTAGAACACATTTTCACACACATGGCTTTCTCTTAGACTACCTAACAGTGAGACATAGGACAATACACTTTACACTCACATGGCTTTCTCTTGGGCTACCTAACAATGAGACCTTAGGCTAGTTTTTGTATGATCATGCATATTATTTTTTCATCAATCTCACTCCTTTTATTTGGCTTGATCAAATTCCACTTTGATCAACCAAATCCTTTCATCTGTGACATCCCCTTTCTTTTTGTTAAGTGACCATAAGTCTTTTGGTTAATTAATGGGACTTATCTTTATTACTTTGGAGCTTTAGCCTCTCAACAAGTATAAGACTTCCAGTAGACTACAAATTTCCTCAACAGATCTCAATCATTTAAACTCATCCTTACAAGCACTTTTGGGAACCTTATTCAACAACTTGTCAGACACTGGCTATGCTTACATACCATGAGCCTTAAGCAATAGAGAATGATGAGAGGGAATATTTCCTACACTTGTCTATAATATCTTTGAGTACGGGACGAATGACCCAGTTACTTAGAGTATTTTCCCCTGTTCATAGACTTTAGTGTAACTCCAGTCAATTCACTGTCAAGTTTGCAACTAGCAATGTGGCTCCTCTCATCTCTCCTCTTGGTTTAAACACCATTGCAATCATATTTTCCTTTAGGACACACCTCTATGGTTAATCTCATATCCTTTTCTTTAGGGACACACCTATATGGTTAACCTCATATCCTTTTCCTTTGGGACACACCTCTATGGTTAACCCTTATTTCTTAGTTTTGACACCATAATTCAGGGACACGCCTCTATGGTTAACCGCCTATACTTTTCTTATGGAACACACCTCTATGGTTAACCATCATTTCTTGGTTTTGACACCACAATTCAGGGACACGCTTCTACGGCTAAGCCTCTGTCCTCTCTTGGTTTAAACATCATTTCCTTACCATGTGAGTCCTAATGCTTTGATAAGATCCTTGTCATGTGAGTCTCCGACTTTGATAACTTCCCTGATTTTCTTTCTTATCATGTTAGACCTAGTGTTTTGGTAAGACCCTTGTCATGTGAGTGTCCGGCTTTGACAAGTTCCTATTTTTCTTCCTTACCATGTTAGACCCAGTCCTTTGGTAAAACCCTTGTCATGTGAGTCTCCGACTTTGACAAGTTTCTCTCTCTTTGGTTTAACACCATGTTTTTGCTCTTTTCTGGTTTAACACCGACTTTTGGTTTAAATACCACCTTTTGTTTCTCTTTGGTTCAAACAACACCCCCAATCTTATCTTTTCTCGGTCTTTGTCCTTTGAACTACGGAGCTCTGACTTCTTTATTGCACTATAAGGATACGTAGGCACGAGGATACGAATCCTTGGCGAGCACTTTCAGTGTTTTCTTTTTTTCCCCCCATTTTCTTTCTCTGGTTCTACAAACTACAAGGCTCTGACTTTATCATTGCACAATGAGAATGCGTAGGCATGAGGGACCCAATCCTCCTCGAGCACTATTTTCTTAACCTATTTTCTATTTTGCAAGTACATGAAGATAACAACTCCCATCCAAGCAAGATCATTTAAAATGGTTCCCATATAGTACCATGGATGTGAGGGGTGTTAATACCTTCCCCTTGTATAACCGACTACCTTTTCCCTTTCTCTTTTCCCTTGGGTTTTATCGATATTTCCCTACCCTCTTTTAGGGTAAATAAAGTCTGGTGGTAACTATGTTATATCTTCGAGCGCGCGATGCGTTTGGTGCATATTTTGTGTAGCTTCACCAGCGTGACACTCATCACCTTTTGAATCCAAGCAACAATAATGCCACTAGCATATCCTTGGTTATCAGTTGTGAGGAAGCCATTAAATCCAAGTATTTGGCAAGTTCTTTCAAGTTTAGCTGGATAACATCGAGTCTCAACTATAACAATCATGTGTGGTTGATTAGTGCTCACATATTGATTGTAGTATCTATATAAGCTTGTTCTAGCAACACCCCGACAATTCTACACATAAATATCATTTTGTATAGTCATCATAAACATCAATAAAGATAAAGGGAGTCCTCAAAACTAGATAAACTATTGTGGAGTTCTTCCATAATGTCCATATTGTCATCCTCCAAGCTCTTTCATTCCTGTGAGTTATCATGAATTGTCTCCTTTGTATGTTGTCTATCTTTATCATTATACATGCATATTTGGTTTTCTCCATGAGTGGGAGCTTAGTCATCTAGAGGTCTGGGGTTGTTTGGATTTTCAATACTTTTTCCTGGAATCCCTCCTCCATTTTTTCTTCATTTATGTTGGGATTATTAGAATTCACAACATCAATAGTCTTTTGTCTAATCACTTTCTTTGTCCCCTCAATAGTAACATTAGTTAATGAAGAAATTAAATCCTTTGCGCTTTTGTCCCCTCAAGATTTCCACTAACTTTATGTTGCCATGTTTCAGATTTCCTGTTGGTTTCCCTTTGAAAGTTTCCCTCTTAGTGACTACCACGTGTTTATCCTTGTTCACCTTCTGAGCTTTTCCTCCTGCATTTTGGATTTAGTGCCTACCACGTCAGTTTCCTTAACACCCCCAACATGACTTTATTACCTTGATTGATCAAATTATTATGATCCTTACATGCCCTATTACCAACTGTCACATGTTGGTTCTCTTTATTTTAAACAATTAAGAGCCGAACTTTAGGATCCTCCTGTCTTCTTGTGTCCCCTATATTATTATTGCCAATCATTGTATCATTAATGCCATTCATTTGGTTTCTTTCCTCATGAATAATGTCATTAAGAGTATTGAAGCGTGATCCCATAATTCTTGTACCTGCATTAAATTTCTCCTGATTCTTTCCATTTTGGTGACCACCATGATCTCCACTCACCTTAGCTCCACCATGGTCTCTAGTCACCGGAGTTTTTACAGTTTGCCCAATATTTCCTCCCTGTCGACAAGGTTTCCTTGCTTTATGTACCATCATCCATAGCCCTTCTGCATCAGATCCATTCACCTTCTGGGTATTTTTTTCCTCAGGGACATTTCCATCCACTACTTGAAGTTGTTTTTTCGGGCACCCTTCTTCATAGTGTCCAAACTCCCCACAATTGATACACAACAAATGCAAGCTTTCATACTCCATCCGTTATTTACTATTCTTTATTGTAAACATTTCTAGCAAGGATTTGGATAGGTTTGCCTCGACATATAGCCTCGTGTACTTTCATCGTTCATGCATCATTTTATTCTTATCCACCTAAACCGTCTTTTCTATCATGTTTCCAATGAAAGACAACACCTTTGAATTTTAGTACTCAATTGACAACCCAAAGATTCGTACCAGACTACTACATGTTCAATATTGTCACTCTCTGGGTGAAAATCAGGACTCCATTCTTTCCTTGTAAGGTAATGGTCATAAATAAATCAAGGCCCATTGTCAGACCCCAATTTTGACTATAAATCGTTGAATCGATACAAACATCACAATTTGTTGTATCTTTGCATATCATAATGCATTACATACCTCATAATGCCTAGAATGTTAGTCGAAATAAATTTTCAGATCTACAGGCAAACTGGTTGAATCAATTTTCAAATGTGTGTCAAATCAGTGGGTGAAAATTTTAAAATCGAGCTTGCAGACATCGGTTTTATTAATCTATGTTTTACATAGTTTAACCTGGTGTGCTCATTTTATTTTTTTGCTATCTTCTTTGTCACATTTTGATCCGCCCGAACATTCTAACCGGGTATTTTTTATTTCAAAATTTGTCAAAAACCTGTATGATTCTAAGAAGTTTATTTTGTGTTGATCCTTATGGTGCATTCATTTTAATTTTTCGAGCACTTTTGTGCAATTTTTATTCATTATGAGTCATTTTGTTTTTGTTTTTTGTCAACATCTTTATAAAAAATAAATAGAATTTTTTTTGTTACATAGTTTCATTTCAATTATATTTTAATCATCTAAATTTTTTTGAATTTTATTTGGTTTATTTGCTTTAAACTCAACTTATCACTAAAAGTATCTAAAGGAGGTATTTTGGGATTATATGAAATTTGTAACCCTAAAAATGTGATTAATATCAGAAGGTGATATTGATTTTTTCCTCACCTTTATCGGCCAGGATAAAAATGTTCCCTCATCTTCTCACCCTCAACCTCTTCTTCCAACTCATCGGAAGTCACATCCTCCGTCGTCCTCCTCCGACTTAGCCTCTCACATTGTCGGCTAGGCTCCCTTCCGATCATCACCAAAAAACACAACCGCTCCGAAAACAACAAACAAAAATAAATCGTACACCGCCTACATGAGCTTCACACCACTGTAACTATTCACAACAGCCGACAACCGCCTTCAACAACCTCATACCCCACACATAATGCAGTAACGTCACCATAACTTCTTCACTCAAAACAACGATAACCTTCGCCAATTCAGCAATGATTCAAAACAATAACAACGATAAGAAAGAAGTCGGATGATGACTCAATATCCTTTAACTCAGCAACACGTTAGGACTCGGTCGGTAACATCTTGGTTTTGATTGGTTTTTGCATTTATATGGTGAATATGTTGTTATGATGATTTATATTGTTTTTTCACTAAAGTTGGTTGATGGTGCGATGGGCTTTTTCCAATTTATTTCTGTTTTTTGTTGATGGTAAAATATGGTAAATGATTTTGTTTGGTTGCGATATGTGATGTGAACCAAATCTAAATGTGTTACGTGTGCTTGATGTTGATTAGTTTCGATTTTGGTTACGTTTGATTTGTGTTGGGTTTGGAATTGTTTGTTTAAATTTACATGTTTGGTTTGTTTGCAACATAAAGGAGATGATGAACAATGATATGTTCATGTAATATAGGTTTGAACGTGTCTTTGTTTCTTTTTGTTTTTTTTCATTTAAGTTTTGTTTTTATCTTTATTTAGTATTCATGGCCATTGTTTGAGACATGAGGTCAATGGGTGGGATGGTTGAGGCTTTGATCACCTATCCCCTATGACCTGGGTTTGAGACATGTGCGCCCCCATTTTTATTTTTGTGTCTTATTTTTAATTTCCATCATTGTGATTTTCCCTTTTATGTTATTAAAGGCCTTGTTTTAACAGTTCAGGATCATGGTTGAGTTGGCTAAGGCTCTGGCTTGCAATTACCATGTCATGAGTTCAACCCTTGTCTGCCACACATTCCTATTTTTGTGCATTTTTCTACTTTTCGTTTTGTTTTTTTGACATTTCTTTTAATCGATTAAATTGTCATTTTTATGGGTTTATAGCATTTAACCCTTGTAATTTATACTTTATTTATAATTTCATTTTCATTTTTATTTTTTCCATTTTTTTCCGATTATGATCATTGTAATTTCACAATATCAATGATTAATAAAGTGTGATATGCGTGTGGATTTTGCTTTGTTTCTTTGGTTTACTTTCATTACTAAAAATCAGATTTTAATCCCTGAATCCGACATTTTCATGTCGTTATGCTGCCGATTTTTTATCAATACAATGATTGTATTTCGCTGCATTATGACCCTTTGCATACGACGTCTCATTTGTTGTCGATACACATAAATCGGCTTTGAGCACATTCCCTAGGGTTTCGCTTGCAATTCTCATTTGCTTATTTTATCTGTTGATTGTGGGATTTCTTAATATTGGTTTTGATATCATTTGCTTTGTATGAATTAAACCTTATTTTATGATTTTTTTTCCAGTTAAGTTCTTGAGTTCATTCCCATTCCATTTTCCCATGATACATCCTACGTTAGCAATTTCTCTCGATTCATGTTAACACAACAATCCAATATCATTATTGTTTAAATTGAATTTGAACTCAACTTCAATTTGCCTTGCACGTCTTTGTGATATGGGACTTTGATTCACATTTCCACATCAAGATCTTGATCCGTGCACATTTCTTTATTTTACTTCTTTCAATTTAATTAAGATGAATGTGTGTTTGAGCGTACGACATTGTGTTTCTATCTCTAATTCACATGACTTACTCTTGGGCCTTCTTACAATGATACCATTTTCTTGTGCACGTACATACATTTAATTGCATTTTGTTAATTGCGCTTTGATTTAATCGTTTTATTATCTAATATCCCCATTCAACAAAATGTACCCCCACTCCCATGACGTGCAATAACTTTATCGCTTTATTTCTTGATTGTTTTGTTTAGGTAGTTTCTAACACAAGAATAAAATAAACCCTTTTTTCAAAAAGAACAAAAATAAAAACTCGATCCAACGTCGGGTATTTTCTCAAGGACCAAACAATTCATCCATTTTAAACCTTCCATTTCAATCCACTTCTACCATTTCTAATCTTTCAAACTCTCCATCAAACACTCTTTTACAATCTATCATCAAATGCTTGATCCAACGTCAAGCCATTTTCATAATGAAAATAAAAAATATTTAACCATTATTTAACACTTTTCAATAAAATGGATGAAAAGAATGAGGTGTAGTCCATGAGCTCCCGGGAGTTAGAATCTGAGATGTACTTCTCGTTAATCTAAACACTCATCATCCTTAAATCAATTCCACAATGCTTAATAAACCTCAACTAGCTTCGAGTGTGCTTTCTCAAGTCAAACTCCAAAACATCTCAAAATATCAAAACCCTTTTTGCAAATAATATGAAAAGGAACAAGGTGTAGTCTATGAATTCCCGAGAGTTAGGTACCGAGGTGTAGTTCTCGCCTCTCCGAACTCTCTCATCATCCAAAAATACTTCAAACCAATTGTCATACCCTAAATTTTGCCCCACCTAATTCATTACTGCATTCATCCATTGATGTTCATCTATATACAATCATTTCATTCATTTGTATTCCATTACTTTATTTAGTTTCATATGACCATTGCATTTGGTCATATAGGTTTAAATCAGGTTTAAAAGTTAAGAACTCTTGGTCACCCTGTTTAATTTGTTCGTCCTGAGCAGCCCCTGCATTTCTCTATCCATTATATCACCATAATCAACATGTTTTGTTTAAATTTCACTTAGCTTTTATTAGACCGATGACTTAAGGTTTTGATGATGTTTTTTCTTTATATTGTTTAGTTGAATTTTAATCAAAACCACATTACTGCATTCATTCATTAGCACTAGGTTAATCTGCATTTCAGTTCTTTTGCAACCACCTAATTCACCTACATCTATTTGTTTGATCTAACCTTTTATGACCATCTCATTTGGTCATAAAGGTTTTATTTCCATTCATAATTTAATTTTTTAATGGTTAAGGGGTATTAGAGTTTTTATTATTCATTCTTGGATAAGGTGAATGTCATTGTTTATCAAAGTTAAAAGAGCATTAGATGTTTTGTGGTTCACTCATGCACACATTTATACTATTTTCTTCCATGCATTATTTTTATCATACATCAATCTGTGAATTGCATCAAGTGTCCTCTAACTATAACTTATTTGAATTTCCTTTTCAATTTAATTAGGATTTATTTATATTTATTTTGTTTTAACTTTGTTGCTAGGTTTTTTAACAATTTTCTTTTATGGTTTGGAAATAAAAGTATTTTGATTTATTTTACAATTTTGAATTGGGAAGTGAAGAGATTAGAATTAAATACTCTCATTTATTTCATGTTTTTATTTTATATCAAACATGGTTTTACAACATCATTTACAAAAATTCTCCTTAAATAATACATTTATTTTACAATTAAACAAAATTACAAAAAAAAAGAGTAATTCCAAAAAATAGGGGACCCCTCAACTTGCAGCATCTTGGTCCCTCCACCTCTGTTTTCTTTGAGTAGAGATTTTTTACCTGTCCAAACTGAAGAAGCAACAAGATTAGTATGTTTATGGTAACAAATACAAACACCAAAGAGTCAAAAATATAGAGTAAGGAAAAACAGAGCATCATTTTAACATACAACAGAACTTGCACCAAAATGAACATTTTTTGTGCATCAAGATAAAACAACTTTGATCCTTTCCCTTTCCACCAACATACAATATCAAACCCTAAATTTATTCAACATAAAACAAGCAGAGATGAACACACACAAAATACCATCATATTCACATAGAAGGCACAAATCGAGTTTATTTCTTCAATATATAGCAGCTATTTGATTTTAAAAAACACAAAGAACAAAAAAAGAATAATTTATTTCTTCAGAAAGCACAAATGGAGTTTCTTCACAAAGAAGAAAAATTTATTTCTTTTTTCTTTTTTTTAGAAAACAGAAACCGAGTTTTTCTTCACGGAGAATAGAAATCATTTTTTTTTCTTTCAACATTAAAAGCAGCGGAAAAAGAGGGATAAAGGACCTTACTCGAATCTTTGTGTTCTCACGGGTAAGATGATTCTCTTCCATAAAACCTTATTTTGTTCTTCTCATTTCCATCTTTTTCCTTGCGATTTCAATTCAAATAGAGAGTGAAATAGTAAGATTGGGATTGTCGATTTGAATTTGTTTCATTTCTGATATACAATTGTCTTCCTCTTGTTTCGATTTCGAGTGGAGTTTCTGAAGGAAGATGAGTTTTAACCATTGTTTAGATTTTTGGGTAGAGTTTCTGAATGAAGGTTTCAGTTTTTATTTGTTTAGGTTTTGATGGAATTTTTGAATAAGGTTTTCGGTTTTGGCTTAAAGGGATTTCAGCCATGAATAAACCAGAAGGGGGTTATTGTGTTTGAATCGCGTACTTATTCTGCTAAAAAAATTGAAACAATCGTTTAGTTTGAAGTCTAGGTTTTTGCTTGTTTCATTTTTGTTATCACTATCTGAATCGGGTCAAAGGGATCTGACTTGTGCCCTAGCTTGCGCCCCAATTGGGCCTCATACCCTTTCCATACGCCCAATTCACATTCCATTATTATTTTCCTATTTTTTTATTATTTTGTTTTGTTTTCATATTATTTATTTATTATTCTTCCTTTAAATATTGAAATATGAAAAAAATATATATATATAATGTTAGTTGTGTATAAAAAGATAAGCTTATTATTTTCTTTCCTACAAAATTATCAAGTTACTTATTTGTTTTATTTGATTTTTTTTCTTAGTTTTATTTTCATATAAAAAAAACTTAAAAAAGGTTTTTCTAAGTTAATATAATCTAGGAATTTATTTGATTATTTATTTTCTGTGAAGACATGACTTCTCAAATGTTTTAATGACGACAAACTTCTCTACAAGTCTAAGATTAATTAACAAAAAAGGATTGATCAAGATTCAAGCTCATAAAGGAAGTTTTCAACTAAATTATCAAGTCTCGATGAAACTCATGAAGATTCGTATTTCAAATGAATAGGTATAACACTTGACCTCTATATGATTATACAAGTGTTCAAAACATGTCTCATTCATGCCATAATCATTGAAAGTATTTTTATGCATCAAAGAAATCATAACACTTCATTCTTTAAGCTATTTTTCAAATCTGGGACAAAGTAATCGATTATCCATTTTAAGGTAACTGATTACTCTGTGAAAAATTCAAATATTTTTGCACGTTGGAGACAAGTAACTGATTATCCATTTTAAGGTAATCGATTATTCTGGGAAAAATTCAAATATTTTTGCACGTTGGAGGCAAGTAACCGATTACCCATATTAAGGTAATCGATTACCACTGAACCAGAGGCAAAAGTCAGTGCATCTCTTCATGGAAACTTTTCTATTTTCTTTACCATGAACCATGGCATCTTTTGGGTAATTGCATCCATTTGAGGAGGTGTTTAGACAATATATATACATCATTTTTTCAGATTTCAAATTCACCTCCTTGCAAAAATTTCAAATCAATTACACACATTCTTTCAAACATTTTTAAGTGTTCTTCCAAATTTTCTTAAGAGTGAAACCTTGCATAAACTTTATTTTTAAGCATCATAGTTTCATTTCATACAAAGAACACTTGTATAATTATTGTGAGAATTAAGTGTTACAAAGGAGAAGATCAATTGATAAATTGATATACTTCAAATTTCCAACTACTTCATCTTCTACAAAAATTCAGAATTGTATTTCTTGATTACAACTTATTTTTAGGATTGTTAAGAATAAGTTTGTAAGGTTTTATCCTTGTTATCCGGTGTGTGGATGCAAGAGGACCTTTTGTGAGAATTTGAGTCTCGATTGGACTTTAAACATTGTAAATCCAAGAGGATTGTTCTTGGTGTGTTAGAATTAGATAGAAAGGCCTTAAGGTATCTTGTCTAGGAATCTAACATTATAGTAAATTCTCTTTCGAGTTGAAAGGGGAGTGGAGTACTCTCGATCTGTGAGGGGAACCACTATACGTCGTGGTTTTCTTTACTTTCCGCACTTTACCGCTTTTCATCACATAAGCATCTCAAGAAAGTAAAAATCAATAAACCGTAAAGAATCCGAAAAATCGTCTAAGTGCCTCATTCACCCCCCCTCTAAGGCACTCCTTAAACTTATAATTGGTATCAGAGCAGGTTATAGGTAACATGTTGTTGGTTGTGTTTTTAAGTGTCGGGTTTTTGTTATCGTCTCCACAGGGATTGTGAGATATCGCCGCCGTTCGACAGTTGTTTCAATTCTTAACTCGTAGTAACAAGGGGGTTTTGGTTTTAGTCACGGTATCTTGCATAAAAGTGTGAGAAAATGCGGTAAAAGATTTGGTTTTAATATTTGAGAAATATTGCCAAAGTTAGGGTTCGACGATCACTTTGCATGTATATGTTCGATCAACAAAACTTATAAACTCCTTTAGATGATAAACTATTTCACAAAGTCCTCCCAATGTGTTTATCTCTAACACACATTGTGAGTTTTCCCATTTTGATCCATTGTTTATCTCTAACACAATCTATCAAAATGACAACTTTTTGGTTCAACCTTATGGTGAACAAAATCATTCATTACTATCTCTAGCTAACAAACAAGATTGGATGAAAACCTAGGTAAAGAGTTGGTAAACATCTCTCGATCATAAACCAACACAAAGAGTTTTCAATAAAACAAAGTTTTCACCATATATTCATCATTTAAGAGTTTACAAATGAAGATCATCTCATATACACACAAAGCTTATGACCATCTACATCTAACCTTGACAAAATGAAGAACTTAGCTACTCATTTTCATGGTAGCTTGGTCAACAAGTTTCGGAAGAAAGTTGATCAACATCCGAGTCGAATAATCGAGATTGGATGGGAATCCACCTTCTTTTTGTGAAATATTGTTAAGAGATGAAGAGAAATGATTTCTAGGTCACAAAGTATCTCTAGAGCAATGCTGGAAAAATATCTCAAAAGTACAAAAGTATGGAAGTGTAAGGTATGGCTCCAAAAAGTAGCCCCTGCTACTTATAGTGCTGCTACTGAGCTGTCATGCTCGCTAGGCGAACAAAACCTTCGCTAGGCGAAGCCCCCGCTTCAACCTTCGCTTCAGCGAGCTTAGGAGGTTTTGCTACTGGAATTGCTCGCTGGGAGCTCGCTAATGGCTCGCCTAGCGAGTGAGTGCTGGCTGCGCTTTTGACCAAGTCTGGACGTATTCGCTACCACCTTCGATGGCTGCTCGCCTAGCGAGTTTGTTGATGTTTGCTACTGTAAAATACTGGAGTTGTTCGCTGGGTGCTCGCTGGGTGCTCGCCTAGCGAGCTCTTCGCCACAACCCTCGCCTAGCGAGCTAGCTGATGAATGCATCCTTTTTTGGTCCCTTTGCCAACTTTCTTGTGCCTTCATTTTCTATTATTTCATGCCTAATTCCTGCACAATAACACACAAATCAAAGGTACCAAGATCGTTTATCATTGTATTGGAATTCATCTAAAACAAAGGTGGTTTCGAACACTTTAGCAAGGAAATGGAGTGAAAGATGCCCATATTTGATAGCCCAAATAAGCACTTTTGGGTATCTAACAACCCTCCCCAACTAGATTCTTGCTTGTCCTCAAGCAAAGTATGCCTCTTGAAGGACAAGAGGATTTGCTTTAAGAAAAAGGTTTCTCCGAAGTCGGATAAAACGGCTCAACACAAGCGAATCAGCAGATACAAATTTCCAATGGTTAGAATAGCATAATACACAAGAACTAAACTTAATACCAATGCGAAATATGTATCTATCCACAACAATATTATCTTGAATGAATCACCCTATCTTTCCTCTTCGAATAAGGATTGAAGAAATTACGCGTTTGCAACCACGGGAATAATCTCACTCTCCAACAAACAATGAAGAAATCAATTCAATTCATACAATGCCTAACAATTATAAATGGTAATGTGGAAGCACGAAGATCACTAAGGACTTTTCCGTTGAAGCTTGGTTAGGTTAACAAACAAGGGTCATTTCTAAGGCCATTGAAAACGAAATTGCCGATGCAAAAGAAACATTCACTGTACATTATTCACACATCTCAACTTCGTTCCATTTGTTTCTCATTTGAAACCTTCACAACTCTTATTTCACAACTCAATTTTTGTTTTTCACTATTTTTCTTCCAAGCAAGCATTCATTTTCATTTTCTCTATTTTTTCTTTTCTTTCACATCATATTTACAAAACAGATGTTTCTCTTTTCTATATTTTATATATTTTATTTTTATTTTTATGCTTGCTCGGTTTTTCAAGAGTTGTGGCACTTATCGATTCTCATTTTCGTTCTCCCCAACTTATTTCTTACTCACCCTAAGTGAATGCTCTTGACTTTTTACGGCAAAAGAACAATTATCAAAATTTTCCGGGTTTCAAGAAAAAAAAGATTTTTGAAATCTCGCTTTATTTCAAGCTGAGATTCAACTGTTTAAGCTCAAAGGGGTTAACGAATACTCTCTCTGCTCACAGGTAAGTTGTATTTGGAACTGGTTGTGCTCGATAGAAAACAAGTGCCTTGATCATTTCTAATTGCTTCCACATATTCACAATAATAAAAGACAAAGCATGAATCAAATGAATCAACAAAGCTTATTAGAATCCAGCATTGTGTACAATGGAGGTTTCCTCACAATTTGTGGTTTTAAGTCCTACATGAAACATTCATGCAATTATGTTGCAAAAATACAATATTCAATTACAAAAAAGAGTAAAGTTCTTAATGCATTCTAAAATTCTAGCCGGAGGTAACCATGTACCTTAGCATTATTCACTTGTTTATTTTTATCATTGCCATCCAAGCTCGGATGCACCTTCATTGGATACTTCTTTGAGGAGCAACCAATCTAGAAGGTTTGACACTCAACCAACCAAAAATTTATTAAAACAAAAGAAATTTAAAACATAAATAATAACATTACTTCAAAATTTAAAATTGTGCATGGGGGACAAAACACCCCAAAAGTACATAACCAAAATCAAAATACACAAATCTGAAAATACAATAGAAATAAAACATAATATGAAAAATAAAATAAACTTAGCCCTCCA
Organism: Lathyrus oleraceus; assembly: GCF_024323335.1. Taxonomy (NCBI): domain Eukaryota; kingdom Viridiplantae; phylum Streptophyta; class Magnoliopsida; order Fabales; family Fabaceae; genus Lathyrus; species Lathyrus oleraceus. The sequence continues at coordinate 515,891,099 of NC_066585.1, read as the reverse complement.
AGGACTCATAACCCTCATCACTACCCGCTTCAGAACCGGTAGCATCATCATCATCATCTTCAGCAGCACCAGAAGAAGCACCAGCACCAGCTGCACCAGCACCCGCCCCCTCTCCAAACATAGGCCTGTCCACAGGCCAACTAGCGTGCTGCAGAAACTGCTCACGTGTCATCATAGAATGCTCACCGGAGGGGTCGCGCATCTGCAACTGTAACAGCTGCATAGAATCGTGCATATCGAGCATGGCGCACTGAGTTGCCGCCATCCAATCCCAGTTGTAGTTGCAGACAGCCTGCTGGAAAGGATCGGATCCTAGAGTAAAAGTACCAGGACCATCAGAAGCCCCGGTAACCTCAGCAGCTGAACTACTTCTTAAATTCTTCGGTTTACAGTACTTGGCCATGTATCTGTCATCAATGGCCGTCGGGATCCTTACTTGACCCTTAGAGGGTAGCCTCACCCTCGCTTGTTGGCACAAAGCCATGATTAGACACGGGAAAGCAAGGGGACAATTCACTCGTGCCCCCGACTTTAGCCCGCTTTCAATCACGGACTTCAACTCCAAAGCAATAATCCTCGCCACATCAATATGGATATTCGTGAGGATGCAGTGAACCAAGTGTGCCACTGGGATCGGCACGGTAGAAGTGTGAGACTTGGGTTTAATGTTTGTAAGAACCAACAAAAGGATCAGTTGAGCCAAGGGAATCATGTCCTCCCTATGGTATCTCATCGGAACCCCAGATGGGTTCAGCTCAACTGATTTCCCTTCCAAAAGCAGGGCAGCAGAAATTGAATCGGTATCCCGGTGAAGCCTTAAATCTTGGTGGTAAGTGTCTCTCTCATTGGCTCCCAGATGAAGCGGTTCACCCAGGACACGGTTAATTGCATCCTGATCGAACGCAACAGGACGGCCGAACACTCTAGACGTCCATGTGAATGGCTCGTCGTCGTTCGGCAGTGCGTTTGGGTAGAACTCACGCACTGTTGCGATGTCATAATGCTCCAAGGGAGATATCAACCGGTCCTATTTTTTGCTATTAATCAACCCGGCGAATGTACGGTACGTGCCTTCAGGGTTGATTATAAATCTCTTTTCCGGCAAAATCTTTCGCTTTTCCAAAGCAACATATCTAGCTGCTTGCTTTGGCCCGACAAATTTGTCGGTGTCAAATTGTATGGGCACGGGACGGGAAGTGCTCCCGCCCTTTCTCTTTTTCGAAGCGCCGGACCTGGATTCCATCTGCAAAGACATAGAGAGGAAACAACACAAACACAAAACAGATTAGAAAGCAAAACAGAATTCCAACTACTGTCATGGTCGCTGTTGCTTCGCCTAGCGAGAACCTAGCGAGGCTTCGCTACAGGTTCGCCTAGCGAAGTGGCAGCTAATGCTCGCCACTGATTCGCCTAGCGAGTTGCTAGCGAATCTTACGGGTTTTTGGGTTCTGCAATGTTTACACTGAAATTTCAGAAAAACCCAAGGTCTCATGGTATCTATTTCAGAACAAAATGATTTATCATGAAAGGCATCGTTCTAAGGTACATGCAAATCTACACCCACATGCAAAACCTAATGCACTCATTCCCCCAAATTCACCCTAAATGACATATACTTCAGAAATTTACAATGTGAAAGCATAAAGCAATGAGAAGGAGCAAACCTGGTTTGAGATCTGTAGAAGTTAGAATGCACAATGATGGTTGCAATGTAACAGGTGGGGTTGTGAGTGAGATGCAAAGTGGGAGAGTGTGTGTGAGTTCTGGAGTTCAGAGTTATAAAAAGAAAAATGGTACTTGGGCCCAAAAGAGTGGCCTGCTGAGAATTAAATGATTCTGCCACGCAGCGCTCGCTGCTGCTTCGCCTAGCGAGCAGCTAGCGAATCCGCTCGCTACTGCTTCGCCTAGCAAGCATCTAGCGAGCATGACAACATTTTCTTTTTTCAAAATAGCATTCCTGGTACATTCAGCAAGGTTTAACAATTGGAATCCCAATACGACACCACAGAAAAACTGTAAATACTTACAATGTTGGGGTGCCTCCCAACAAGCGCTTGTTTAACGTTGGATAAGCTCGACGGTTCGATGCTCACAGAGGAGCATCCAAAGAAATAGCACAGCTCTCGCGATCCACATGACCGCCGAGATAAACCTTCAAACGTTGGCCATTAACGGTCCAACTCTCCTTCTTTTCCATGTCCTCAATGACAATAGCTCCGTACTCCTTAACTTCTTTGACCCGAAATGGCCCGGACCATTTTGATTTCAACTTTCCGGGGAATAACTTCAACCTGGAATTGAACAATAGGACCAACTGTCCGGGCACAAATTCCTTCTTTCGAAGCTTTTTGTCATGATATTTTTTTACCTTCTCTTTGTACAACCAACTTGAGTGATATGCGGCATTGCGCATCTCTTCCAACTCGGGAAGTTGCACCTTCCTTTTCTCACCGGCCAAATCCTTTTCAAAATTTAAAAGTTTCAGAGCCCACAAGGCTTTGTGCTCCAATTCGACCGGCAAATGGCAAGTTTTACCAAACACCAATTGAAAAGGAGTGAGCCCAATTGGAGCTTTAAAGGCAGTACGGTATGCCCATAACGCTTCATCCAATTTTTGTGACCACTCTTTTTTCGAATTTGACACGGTTTTTTCGAGAATTCTCTTAATCTCACGATTAGAGACCTCGGCTTGACCATTAGCCTGTGGGTGATACGGAGTTGCCACTATGTGTGATACACCGTAATGTTTTAAAATGCTTTCCAACAAGGCATTACAAAAGTGTGACCCTCCGTCACTTATCAACACTCGGGGGGTTCCGAAATGGGAAAATATGTTTTTCTTCAAAAAATTTATTACCGTTTTCGCATCCGCCCGAGGTGAGGCAATCGCCTCAACCCACTTAGAAACGTAATCAACTGCGACAAGCATATACTCATTACCATAAGAGGGTGGGAATGGTCCTACAAAATCGATGCCCCAACAATCAAATACTTCGACCTCTTGGATGTTTTGGAGAGGCATCTCGTCTCTCTTACCAATCCCACCGCTTCTCTGGCAACTATCACAACTTTGCGCATGGGTATGTGGGTCTTTGAAAATAGTGGGCCAATAAAATCCTGATTGAAGGATTTTAGTGGCCGTTCTCACCCCATTATAGTGTTCGTTGTAAGGCGAGTTGTGACAATGCCAAAGGATGCTCTGCGCTTCATCGCCAATAACGCATCTCCTTAAAAGGTTATCACTACCCAACTTAAACAAGTACAGGTCATCCCATACGTAATACTTGGCATCCGAAAGAACTTTCCTTTTTTGGTTCGAAGTTAGGTCGGGAGGCATAAAACCACTAGCCTTGTGGTTCGCAAAGTCTGCAAACCACGGCCTAACTTGAATTTTGAAAAGTTTTTCATCAGGAAACTCTTCCCGGATTTCCTTCTCTGAAGCGGTAACCTACACATTAACTAAGCGAGATAAATGATCCGCCACCAAATTTTCCGATCCTTTCTTGTCTTTGATTTCAACATCAAATTCTTGCAACAAGAGGATCCAACAGATGAGCCTTTGCTTCGAATCCGGTTTGGTGAGCAAATATTTAATCGCCGAGTGGTCGGTATACACTACGACTTTAGACCCTATAAGATAAGACCTAAACTTTTCAAGCGCAATCACTATCGCAAGTAATTCTTTTTCGTGGTGGCATAGTTAATTTGAGCCTCATTAAGAACTTTACTTGCGTAATGTATCGCATGAAAAATTTTCTCTTTTCTTTGGCCTAATACCGCTCCGATTGCATAGTCGCTCGCATCACACATTAGCTCAAAATTTAAATTCCAATTTGGAGCGACTATAATTGGAGCGGTAACCAATTTTTCTTTCAAAGTCTCAAAACCTTGCAAACATTCATCGGTTAAGAGAAATACCTGGTCCTTAGCTAGCAAATTACTCAAAGGCTTAGCTACCTTTGAGAAGTCTTTGATAAAGCGCCGATAGAACCCGGCGTGCCCCAAAAATCTTCGGATTCCCTTCACATTCACCGGAGGAGGTAACTTTTCAATCACTTCAACCTTAGCACGATCAACTTCAAGCCCTCTTGAAGAGACTTTATGGCCAAGCACTATCCCCTCGGTCACCATGAAGTGGCACTTCTCCCAATTGAGCACAAGATTGGTCTTCACACATCTTTCAAGCACCGTTTTCAAGTTTGCCAAGCATAAACTAAAGGAACCACCAAATACCGAGAAGTCATCCATGAAGACTTCCATTGTTTTCTCAATAAGGTCGGCAAAAATGGATTGCACACATCTTTGGAAAGTCGCCGGTGCATTGCACAACCCAAAGGGCATTTTTCGGTATGCGAAAACTCCAAACGGACATGTGAAAGCCGTCTTTTCATGATCGGTCGGGTCAACCGCAATTTGGTTATACCCGGAATAGCCATCCAAGAAACAATAGTATTGTTGCCTCGAGAGTCTTTCGAGCATTTGATCCATGAACGGGAGTGGAAAATGATCTTTTCGAGTTGCGGTATTCAACCGCCTATAATCAATACACATTCGCCACCCCGTTGCAACTTTAGTAGGGATCAACTCATCCTTGTCATTTCGGATCACGGTAATTCCACCTTTCTTCGGAACCACATGCACAGGACTAACCCATGGACTATCCGAAATCGGGTAAATCTTTCCCGCATCCAACACCTTGACAACTTCCTTTCTAACAACCTCCTTCATAGTAGGATTTAAGTGGCATTGTGGTTGAGCTACCGGCTTAAAATCCTCTTCCATTAAGATCTTGTGCATGCAATAGGAAGGACTAATTCCTTTGAGATCGGAAAGAGTCCAACCCATGGCTTCTTGATTTTTTTTCAGCACATTGATCAAACGAGCTTCTTCATCATTTGACAAAAGGTTGCTTATGATGACCGGCTTTGCTTCGGTCTCATCTAGGAATACATACTTCAAAGTAGAAGGTAACATTTTCAATTCAATAGGCGCTTTTTCGTCATTAACCTCCTTCTTCAAGTCTTCCTCCTCAACTTCCCACGGTTGTAGTTCGTTTACACTATCAAGTTCCCTTAAGCATTCATCAAGAGCTTGCTCTTCTTCAACTGTGAAAACTTCAAATGAGTCATCAAGAGCTAACTCCATAGGAGATATCTCATGAATATGCTTAGAAACCTCCAAAATTGCCTCTTCGATCACATCGATGCGAAAGCTATCACTTCTATCTTTTGAATGCTTCATTGCTTCGAATAGATCGAAAGTAACTTCTTCATTTTGGACTCTCACCTTCATCAAACCGTCGTCAACGTCTATCATCATGCGCGCGGTTTTCATGAACGGTCGGCCCAGAATGAGCGGAGCATCATCATCCTCTTCCATATCAATAACAATAAAATCGACCGGGAAAAAGAATTTGTCGACTTTAACCAAAACATCTTGGGCTACGCCATGAGGATGGGTAGTCGACTTATCGGCCAATTGCAAAGTCATTCGGATGGACTTAATTTCAATGTTGCCAAGCCTCTTTACAATAGACAATGGTATAAGATTAATGCTTGACCCCAAATCAATTAGTCCTTTTCCGACATAGATATCACCAATTTTAACCGGCAAAGTAACTCGTCCCGGATCAACCTCTTTTTTCGGAAGCGTCCTTTGAATGATTGCACTACAGCTCGCATCTAGGACAATGGTCTCCGGTTCCGTATACCTCCGTTTTTTTGTAAGTATGTCTTTCATGAATTTGGCATACTTGGGCATTTGCTCCAATGCTTCGGCAAACGGAATGTTGATTTGCAGTTGTTTGAAAATATCCATGAACCGGGCGTAATGCCGTTCATTCTCCCTTTTAGATGGAGCATGTGGATAAGGAAGGTTTTGGATTGGAGTAGCGCTCACTACCTCCTTTCCTTTAGCAACTCTAGAACTTCTCTCTCTTTTCTTTGTCACTTTCTCCACCATTACTTCATCACTCTTATTTTTCTCAATTTCCACACTTTCTTTCTTTTCAACTTCATCATTCTTTTTGTTCTTTTCAACTTCTTCCTCACTCCACTCCCCCACTTCACCATCAATATTATCCTCCAATATTTCCTCCTCATTTTTTTTCTTTTCCTCTCTTTGTTCACTCTCATCTCTTTTTTTATTCTCACTAATCAACTCCCTTCCACTTCTCGTCGTGATCGCTTTACAATGCTCTTTAGGATTTGTTTGCGTGTTCGCCGAAAAAGATGGACCGGGTTGTTGTTCCGCTAGTTGCTTAGCAAGTTGTCCAACTTGAGTCTCGAGATTTTTGATTGCCGCATCATTGCTCTTTTGATTAGCCATTGACATTTGCATAAATTGTGTCCATGTCTCTTCTAACTTTGAAGTTACGACCGACGGTTGTTGAGGTTGATAAGGATTTTGGGGAGGGTTTTGACGGCTAGAAGAACCACCCCCATAACCTTGGTTATGGTAATAGTTACTCCTAGGTTGGAACCCTTGATTCCCTTGGAAGTGTTGTTGTTGATTTTGAGGATGTGGTTGATAAGGTTGTTGTTGTTGTTGTTGTCTCGGTTGGTAGTCTCGTTGGTTCGCCATGTAGTTTACTTCTTCGAACCCGGGAGGTGGTTCCATTTTGTTGGTTGTGTTTTTAAGTGTCGGGTTTTTGTTAACGTCTCCACAGGGATTGTGAGATATCGTCCTCGTTCGACAGTTGTTTCAATTCTTAACTCGTAGTAACAAGGGGGTTTTGGTTTTAGTCACGGTATCTTGCATAAAAGTGTGAGAAAATGCGGTAAAAGATTTGGTTTTAATATTTGAGAAATATTGCCAAAGTTAGGGTTCGACGATCACTTTGCATGTATATGTTCGATCAACAAAACTTATAAACTCCTTTAGATGATAAACTATTTCACAAAGTCCTTCCAATGTGTTTATCTCTAACACACATTGTGAGTTTTCCCATTTTTATCCATTGTTTATCTCTAACACAATCTATCAAAATGATAACTTTTTGGTTCAACCTTATGGTGAACAAAATCATTCATTACTATCTCTAGCTAACAAACAAGATTGGATGAAAACCTAGGTAAAGAGTTGGTAAACATCTCTCGATCATAAACCAACACAAAGAGTTTTCAATAAAACAAAGTTTTCACCATATATTCATCATTTAAGAGTTTACAAATGAAGATCATATCATATACACACAAAGCTTATGACCATCTACATCTAACCTTGACAAAATGAAGAACTTAGCTACTCATTTTCATGGTAGCTTGGTCAACAAGTTTCGGAAGAAGGTTGATCAACATCCGAGTCGAATAATCGAGATTGGATGGGAATCCACCTTCTTTTTGTGAAAGATTGTTAAGAGATGAAGAGAAATTATTTCTAGGTCACAAAGTATCTCTAGAGCAATGCTGGAAAAATATCTCAAAAGTACAAAAGTATGGAAGTGTAAGGTATGGCTCCAAAAAGTAGCCCCTCCTACTTATAGTGCTGCTACTGAGCTGTCATGCTCGCTAGGCGAGCAGAATGGCTCGCCTAGCGAGCCCCAAAATGAGGCACCTGAGGCACGTGCGCCCAAAGAAATATCCTTTGCCAGATTTGCATGTTCGATAGGCGAACAAAACCTTTGCTAGGCGAAGCCCACGCTTCAACCTTCGCTCCAGCGAGCTTAGGAGGTTTTGCTACTGGAATTGCTCGTTGGGAGGTCGCTAATGGCTCGCCTAGCGAGTGAGTGCTGGCTGCGCTTTTGACCAAGTCTGGACGTATTCGCTACCACCTTCGTTGGCTGCTTGCCTAGCGAGTTTGTTGATGTTTGCTACTGTAAAATACTAGAGTTATTCGCTGGGTGCTCGCCTAGCGAGCTCTTCGCCACAGCCCTCGCCTAGCGAGCAAGCTGATGAATGCATCCTTTTTTGGTCCCTTTGCCAACTTTCTTGCGCCTTCATTTTCTATTATTTCATGCCTAATTCCTGCACAATAACACACAAATCAAAGGTACCAAGATCGTTTATCATTGTATTGCAATTCATCTAAAACAAAGGTGGTTTCGAACACTTTAGCAAGGAAATGGAGTGAAAGATGCCCATATTTGATAGCTCAAATAAGCACTTTTGGGTATCTAACACATGTTCCTAAAAGATCCGCATGGCTTCCCCAAGCACGAATCCGGTTTTCAAAGACGGTGGAAGTAGTAACAAACCACCACTTTTCTCTGGAGAATATTATGATTTTTGGAAGATCCGCATGAAGGCGCATCTAGAAGCCCAAGGAGAAGGCATATGGGAAACCGTTGAAGATGGTCCGCATAATCCTATGAGTGTGGTCAATGGCATTGGTACTCCAAAGATAAAGAGTTCGTATGATGAAGATGATAATAAAAAAATCTTAAATGAAAAGAAAGCAATAAACATTCTTCAAAGTGCTTTAAGCATGGACGAGTTCTTCCGCATATCTCAATGCAAATCGGCGAAACAAATATGGGACACCTTAGTGGAGACACATGAAGGCACCACCGAAGTAAAGAATATGAGATGTTTAGAATGTTTCCCGGAGAATCCATCGTGGCGCTACAAAAGAGATTTGTTCACTTGACTAACCACTTTATTGCTCTCGGAAAAACATTTACAAATGACGATCTCAATCTTAAAGTACTAAGATCATTGACTCGAGAATGGCAACCGAAGGTGACAGCTATCTCCGAAAAGAAAAGTCTTTCAACAATGACGTCCGCATCACTCTTTGGCAAACTTCAAGAACATGAGTTAGAACTTGGTAGGCTTGAGAAATATGAAAGTCAAGAAAAGAAATCTAAAGGAATCTCCTTGAAGGTAGACTCAAAAGAAGATAAAGATGATGACGCATTGGAGGAAGATGAGAATTTCATGTTCCTTGTTAAAAGGCATGGTAAGTTCTTTAACAAAAATGATAAATCCTTTAACGCGAAAGAGAATAGACATTTCAAGAAAAAGGATACCACCACATCTACGCAAGATATAACATGCTACGAATCTGGAAAGCAAGGCCACATAAAGCCGGAATGTCCTAAACTTTCAAAGAAAGGTGGATTCAAGAGCAAGAAGGATTTCAAGAACAAAAAGGTATATGTTGCATGGGAGGACAATGAAATTAGTTCTTCATCCGGATCGGATAGCGAGGAATGTGTAAACTTGGCGCTAATGGCTTCTCATCATTCCGATGATGAAGAAGAGGTTAGTAATGATTTTTCTCTTTTTGATGATGATGCACAAGGTGCAGTTAATGAATTGTTAAATGAATGCAAAATTCTTTATAAAACTATATCATCTCAAAAGAAACAAATTTCTTCCTTAGAAGAAAAGATTGAAATTTTTGAAAAAGATTTTGAAAATGAAAAACAAAAGATGATTAGTGAAAAGAAGAATTTTGTATGTCTAAAGTGTGAGTCTCTCTCTTTCCAAATTGTCCAACTTAAAAGAGTCCTTGAAAGGTATGAAAAAGGACAAATTGGTTTGGAAGGGGTTCTTAGCCAACAAAGGTACTCAAATGACAAAAGTGGACTTGGTTACTCCAAATTTTCTAAACCAAGTTCAAATAAAACTATCTTTGTAAGGCCTAAGGATCAATCTCCAAAAGAAAGAGTCAACACACCAAAAGTTGTGCATCAATGTCCTAAAAAGAAAAGGTTTACAAAGAAAAAGTCTTATGTTCCTAGATATAAGAGCAATTTTAACCAACTTGCTTTTATTGTGGTATTATTGGCCATACACCTAATGCTTGCTATGTTAGAAACTTTAGTGTAGCAAAGGGGCATTATGTATGGATTGTGAAAGGTACTAATCATGAAGGACCCAAAGCAATTTGGGTACCTAACAAAACTTAATTTTTTTTTTGTAGGTATGCTTGAAGGCCACATCAAATCTTTGGTATTTGGATAGTGGGTGCTCCAAGCATATGACCGGTGATATGCACAAATTTTCAGATCTAATGCTTAAGGCCAAGGGTTATGTTACTTATGAAGATAACAACAAAGGAATAATTCTTGACATAGGAAAAATAGGTGCACCAAATTTCATATCCATCGAAGATGTGCTATATGTCGAAGGACTAAAGCACAACCTCTTAAGCATAAGCCAACTTTGTGACAAAGGATTCAAAATAAGGTCCACAAAAGATGAATGTTTAATTGAAGACGAAGTCACACAAGAGGTAATGCTTATAGGTAAGCGAATTAATAATATTTTCATGATTTCCCTTGATGATGTTTCTTTGAAGGTTAAGTGTCTTGTGGCAAATAACAACGACTCATGGTTATGGCATAAGAGATTTGCTCACATTCACATGGAACACTTGAATAAGTTAGTAAAACATGAGCTTGTCATTGGATTGCGAAAGATAAAATTCATCAAAGATAGACTTTGTGATGCTTGTCAAAAGGGGAAGCAAACCAAATCAACTTTCACATCCAAGAATGTGGTGTCCACTTCTAGTCCACTACAATTGTTACATATGGACTTATTTGGTCCATCAAGAACAAGAAGCTTCGGAGGTAACTTATATGCTTTAGTTATTGTTGATGATTATTCTAGATATACTTGGACATTCTTTTTAGTGTAGAAAAGTGATGCATTCAAAGCGTTTAAGAAGTATGCAAAGCAAATTCAAAATGAGAAATCATTAACAATTGCCTCCATAAGAAGCGATCATGGTGGAGAATTCTAGAATACTTATTTTGAAGACTTTTGTGAAGATCAAGGAATATTTCACAACTTCTCGGCTCCAAGGACTCCTCAAAAAAATGGAGTAGTTGAAAGAAAGAATAGGTCTTTGGTGGAACTTGCAAGAACAATGCTTAGCAACTCAAATCTTCCTAAGTATTTTTGGGCGAATGCGGTTAGCACGACATGTTTTGTAAGTAATAGAGTTAACATAAGACCCATCCTAAAGAAGACTCCATATGAAATCTTCAAAGGAAGGAAACCCAACATTGCTTTCTTTCATATCTTTGGATGCAAGTGCTTTGTCCTTAACAATGACAAAGACAACCTTGGTAAGTTCGACAAAAAATCGGATGAAGGTATTTTTCTTGGTTATTCTCTTACAAGTAAAGCATATAGAATTTATAATAAAAGAACTTTAAATATAGAAGAATCCATGCATGTTAAGTTTGACGAATCTAACCCCTCAAAAGAGGAAATTATTGTTTGTGATGATGATGATGATTTTGTAGAAATTCCTAAAGAAGATACTTCAAACAAAAATCAAGAAGAACCAATTCAACAAGAGTCAAATGAAAATGACCTACCTAAGGAATGGAGGACTCATAAAGATCATCCTATTGACAAAGTAATTGGTGACATTAGTCAAGGTGTTGCTACAAGATTGAATCTCAAGGATGCATGCTTAAACATGGCATTCGTTTCGCAAATAGAACCCTCTAAAATTGATGAAGCTCTAGGAGATGATCAATGGATTGTTGCTATGCAAGAAGAATTAACCAAATTAGAAAGAAATCAAGTTTGGGAACTTGTTTCTAGACCAAGTGGTAAGCACATCATTGGAACAAGATGGGTGTTTAAGAACAAACTTGATGAGAATGGAATAATTGTTCGAAACAAAGCAAGATTGGTCGCTCAAGGGTATAATCAAGAAGAAGGAATCGACTTTGAAGAAACTTTCGCTCCGATTGCAAGGTTAGAAGCTATTCGTTTATTACTTGCTTACGCATGTTCAATGAATTTTCAGTTATTTCAAATGGACGTCAAAAGCGCCTTCTTGAACGGCTACATCAATGAAGAAGTCTATGTTAAACAACCCCTGGGATTTGAAGACTTCAAGCATCCTTCACATGTATACAAATTGAAGAAAGCGCTCTATGGATTAAAATAAGCACCAAGTGCATGGTATGATCGTCTAAGTAATTTTCTATGTGAAAAAGGTTTTGAAAAAGGCAAAGTAGACAAGACTTTATTTATCAAGAAGATAAAAGGGAACACCTTACTTGTTCAAGTCTACGTAGACGACATAATCTTCGGTTCAACCAACAAAGAACTATGTGAAGAATTTGCGTTGATAATGCAAGGTGAATTTGAAATGTCTATGATGGGAAAGATGAACTACTTCCTTGGATTGCAAATCAAGCAACTAAAAGATGGAATCTTTATCAACCAATCAAAGTATTGTAAAGAATTGTTAAAGAGATTTGAAATGGATGGTTGTAAAGCAATGTCAACACCAATGGGCTCCGGAACCTATGTTGATCAAGATGAATTGGGTGTGTCAATTGATATTACGAAGTATCGAGGTATGATTGGTTCTTTATTATATTTGACGGCAAGCCGTCCTGACATAATGTTTAGCGTGTGTTTATATGCTCGCTTCCAAGAAAATCCAAAGGAGTCACATCTCACGGCGGTCAAAAGAATCATGAAGTATCTCAAAGGAACAACCAACGTTGACTTATGGTATCCTAAAGGTAGTGTTTGTAAGTTTATTGGTTATTCTGACGCAGATTATGCAGGTTGTAAAACAGCTAGAAAAAGTACTAGTGGAACATGTCACATCCTTGGTAATGCATTAGTCTCATGGTCATGTAAGAAACAAGCGTGTGTTGCTCTTAGTACGGCTGAAGCAAAATACATAGCAGCGGGTAGTTGTTGTACATAGAATATTTGGCTAAAGCAATAATTAAGTGACTATGGAATCGATCTTGGATGCATATCACTCTGATGCGACAACACAAGTGAGATTAATATTACAAAGAATCTTGTCATGCACTCAAGGACCAAACACATAGACATTCGACACCATTTCCTTCGTGATCATGTGCTTAAAGGCGATGTCGAAGTTACCTTTGTCGATACTCATAATCAACTAGCGGACATTTTCACAAAACCACTCGCAAAAGAACCATTTTATAAGATTCGAAGAGAACTTGGCATTTTGGATGAAGGTGATATATAAATCTTCCATAATTATTCATTATACATTATAATGAGGCCAAGGTACACAAGTTTTTAATTTTTTTTTATTTTGTGAAATTTCTCTTTAAAATGTGTATATGAAATTTTTGCCTTTTGTTGATTTTATATTAGGTAAATTTAATTTTTTGATAAAAAAAATTTCACTCAAAATTGCATTAGTATGTATATTACCTTGTCAAACTTAAATTTTTTGAAAATCCTTCATATTTTGGGCTGTGCAAAGCTACTGTTTTTTCATTTTTTTCTTAGAGTAATCGGTTACTCCATATTGGGTAATCGATTACCCTGCCTATTTTTTCCTTCCTCGCGCGTTTTTAAACTATGTAACCGATTACCCTCTTTAGAGTAATCGATTACCACTGTTTCTTCCAGAATTTTTTTTTAAATTTGTACCACACGTGAGTTTTTTCACTTTTGGTCTTAAGTGTTTTTTCTAGTTCTTTTTTCTTAAGTCAATCACCTCAGCATTGGTACTCTATATCTCTCTCTTTCCAGCCTTCATATTTATCTCACTCTTCCATCTTCCTTCTCCTCCATTTACTCTATTAACTCCATTCAAAGCATAATTAAAACCCCACTCTCATTATCACTCTCCATAAACTCCATCTCTTACAACTCAACTCACCAAATTCACTCTCCATCTAGAATCCAAGAAACCCTTCCAAAACCCTAACTCTCAAAGCTTCTATGGCACCTCCAAGGCAAGACAAAGGAAAGAAGAAAATGGATGAAGAAGCCTCTCAACATACAGAAGAACAACATGCTGCCACTGTGAAATCCAGAAGGTTGAGCTATGATGTCCGGACTCGAACTCTCATGCCGGTAAAATATGTTAACTTCCGAGCTTTTCCTTCTCATAGGTTTACCTTTCAAACTTTGCTGAAAAATTCAGGGGTAGATAAGTTAGCTTCTGATATTGGTGATTATTATCCTGATATGATAAGGGATTTATGAACCACTGTAACTTTTGGAACCGATGATTTTGGTGATTTGGTGTTTACTGCTAAGGTTAAGAATGTTGAAATTTGTATGGATCTGAAACAATTAGGAACCTGTTTGGAAATCCCTTCTGAAGGTGAAGCATTCCGTCACGGAACTGAACCCGACACTGATGCCTGGAGCAATTATAACAGTTTGGAATATTTTGTGTCAATTTCTAGAGGCACTCAGGCCAGCCTCATGAGCCGACAGAAATCAGAATCCTCAAGGGTGGTGAAATTTGTTAACCTCTTATTTGTGAGTGATAGGATGCTCCATTATGTTCTTGCTTATGTTTTGGTTCCAAAACACTCAAATCATGCCCAAGTTAGTGAAATCGAATTGCAACTTATTAGAGATTTGAAAATGAACATGAAGATTAATTAGGCTTATGTCATTTACCATCACATGAAGCATCAATCATCCCTAAGCGGTGGACTTCCTTATGGTAGAGTTGCTTCAATAATTTTGGAATTCCATGATGTCCCTCTTCAAAGAGAACCAAAGACTCCTATGACGGCTAGAAACTGTGAAATCAATGAGATTATCGCAACTAAGAACATCGGAATTATTATCGGGCCAAATGGAGTGTTTCGGTACAAGGATACAATCGCTTCTTCCGCTCCTCCACCAACTCCGAAAGGTGATATCATAAATGCTATGCTTTATAACAAGATGTGTTCCATTGAGACCACCATGAATCATAATCACAGTGTCACCCAACATGGAATCAAATCACTTCGGAAACTCTTCCTTTCTATGAACCGTCAACATGTCCCAAGTGAAGAAGGTGATGAGGAAAGTGAAGAAGAAGGTGAAGAGGATGATGGAGTCGATATGTCGGAAAGTGATTGAGTCGGCCATTTCCTTTTTTTGCTATTCACTAGTTTATGGTTTTATGTTAGTACATTTCTAGTTTCTTTTAAGACTATGCTAAGTCCGTCGGATTTTTATACTTTATCCGTCTTTCCATTCCGAACTAAGTGTGGTTTATATTATGTTTGTCTTATCTTTTGTTTCTTTCTTGTGTTATATGGTGCTTCGTGTATGTTGTGTGCATATTATTACTTATTTCACCCTTTTTATTAATGACAAAGGGGGAGAAGAGATTGTTATTGTGTTATTTCCTTGTTTTTCTGTTTCTCTCTAACAAAATGCAGATTTCAAAAGACTCCTTAAATCTTAATTTAAGGGGGAGCATCAATTAAGGGGGATCATTTTCTAGAGAAACATGCTTGGATCGAACTTTCATTTTTTGAGTTGTCATCATCAAAAAGGGGGAGATTGTGAAGACATGACTTCTCAAATTTTTTGATGACGAAAAACTTCTCTACAAGTATAAGATTGATTAACAAAAAAAGATTGATCAAGATTCAAGCTCATAAAGAAAGTTTTCAACTAAATGATCAACTCTCGATGAAACTCATGAAGATTCGTATTTCAAATGAATAGGTATAACCCTTGACCTCTAGATGATTATACAAGTGTTCAAAACATGTCTCATTCATGCCATAATCATTGGAAGTATTTTTATGCATCAAAGAAATCATAACACTTCATTCTTTAAGCTATTTTTCAAATCTGGGACAAAGTATTCGATTATCCATTTTAAGGTAACCGATTACTCTTTGTAAAATTCAAATATTTTTGCATGCTGGAGACAAGTAACCGATTATCCATTTTAAGGTAATCGATTACTCTAGGAAAAATTCAAATATTTTTGCACGTTGAAGGCAAGTAACTGATTACCCATATTAAGGTAATCGATTACCACTGAACCAGAGGCAAAAATCAGTGTATCTCTTCATGGAAACTTTTCTATTTTCTTTACCATGAACCATGGCATCCTTTGGGTAATTGCATCCATTAGAGGAGGTGTTTAGACAATATATATACATCAGTTTTTCATATTTCAAATTCACCTCCTTGCAAAAATTTCAAATCAATTACACACATTCTTTCAAACATTTTTAAGTGTTCTTCCAAATTTTCTTAAGAGTGAAACCTTGCATAAACTTTATTTTTAAGCATCATAATTTCATTCCATTCAAAGAACACTTGTATAATTATTGTGAGAATTAAGTGTTACAAAGGAGAAGATCAATTGTTAAATTGATATTGTTGGTTCTAAGTGTTTGCAGCAATTTTGGTAAAATAAAGAGTGTTCACAAGATGTTGCATGTGATGTCTTAATATAAGATATCTTGTACCTACTGGAGTTTAAAAATATAATTATGCAGGATTGTTTCAGGATGTCATACACGATGTCATGACATCTGATATAATGTGCCTGCTGGATATTTAAAATGAAATTATGCAGGATTGTTCCAGGATGTCAGACCCGATGTCATGACATCTATACATAGAACATTCAGGGTGAATGTTATGTGTTATATGATTGTACTTTTAATGGCAATCTATGTATGATTGAAGATCTGATTTACAAACGCATTCAATCATTAATTACAACCAGATTTACTTATTTTCCAAAGAGATCTAATCAGTTGTCATGACAAGATTTGAATGGAAAATAGTTTTAGGGTTTTATGATTTCCAAGCCCAGCTGAATGCTTCTATAAAAAGGGACATGGAAAACCTGATTTGATACACAAGAAATATAGAGAGAAATATTGAGAGAGAATAAGGGTTTGTGTCTTGTTCGGTCGTGTGACTTGTAAGCCATTCAATTCATCCATAGATGATTGAATTGGTATGATTTGTGAGTTGTAATTTGTCACTCAAAGCTTCTAAGCATGAGTGTGTGTCTACTTTATTGAAGCTGCTAAGTAAGATCAAGTATGTGTCTTTGAAGAGTGTCTTCTTTTCATAAGTAATTGTTGTTTATTATCACTGGTGTGATTGAGGGGGAGTGAGTGGGATCTCATATCTAAGAGTTCTTAGGTAGAAATAATACGGGTAGAGATTAGGTGAAAAAGACTGTAACTTATGGAGTGTACTGAAAGTCTTTGAACTGATTCTATTTAGTGGATTTCCTTCCTGGCTTGGTAGCCCCCAGATGCAGGTGAGTTACACCGAACTGGGTTAACAATTGCTTGTGTCTCTTGCATTACTATTCTTTATCTTTATCCTGTTTGTTTTACTCAAATATTAGTGTCGTGACATTACCTTCAACATCTCATATCTGATACCAGAATTTCAATTGGTATCAGAGCAGGCATCCTGGTCTGGTTCTGGGTGAGATCCAGGGACAATACTTTCTGGTACCATGGAGAGAGATGGAGGATCTGTTCACAGGCCACCAATTTTAGATGGATCTAACTATGACTATTAGAAACCTCGAATGGTAGCCTTCCTAAAATCTCTTGATAATAAGGCTTGGAAGGCTATGTTAACAGGCTGGGAACATCCAGTAGTTACTAAGGAAGGAGAAGCCACAACTGATAAGAAACCTGAAGAACAATGGTCAAAGGAGGAGGATGATCTAACCCTTGGAAATTCTAAAGCATTGAATGAAATATTCAATGGAGTAGACAAGAATATCTTCAGATTGGTAAATAATTGTGAGGTGGCTAAAGATGCTTGGGACATTCTCAAGACCACTCGTGAAGGCACCTCTAGGGTGAAGATGTCTAGATTGCAACTGCTCACTACCAAGTTTGAAAATTTAACGATGAAAGAAGATGAAAATATTCATGAATTTCACATGAATATCCTTGAAATTGCCAATGCTTCTGGAGCTCTGGGAGAGAAGATGTCAGATGAAAAGTTAGTAAGGAAAATACTCAGGTCACTCCCTAAGAGATTTGCTATGAAGGTGACAACCATAGAAGAATCTCAAGACATCTCAAATATGAGAGTTGATGAGCTAATTGGATCCCTCTAAACATTTGAGATGGGAATATGTGATGGATCTGAAAAGAAAGCCAAAAGCATAGCCTTCATGTCAAACACTGAAGGGGAAGATGAGGAAGGTGGTCAAGAGATTGATGAAGATCTGGCAAATGAGGTAGCAATGTTGGGAAGACAGTTCAACAGACTTATGAAAAAGATGGATGTAAGATCTAAGGCCAATGTCAAGAACATCGCATCTGACATCAGTAAATCCAACAATATTGGAAGAAGAACAAGGTCAGAGGAAAAGCCCAAAGAAGGAAAAGGAGTTCAGTGTTATGAATGTGATGGGTATGGTCACATTAGAACTGAATGTGGGACCTTCCTCAAGAAACAAAAGAGGAGTCTTGCTGCCTCTTGGTCTGATGAAAGTGAAACAGAAGAAGCTGCAAATCTTGTGACTGCATTGGCAGGAAGATGGGGTTCTGATGAAAAGTCAAGTGATGATGAAGTAACCTTTGAAGAGCTGGCCACTTCCTACATAGAGTTGTGTCACAAAAGTGCAGAAGTGTGCAGACAAGTTGAAAGCCAAAAGAAAGTGATAGCTCAGTTGGAGAATGAAAAGGGAGAACATGTGGAAACCATCTCCAAGTTGAAGACTGAAGTTGTACTCTTGAATTCCAAACTAGATGAAATGACCAAGTATGTAAGAATGCTTAACAATGGATTTGACATCTTAGATAAGATTCTCCAGACTGGTCAAATAACAGGAGACAAATCTGGCATTGGGTTCAATGAATCTAAGGCTGATTGCAGTTACACAAATGGCAAACCTAAATCCAAACCTAAGTGCAGCCATATTGATAACAAACCTGCAATGTCACATCACATGTCACAACATCATAAAGGAAGACAGCAAAAAGGGAAACACCAAAAATGGAGGTGTCATTACTGTGGGAAGTTTGGCCACATAAAACCCTTCTGCTATAAGCTGTATGGTTACCCCCAGCCTGCTCATTATCTACCTAAACCCAAACATTACAGACCCATCAATAAAAAGCAATGGGTTCCTAGGACTAATGTTACAAGTTTGATATCTCACACTTCCTTCAGAGTTTCAGCCAAAGAAGATTGGTATTTTGATAGTGGTTGCTCCAGACACATGACTGGAAATAAAAACCTGCTAACTGGCCTTCATCCTCATGCCACAAGTTATGTAACCTTTGGTGATAGAGCAAAGGGTGAAATCAAGGGGATTGGTAAGCTTAATTTTCCTGGAGTTCCTGACCTTGACAATGTCCTACTTGTTAAGGGATTAACTTCTAATCTAATAAGCATCAGTCAACTGTGTGACCAAGGTCTAAATGTAAACTTCACTAGAACTGAATGTCTGATTACTAACAAGGAAAATGAAGTGATCATGAAAGGAGTTAGGTCTAAAGACAACTGCTACATGTGGAGTTCTCAAGAAATTGGTTACTCTTCAAAGTGTACCTTGGCCAAAGAGGAAGAAGTGAAAATATGGCATCAAAGATTGGGCCATCTACATCTTAAAGGTATGAAGAGGATCATATCTGTTGAAGCTGTTAGAGGAATTCCCAACTTGAAGATTGATGAAGGAAAAATCTGTGGAGAATGTCAGATAGGAAGACAGACAAGGATGTCACACCAGAAGCTCAGACATGACACCACTACCAAAGTTTTGGAACTCCTCCATATGGATTTGATGGGACCCATGCAAGTGGAAAGCCTTGGTGGGAAGAAGTATGCATATGTAGTGGTGGATGACTTCTCCAGATACACCTGGATCAATTTTATAAGAGAAAAATCTGATGTCTTTGAAGTCTTCAAGGATCTTTGTCTAAAACTTCAAAGAGAAAAGGAAAGTCCTGTTATCAAAATTAGAAGTGATCATGGGAAGGAATTTGAGAACAACAAATTTGCTGGATTTTGTTCTTCAAAAGGAATTCATCATGAGTTCTCATCTCCCATTACTCCCCAGCAAAATGGTGTAGTGGAAAGAAAAAATAGAACTCTTCAAGAATCAGTCAGAGCTATGATTCATGCTAAGAAATTGCCCTACCATTTTTGGGCTGAAGCCATGAATACATCCTGCTATGTTCACAATAGAGTGACATTGAAGAAAGGGACTCCTACAACCCTATATGAAGTCTAGAAAGGAAGAAGACCTACAGTCAAATACGTCCATGTATTTGGTAGTAAATGTTATATCTTGACTGATCGTGAACAAAGAAGGAAGAATGATCCCAAAAGTGATGAGGGAATATTTCTGGGCTACTCAACAAACAGCAGAGCTTATAGAGTCTTTAATTCCAGGACTAATGTAATGATGGAATCTATTAATGTTGTGGTTGATGACCAACAGACTGATGTCACAGACGACGTAGAGACATCTCTGAATGATTCCCCAGCTGACTTCTCAGACAAAAATGAGGAAAGTGAACCTCCTCAAGCTGAACCTGAAGATGACAAGATCAACAAGGGACCCTCCATCAGAGTTCAGAAGGATCATCCCAAAGATCTCATTATAGGAGATCCAAATAAAGGGGTCACTACTAGATCAAGGGAAGTGATCCCACATGGCTGCTTTGTGTCAAAGATTGAACCTAGGAATGTCAAAGAAGCCTTGACTGATGAGTTCTGGATCAATGCCATGCAGGAGGAGTTAGGTCAATTCAAGAGGAATGAAGTATGGGAACTGGTTCCTAGACCTAAAGGAGTAAATGTCATAGGTACAAAGTGGGTGTATAAGAATAAATCTGATGAACAAGGGGTTGTTACTAAAAACAAAGCAAGATTAGTAGCACAAGGATATACTCAAGTTGAAGGAGTGGACTTTGATGAAACTTTTGCTCCTGTAGCTCGCCTTGAGTCCATTAGATTATTGCTTTGAGTGGCATGTATTCTGGAATTCAAACTATTCCAAATGGATGTAAAAAGTGCCTTCTTGAATGGCTACTTAAATGAGGAAGTATATGTTGAACAGCCTAAAGGATTCACAGATTCAAATCTTCCAAATCATATGTACAGATTGAAGAAAGCCCTTTATGGGTTGAAGCAAGCTCCTAGGGCTTAGTATGAGAGACTCACAGTATTCCTCACTAACAATGGATACAGGAAAGGAGGTATTGTGACCGGTTACTCATGGATCTGGATCTATGTTGACCGGTTACTGTGATGCTGACTGGGCTGGAATTGCTGGTGATAGGAAAAGCACATCAGGAGGATGTTTCTTCTTGGGAAATAATCTGATATCATGGTTTAGCAAGAAACAAAATTGTGTGTCCCTATCCACTGCTGAAGCTGAATACATAGCAGCTGGGAGTAGTTGTTCTCAACTGGTTTGGATGAAACAGATGTTGACTGAATACAATGTCACACAAGAAGTCATGACATTGTACTGTAACGACCTGAGTGCTATAAATATTTCCAAAAATCTTATTCAGCACAGCAGGACAAAGCACATTGATATTCATCATCACTTCATTAGAGAACTTGTGGAAGAAAAGATCATAGTACTAGAGCATGTTACTACTTAAATGCAATTAGCTGACATATTCACAAAAGCTTTGGATGCTAATCAATTTGAATGTTTAAGAGGGAAATTGGGGATTTGTATTCATGAGAATTTATAGCAATCAAAGGAGTTTGTGGTTAATATCCCAGAGGATGTTTCTGACAAAAATAGCAAGGTTGTTTGCAAGGTGTTTGTAAGAAGAAAATGCTACTTCCTCAGACTAAGTTGTGAAGGTCCCCCTGTTATGAAGACTGTGTGTTCTGGATGTTGTTCTGGATGATGTTTTGGCTGTTTTGGATGTTGGATAGTTTGTTGTTTTTCTGTTGAAATGTTTGTAATTTTTGGCAGTCCTTATTGATGCCTTGATGTAATATTTGGGCTCTTTATGAGTTCCATGGATTTCTGATTATCTCAGCTATTGCAGCTGTGTATAATTATGATGTGTACCAACTGACATTTATGTTTTAACATTTAAAATGTTATAATATCCCTTGTGACATTCTCTGCTAAGACTAATTGACTTTTATTTTGTCTAAATTGGTCACTTTGGTCTATTTTAACTAAAAAGGGGGAGAAGTGATTATGTGGAGCTGTGTGGAGATGTATGTATGTGTTGGTGTAGCTGAACAGATGAACAACTAATGTTGAAGGAGATGTTTGAAGTAAGACAGAATGTTGTTCTGTTTATAGATGTTGGAGGAGATGTCTGATGTGGTGCACAGGTGATGTTGAAGCAGATGTCAGAGGGTGACTCTGATTGTTACAGGTGTTGTTATTACAGGTGTTGTTATTGTCAAAGGAGATGTCTGTGTTGTACAGACTTAGGGGGAGAAGAAGTACCCATGTGCATTTGTGTGTTTACTAGTTGCTATTATAGCTAGTGATTCTGTTTGTTTGCTTCTGCTGCTGCTTAAACTGTTGTTATGCTGTTTAACTGCTGATGTGTTTTTCTTGTGAACAAAATGGACAGATATATGTTTTAGCCAAAATTTGCCAAAGGGGGAGTTTGTTGCTTCTAAGTGTTGGCAGCAATTTTGGTAAAACAAAGAGTGTTCACAAGATGTTGCATGTGATGTCTTAATATAAGATATCTTGTACCTGCTGGAGTTTAAAAATATAATTATGCAGGATTGTTTCAGGATGTCATACACGATGTCATGACATCTGATATAATGTACCTACTGGATATTTAAAATGGAATTATGCAGGATTGTTCCAGGATGTCAGACCCGATGTCATGACATTTGTACACAGAACATTCAGGGTGAATGTTATGTGTTATGTGATTGCGCTTTTAATGGAAATCTATGTATGATTGAAGATCTGATATACAAACGCATTCAATCATTAATTACAACCAGATTTACTTATTTTCCAAAGAGATCTAATCAGCTGTCATGAGAAGATTTGAATGGAAAATAGTTTTAGGGTTTTATGATGTCCAAGCCCAGTTGAATGCTTCTATAAAAAGGGACATGGAAAACCTGATTTGATACACAAGAAATATAGAGAGAAATATTGAGAGAGAATAATGGTTTGTGTCTTGTGTGGTCGTGTGACTTGTAAGCCATTCAATTCATCCATAGATGATTGAATTGGTCTGATTTGTGAGTTGTAATTTGTCACTCAAAGCTTCTAAGCATGAGTGTGTGTCTACTTGATTGAAGCTGCTAAGTAAGATCAAGTGTGTGTCTTTGAAGAATGTCTTCTTTTCATAAGTAATTGTTGTTTATTATCACTGGTGTGATTGAGGGGGAGTGAGTGGGATCTCATATCTAAGAGTTCTTAGGTAGAAATCATACGGGTAGAGATTAGGTGAAAAGGACTTTAACTTGTGGAGTGTACTGAGAGTCTTTGAACTAATTCTATTTAGTGGATTTTCTTCCTGGCTTTGTAGCCCCCAGACGTAGGTGAGTTGCACCGAGCTGGGTTAACAATTTCTTGTGTCTCTTGCATTACTATTCTTTATCTTTATCCTGTTTGTTTTACTCAGATATTAGTGTCGTGACATTACCTTCGACATCTCATATCTGATACCAGAAATTTAGATATACTTCAAATCTCCAACTATTTCATCTTCTACAAAAATTCAGAATTGTATTTCTTGATTACAACTTATTTTTAGGATTGTTAAGAATAAGTTTGTAAGGTTTTATCCTTGCTATCCAGTGTGTGGATGCAAGAGGTCTATTTGTGAGAATTTGAGTCTCGATTGGACTTTAAACATTGTAAATCCAAGAGGATTGTTCTTGGTGTGTTAGAATTAGATAGAAAGGCCTTAAGGTGTCTTGTCTAGGAATCTAACATTATAGTAAATTCTCTTTCGTGTTGAAAGGGGAGTGTAGTACTCTCGATCTGTGAGGGGAACCACTATACATCGTGGTGTTCTTTACTTTCCGCACTTTACCGCTTTTCATCACATAAGCATCTCAAGAAAGTAAAAATCAATAAACCGTAAAAAATCTGGAAAATCGTCTAAGTGCCTCATTCACCCCCCATCTAAGGCACTCCTTAAACTTGCATTCATTTCACGAGATGCACACAATCAAATATATCTTTCAATGAGACCCAAACTTCGAACTATTAACTTTATTTATTTTATATTTTAAAAAAATATATAAATATATCTCCCTCGCCATTTTTCCATTAATCACCTTCTAAATATTAAAATTCCTTCTGAATAAACACGAAAGAAGAGGACCGTTGGAATTTAGAATTCCAGCAGGAACCCTCGAATGATCATTCCCGAGCCATATGTTTTGGGTTAACCGTTCATTCTTTCTTTCGTTCTTAAAACACTTAAATTAACTTGAACAAAATAAGGGCCGTTGGGATCAAGCATTATGGCGTAACTCTTTGAACAATTGATTCTTGTCGAGCATTTGTTGTCTATTAAACAATTTTCATAATTAATCTTGAATGAAAAAGGACAGTTGGAATCTAGCATTCCGGTGGAACCCTGAGTGATTCATCCCAAGGATTATATCTTGTTCTCATCAAATGTTCGTCATTCATCTAAAATACATCCAACCAATCAAACTCTCTTTTCTCACCACCGTGTGATCTTAAAAACTTTTATAAACGAAAGACATCTTGTCTTAAGATGATGCAAAGCAATGCTTCATCTATAATCATTGAGTTGAGATCAGTGATGTTTTCCCATGAATGTTGATACCTAGAAATCTATTCAATGTGATGCAAAGGTCCGCTCCTCACATGTTTTGGGTAAAATAATGTTTTTCGTCGATTAATACAAAATAGCTTTCACTATAATCGACCAATAAACAAACATTTTCTATCCATAACTACGAAAACCTTGAATTCTCTATTGCACCCGGAGATACGTAGAAGCGGGATTAGGAAATCTTGTCAGTCCCATTAATAAAAAAATTAGGTTTAATTCCTTTCTCCTTTGCCCCCCTAAATATAAAAACATTTTTAGGTCGTTTTTCATTAATAAAAAAACAAAACCATTTCTCTTCACTCTCTTTTTCTATCCCAAATAAGTAGAAGGTTAGAAACTCACATAAGCTAACACTCATTCGACACTAACTAAATGGTTCCTATTGAGTACAACAGACGTGAGGGGTGCTAATACCTTCTCCTTGCTAATCGACTCCTGAACTCAGATATTGGTTGTGGTGAACATATCTTATACTTTCTTTTAGGGGTTTTATCAATATTTTCCCTTTCCCTCTTTGGGAATAAATAACATTTTGTGGCGACTTTGTTCAGTCCATCTCGTGAGTGTGTGATTGCGCTTCGTGAGCGTCGTGTTCTCATTTTTTGAGGTGCAGTAGATGGCGACTCTGTTGGGGAAATGAACATCTCATAAGCGAGTTGACCCTAGTTTAGTTAGGTTTTTGTATGTGTGTTAGTTTTGTTTGTTTCCTTTTTCTACTTTGATATATGGTTTTCTTTATCTTTACTTTATCGTATTTTTATATCTGTATATATATCTATGTGTGGGTTTTGGGATCCGATATCATGAATAAAGCTCTACACCCGAGCTTTAGAAAAAGAAGAGAGAACACATAAGTTAGAATTTAAAATTGTGTAGTGTTAGTCCCCAAGGGCCACTCCTTGTGTGTGTAGCATGAAGACTCCCCTAGAGTATACCTGTTTGTAGATCTCATTATAAGATAGCTAGCTTGTCGTATGACGTTAATTCATGAAGGGTCTATGACTCTAAGATCCCATCTTAGAACCAGTTTATGCTTTGGAGGTTGCGTAATGTTGGACTCCAAAAGTCCCTCCTTGTTGCACCCAACATGAAAACTCCACTCATAAGAGACCTTTCGTCACTCTTGTCATAAAACAGTTAGCCTATTGCATGATTTTGATACAATTATGGTCCATGACTCTGGGAACCTTATCCAAAAACATAGAAATTATCATGTGAGTGGGTTTATGGGTAACCAACTTAGAACTATCTGTTAAGGAGCCTACTGAATAGGGTGTTTTGAGTTACCTTATGATATCTCAAAACCAAATATTATGCATTCATGATCATCTGCATAATCATACATATTTTTTTTCCAGGGAATCTTTGAACACATAGTTGTTAGCACAAAAGTTTGTAATGGGTTCAGATAGAAGAAAAGCATTACCATTCAAAGCCAAAATGCCAGACATTGCCAACATATCAAGACTTTTAAGTGAGCTTCCCTCATGCTTCAGGGTTACTTTGCAAGGAAAGTTTGGCCAGATTTTGGACCTCCTCTCAGTAGATGTTCAAACACCAACCATCACCGCTTTGGCTTAGTTCTATGATCCTCCGTTTCGAAATTTCTTATTCTAAGACTTTCAGTTGACTCCAACTTTGGAAGAATTTGAAATACTTTTATGATTTTCTATGAAATGAAGGACACCATACAATATGATTAGTCAGATACCTAAGGTAGAAAATCTAGCCCTTGCACTTCATATCCCCGCCTCTAATGCATTGGCTAATTGGAAGAAAATGGATAATCTCTTTGGTTTTTGGAGGGCTTACCTAGAAGAAGAAGCAAAAAGGTTGTTTTTAGTACGTTATCGTGATGCATTGGAAAACATATTAGCCCTTCTTATATATGGGCTAGTATTTTTCTCAACCTATGAAGGTTTCATAGACTCAGCTGTCATTAGTGTCTTTTGGGTCGTTTGGAAGGATAAAAAAAATTTGGTGCCTCCACTCATAGAAGACACTTTGCATACCTTGTATGCTCGACATGAGAAGAAGAATGGAATATTAATATGATGTATTCCATTGCTCTATAATTGGCTTATATCATGTGTGTTCAAGCCTAATGCTCATATCAGTGAAATGTCCAATGGGGATTGGGCTAGAACTTTAGTGTCTTTGTCTAGTAAGGATATCCCTTGGTACCGATACAAGTTAAATGTTGAAGAAATCATTGTCAGTTGTGGTAGTTTCCCAAATGTACCACTAACAGGATCTAAAGTTTGCATCAGCTACAACCCCATGTTAGCTTTGCGACAATTTGAATACCCTATTCTTGGGAAACCTGGTGATAAAGAGTTAGAAGAGATGGTTTTGAATTATATGGGAACCAATGATCCAACTTTACTCCATAAGATCGTCCGATATTGGGAGAAAGTTCATACTAAAGGGACAGAGTTAGCAAAGAAGAGTGGTGCAACAAGGGTACCTTATCAGCAAAGGGTCTCGGAGAGGGTCAAAATTGTAAAGCTCCATTTTTCTATAGAGATTCCTCCAAAGTCTACTTCACCCGAACCAATCCTTTTTTCTCTTGAAGAGGTGGAAGAAATTCGAGCCATGATGGCTAGCCTTTGAAAGGAGAAGGAAGATCTGCAATTTGAACTCTACAAGGAAATTGGAAAAAATATGATTCTCAAAAGGAAGAGAAACCAGAGGAAAGAACTTTTGAAGGAGAGTTGTAAGAAGAACAAAGTTGAGCAAGACCTCAAGGAGATAGTCTTGGAGTGCCTAGATCAGGTTGATAATGGATTGGGTTCACTCCATGATCAGTTAGCTAAAGCCAAAAGAGATAGACAATAGTGGAAGCGTTGGTGGGACCTAGATGCTAAGCAAAAGAAGGAGGTAAGGGGGGAGCTTGAGGCCTAAATCCAAGAAATGAGGAAGCAACTCCGAAGCTCCAGAGATGAAGTGGTACGTGAAAGACGCTTTAAGGAACAAGCCCAAAGAGCCTCTCAAATCTGTCATAGGGTTTGAGAAGAGAAGTGTAATGAGCTAATACCAACAAGAAGCTAGCCAGTTATTGGAAGGAACAATATGAATCTCTGAAGAGCCAAAGCATGGGTTGGCTAAATGAGAGGAGGCATTTGAATGAGATATTGGACGAGTACGAACGCACCATCAACCTTCTGTAACCAAGCGTTGTTGCATACCATACGAAGTTGGCTAAAATCATAGAGTTTTGTAATGGCATGGGCAAAGACTTACCATGGAAATTAGATAATTCTCTAGAGGACATGGATGAAAATAACACTCATCCCTTGGCTCGTGGCCTTGTTTTGCTTTGTGAAAGGAAGATGTGAAGATTCAAAGAAGAACTGAAAGCCCACAAAGAGTGAGTTGCTAAGAAGACTCTTTGCTTTGTTTACTTTGTACTATTTCTAATCCCTGTATTTCGCTTAATATTTTGTACCTGCTTTGACTATGTACTCAGTGAAGGAGAAGAGCGATCCAAAATGCAGCGGAATTTAAAAATTTCTCCTTTAGTGATCTTTACGAATGGGCATGATCAGTGATATAATCGTTACCTCTTGTGGCGATTGAAACCTTTGATGCAGATCTATGAAGCGATCATGAATGTTGAATGGTGACAACGCCTCTACTCAGTCCACACGAACGGATTCCTTCAATCTTAGTGCTAGCTGCTACGAATGAAGGCTTTGAGTGAGAGAGAGAGAAACGAAATTGCAACTACACAAATGCTTCTGCACAAGGGTTCTATTTATAGAACCACTTGTGTGGGCTGCAAGCTAAAAAGCCCACTTAAGTATATGTGGCCCATATCTTATAATATGCCAAAATCACTTAAGCATGTGGTACCTTACCATATTTCGTATTCAACTTAAGTACACCGTACCTTACGATGTTCTACAATTCACTTAAGTGCACCGTACCTTACGGTGTTCCTTAGTTACTATATCTCTCATTAATTCCTCCTTTTGTGTGTGACCCTGTAGGTTTTCGCGGCATTGGCAATTATCTTAAATCATGTATTTAACATAATAAACAGTGAGCGCTATCTAGCAACACATCACGGCTACCTAAGACACGAAAATGTCATGTGATATGACAAATCCTTTTGTGATAATACTTATGTGTACAATTACCCTTTTGCCCTTATGTCTATATTGAACACAAGGCATAGACCGTGTCATCTTTATCCAGTTCAATATTGGCCCCGTAGACATTTATCTTGTTACGCAGGATGGGCAAATTCTATCTAGGTCACTCATGTCCCTCAGCATGCTTCATGGAGTACCCATCAACTATCTTTATGGTCATCCAGTTACGGACAATGTTTGATTAGCAATAAGGCACTCGACTCTACATCTAGGGTCCATAGTGATTTCAGGTCGAAGGGTGGTATACACCATTATCACCATGAGAATAACTTATGACACTTTGCATAACATTCTATATAGTATTCTCATAGCGGGTCAATCCAGTATAAATATTACTCTTAATATTCATACCTATGTTTAAGACTTGATAACTCCTTATCCATGACCCATGAGATGTGATCATCAGCCTATATACATAATAGTCTTAATGCTTTAATGTTATCCCACTTCACAATAAAGCTCAACTACGGATGCTTTAAGAATAGTGTCCTTATGTTTAATGGAATCTCATGATTAAGTCACACTTGATACATTAAACGGACTAGTTATTCTATGGACTTTATTAAACAAACATAATAAATAAAAAGCCTTTCATTATTAATAAATAATTCGATACGAGTACCAAAAGTATTGGCCTCTAGGGCTTACATTAACACTCAGTACTTTTTGGCCTCATTTAATGAATGGGTGTTGACTTTTTGCATCAGTTTCTGACTTTTGTCTTCTATTTTGTTCATATTACTTTCAAGTGTGTGCCTAACAACTACAAAGTTTATAAGAATCCTTGAAAATAAAACAAAATAAACATAAAAATTTCATAATGAAAATTCATACATACATTCATGCATTCTCCAAAATAAAGAAACTCATTTCATTTTCATCTTCCAGTTGTTCCACACTGAGTCCTCAACACCACTACAACACTCGAGCCAACGCTCGTCAAAGGATGGCAGATCAAGAACAAGAGTTGGAAAGAATGACATCAGATCTCGAGGACCTACGATGAAATATGGTTCAAGACATGGAGATGCTTCAAGTCATTAGAGCCAAGTTGGACACTCAAGCAACTGTCGTCTCAAAGATCTCTGGTCCTACCTTGGAACCCTAACCCGCAAGAACGGTGCCTGATACTTGGTCAATCTTAGGTTTAACTCCTGGTTCCGCACCTCGAGTTGAATGAGTCTCTGGAATTGTACAGTCTACTCAACAGACAATACCTCTACCAGCTGCCAACATGGCTCATCATGTGGTCCACACATTTGTATCACCTGTTGTCCATGCACGTGTGCAACCTTATTTCGAAGAGCAACAACATGCTCTGATTTTTTTGACGAAGAGGAAGAAAGGCATGAAGACATAAAAGGGATGAAGGAGAATTTCCAAATTCTTGAGAAAAGATTAAGGGCTATGGAAGGTGATAAAGTCTTTGGTGCTGCCGCTAGGGAAATGCGCCTAGTATCAGACTTGTGATTCCCGCAAAATTCAAGACCCCTAACTTCGATAAGTACAAGGGCCACTCATGCCCCAAAAGTCATCTCATCATGTACTATCGGAAAATGGATGCACATGTCGAGGATAATAAACTTATGATACATTTCTTCCAAGATAACTTGAAGGGTGCTCCCTCTAAGTGGTATTTAAGCCTTGATCAAAGTAGAATTCATTGTTTCCAAGAATTATTTGACGCTTTTATCCAGGATTACAAATATAACATGGATATGGCCCTAGATAGGAGGAAAATTCTCAGCATGTCCCAGAGATATAACAATTCTTTCAAGGAATATGCACAACGATAGAGAGAGGTGGACTCGCAAGTTGAACCACCCTTTGTTGAGAAAGAGTTAGCATATTGGTTCATGGATACTGCAAAGCCTATGTTTTATGAAATAATGGTGAGTAGTGTCTTGGCAAGTTTCTCTGTCTTGGTTGTTGTGGGCATCGAGGTTGAGCTCGGACTAAAAAATGGAAAAATGATAATCGCCACTGAAACATCCAGTAACAATGTTAAAAAACTTTCTGGAGGTTTTCAGAGAAAAAAGATGGTGAAACGAGTGTTGTGTCAACCAGTCAAGGAAGAAATCACTCGTGGAGGAAGCAACAACGACAAATTGCCCAACAACAATTGATTTATCCAGTGCAATATGCTTAACAATTGCATGTGGCAGCAGTCACACCGACATTCAACCAACCACAAGCTCCTGTCTATTAACATGTTCAACAAGCACCAGTATATCAATAAGCACCTATGGCGCCAATTCCTATGGAATCTAGTGAATTATGCACGTGTTTGCTGTAGAAAGGACTAGTGAATCCAAGATCTTTGGGTCCACCACCTGATCCTCTGCCACCCTGGTTTAACATAAATGATCACTGCCCTTTCCATAAGGGAGCTCCCCCAAGCATGATCTAGAAGGATGTTTTACATTGAAAAGCAAAGTGCAAGAGTTGATGATGTAAGTTTAAGGAGTGCCTTAGAGGGGGGTGAATAAGGAACTTAGACTATTTTCCGGATTTTTGACGGTTTATGATTTTTTACTTTCTTGAGATGCTTATGTGATGAAAAGCAGTAAAGTGCAGAAAGTAAACAACACCATGATGTATAGTGGTTCCCCTCACAGATCGAGAGTACTCCACTCCCCTTTCAACACGAAAGAGAATTCACTATAATGTTAGATTCCTAGACAAGACACCTTAAGGCCTTTCTATCTAATTCTAACACACCAAGAACAATCCTCTAGGATTTACAATGTTTAAAGTCCAATCGAGAATCAAATTCTCACAAAAAGACCTCTTGCATCCACACACCGGATAGCAAGGATAAAACCTTACAAACTTATTCTTAACAATCCTAAAAATAAGTTGTAATCAAGAAATACAATTCTGAATTTTTGTAGAAGATGAAATAGTTGAAAATTTGAAGTATATCAATTTATCAATTAATCTTCTCCTTTGTACCACTTAATTCTCACAATGATTATACAAGTGTTCTTTGTATGGAATGAAACTATGATGCTTAAAATGAAAGTTTATGCAAGGTTTCACTCTTCAGAAAATTTGGAAGACCACTGAAAAATGTTTGAAAGAATGTGTGTAATTGATTTGAAATTTTTGCAAGGAGGTTGATTTTGTAAGAACAAAAATTGTTCTACAACAGATTCCTTGATTTTGATGATAACAAAGGATGAAACCAAAAATGGCACCCTAACGAAAAGTTTCTAAGTGTGCAGGGTTCTAAAGATAGAAGAAATAAATCTGATGATGTCATCAGATGCACAACAAGATCAGATACAATTTATCAAGTATCAGAAGCATCTAAAGTGGAATCTCGTTTCAAGAAGCTCTGACTCTGGACAAAACTGCAAAGTATCAGAAGCATCTGAACATGAAGTAAAGTCTAGAAGCTCTGATTCTGGAGAAACGTTATCAGCGCCATCTGAACTCTCAAGAGATCAACATCAGAAGCAAGATTCCAAGATTCTCCAAAAACACAAATACTCTGATTATGGATTTGCTAATCATGAAAGAGTAACGTTGAAGACAAGTAAAGATTTTCAAATTGGATTTCCTGATTAAGAAAGAGACGTTAATCTCCGCTTCCAAGAGAAAAGATACTACTTGTGGTAAGTAGTCACTTCAAAGATGAAAAGTTAAACTGCAGAAGCTATTTAAGTGATGGAGTAAACTCAGTTTAATATCCACCAGATTCAACTCTACTCCAACTCATATATAAATAGAGATGCAATCAACATTCAGTAACATGAAATCAACTAGCCAAAACTATACTGAATTATTTCACGCTCAAGAAAATCATCTTTGCTCTCAAAGATTTTCACTAAGCTTTTGCTTATTAAGTGAAAAATCTGTTCTTAAGTTTGTAATACTTGCTTTCTTAGAAGCACTCTAGATTACATATCTTGTATCTAATTTTTATTTGATTTCCTCAAGTGACTCTTTGTAGTCAGTAGACTTGAGAAGACTAAGAGATTTTCTTCTCTCTTAGGTGTTGTTTGTAATCTTTCAAGATTAGTGGATTAAGTCCTTGTTGAAGGCGAAATCACCTTGGCCGGGTGGACTGGAGTAGCTTTGTGTTATAAGCGAACCAGTATAAAATCATTGTGTGATTTTTATTTTGAAAAGCGCTTATTTTTCAAACAATTCAAACCCCCCCTTTCTTGTTTTTCTCACCTTCAGATTTGAAATCTGAAAAAAAATGATGTATATATATTGTTTAAACACCTCCTCAAATGGATGCAATCACCCAAAGGATGCCATGGTTCATGGTAAAGAAAATAGAAAAGTTTCCATGAAGAGATGCACTGATTTTTGCCTCTAGTTCAGTGGTAATCGATTACCTTAATATGGGTAATCGGTTACTTGCCTCCAACGTGCAAAAATATTTGAATTTTTCACAGAGTAATCAATTACCTGAAAATGGATAATCGGTTACTTGTCTCCAACGTGCAAAAATATTTGAATTTTACATAGAGTAATCGGTTACCTTAAAATGGATAATCGATTACTTCATCCCAGATTTAAAAAATAGCTTTAAAAATGAAGTGTTATGATTTCTTTGATGCATAAAATTACTTCCAATGATTATGGCATGAATGAGACATGTTTTGAACACTTTTATAATCATTTAGAGGTCAAGTGTTATACCTATTCATTTGAAATACGAATCTTCATGAGTTTCATCGAGACTTGATCCTTTAGTTGAAAACTTCCTTCATGAGCTTGAATCTTGATCAATCCTTTTTGTTAATCAATCTTAGACTTGTAGAGAAGTTTGTCGTCATCAAAACATTTGAGAAGTCATGTCTTCACAATCTCCCCTTTTTTGATGATGACAACCAAAAAAAATGAAAGTTCGATCCAAGCATGTTTCTCTAGTAAATGCTCCCCCTTAATTGATGATTTAAGGAGTCTTTTGAAATCTGCATTTTGTTAGAGAGAAACAAAAAACAAAGAAATAACACAATAACAATCTCTTCTCCCCCTTTGTCATTAACAAAAAGGGTGAAATAAGTAACAATATGCAAACAACATACACCAAGCACCACATAACACAAGAATGAAACAAAAGATAATATAAACATAATATAAAATTCTGGAAGAAACAGTGGTAATCGATTACTCTAAAATGGGTAATCGGTTACATAGTTTAAAAACGCATGAGGAAGGCAAAAACATGCAGGGTAATCGATTACCCAATATGGAGTAACCGATTACTCTAAGAGAAAAGTGAAAAACAATAGCTTTGCACAACCCAAAGTTTGAAGGATATCCAAAAAAAATTAAGTTTGACAAGGTAATATACATACTAATGCAATTTTGAGTGAAAAAAAATTTATCAAAAAATTAAATTTACCTAATATAAAATCAACAAAAGGCAAAAATTTCATATACACATTTTAAAGAGAAATTTCACAAATAAAAAAATATTAAAAACTTGTGTACCTTGGCCTCATTATAATGTATAGTGAATAATTATGGAAGATTTATATATCACCTTCATCCAAAATGCCAAGTTCTCTTCGAATCTTATAAAATGGTTCTTTTACGAGTGGTTTTGTGAAAATGTCCACTAGTTGATTATGAGTATCGACAAAGGTAACTTCGACATCGCCTTTAAGCACATGATCACGAAGGAAATGGTGTCGAATGTCTATGTGTTTGGTCCTTGAGTGCATGACAAGATTCTTTGTAATATTAATCTCACTTGTGTTGTCGCATCAGAGTGATATGCATCCAAGATCGATTCCATAGTCACTTAATTATTGCTTTAGCCAAATATTCTATGTACAACAACTACCCGCTGCTATGTATTTTGCTTCAGCCGTACTAAGAGCAACACACGCTTGTTTCTTACATGACCATGAGACTAATGCATTACCAAGGATGTGACATGTTCCACTAGTACTTTTTCTAGCTGTTTTACAACCTGCATAATCTGCGTCAGAATAACCAATAAACTTACAAACACTACCTTTAGGATACCATAAGTCAACGTTGGTTGTTCCTTTGAGATACTTCATGATTCTTTTGACCGTCGAGAGATGTGACTCCTTTGGATTTGCTTGGAAGCGAGCACATAAACACATGTTAAACATTATGTCAGGATGGCTTTCCGTCAAATATAATAAAGAACCAATCATACCTCGATACTTCGTAATATCAATTGACACATCTGATTCGTCTTGATCAACATAGGTTCCGGAGCCCATTGGTGTTGACATTGCTTTACAACCATCCATTTCAAATCTCTTTAACAACTCTTTGCAATACTTTGATTGGTTGATAAAGATTCCGTCTTTTAGTTTCTTGATTTGCAATCCAAGGAAGTAGTTCATCTTTCCCATCATAGACATTTCAAATTCACCTTGCATTATCAACGCAAATTCTTCACATAGTTCTTTGTTGGTTGAACTGAAGATTATGTCGTCTACGTAGACTTGAACAAGTAAGGTGTTCCCTTTTATCTTCTTGATAAATAAAGTCTTGTTTAATTTTCCTTTTTCAAAACCTTTTTCACATGGAAAATGACTTAGACGATCATAACATGCCCTTGGTGCTTGTTTTAATCTATATAGCGCTTTCTTCAATTTGTATACATGTGAAGGATGCTTGAAGTCTTCAAAGCTCGGGGGTTGTTTGACATAGACTTCTTCGTTGATGTAGTCGTTCAAGAAGGCACTTTTGATGTCCATTTGAAATAACTGAAAATTCAATGAACATGCGTAAGCAAGTAATAAACGAATAGCTTCTAACTTTGCAACCGGAGCGAAAGTTTCTTCAAAGTCGATTCCTTCTTCTTGGTTATACCCTTGAGCGAACAATATTGCTTTGTTTCGAACAATTATTCCATTCTCATCAAGTTTGTTCTTAAACACCCATCTTGTTCCAATGATGTGCTTACCACTTGGTCTAGAAACAAGTTCCCAAACTTGATTTCTCTCGAATTGGTTTAATTCTTCTTGCATAGAAACAATCCATTGATCATCTCCTAGAGCTTCATCAATTTTAGAGGGTTCTATTTGCGAAACGAAAGCCATGTTTAAGCATGCATCCTTGAGATTCAATCTTGTAGCAACACCTTGACTAATGTCACCAATTACTTTGCCAATAGGATGATCTTTATGAGTCCTTCATTCCTTAGGTAGATCATTTTCATTTGACTCTTGTTGAATTGGTTCTTCTTGATTCTTGTTTGAAGTATCTTCTTTAGGAATTTCTACAAAATCATCATCATCATCACAAACAATAATTTCCTCTTTCGAGGGGTTAGATTCGTCAAACTTAACATGCATGGATTCTTCTATATTTAAAATTCTTTTATTATAAATTCTATATGCTTTACTTGTAAGAGAATAACCAAGAAAAATACCTTCATCCGATTTTTCGTCGAACTTACCAAGGTTGTCTTTGTCATTGTTAAGGACAAAGCACTTGCATCCAAAGATATGAAAGAAAGCAATGTTGGGTTTCCTTCCTTTGAAGAGTTCATATGGAGTCTTCTTTAGGATATTTCTTATGTTAACTCTATTACTTACAAAACATGTCGTGCTAACCGCATCCGCCCAAAAATACTTAGGAAGATTTAAGTCGCTAAGCATTATTCTTGCAAGTTCCACCAATGACCTATTATTTCTTTCAACTACTCCATTTTGTTGAGGAGTCCTTGGAGCCGAGAAGTTGTGAAATATTCCTTGATCTTCACAAAAGTCTTCAAAAGAGGTATTCTGGAATTCTCCACCATGATCGCTTCTTATGGAGGCAATTGTTAATGATTTCTCATTTTGAATTTGCTTTGCATACTTCTTGAACGCTTTGAATGCATCACTTTTTTGCACTAAAAAGAATGTCCAAGTATATCTAGAATAATCATCAACAATAACTAAAGCATATAAGTTACCTCCGAAGCTTCTTGTTCTTGATGGACCAAATAAGTCCATATGTAACAATTGTAGTGGCCTAGAAGTGGACACCACATTCTTGGATGTGAAAGTTGATTTGGTTTGCTTCCCCTTTTGACAAGCATCGCAAAGTCTATCTTTGATGAATTTTATCTTTGGAAATCCAATGACAAGGTCATGTTTTACTAACTTATTCAAGTGCTCCATGTGAATGTGAGCAAATCTCTTATGCCATAACGATGAGTCGTTGTTATTTGCCACAAGACACTTAACCTTCAAAGAAATATCATTAAGGGAAATCATGAAAATATTATTAATTCGCTTACGTATAAGCATTACCTCTTGTGTGACTTCGTCTTCAATTAAACATTCATCTTTTGTGAACCTTATTTTGAATCCTTTGTCTCAAAGTTGGCTTATGCTTAAGAGGTTGTGCTTTAGTCCTTCGACATATAGCACATTTTCGACGGATATGAAATTTGGTGCACCTATTTTGCCTATGCCAAGAATTCTTCCTTTGTTGTTATCTCCATAAGTAACATAACCCTTGACCTTAAGCATTAGATTTGAAAATTTGTGCACATCACCAGTCGTATGCTTGGAGCACCCACTATCCAAATACCAAAGATTTGATGTGGCCTTCAAGCATACCTACAAAACAAAATTATGTTTTGTTAGGTACCCAAATTGCTTTGGGTCCTTCATGATTAGTACCTTTCACAACCCATACATAATTCCCTTTTGCTGGACTAAATTTTCTAACATAGCAAGCATTAGGTGTATGGCCAATAATCCCACAATAAAAGCAAGTTGGTTCAAAATTGCTTTTATATCTAGGAACATAAGACTTTTTCTTTGTAAACCTTTTCTTTTTAGAACGTTGATGCACAATTTTTGGTGTGTTGACTCTTTCTTTTGGAGATTGATCCTTAGGCCTTACAAAGATAGTTTTATTTGAACTTGGTTTAGAAAATTTGGAGTAACCAAGTCCACTTTTGTCATTTGAGTACCTTTGTTGGCTAAGAACCCCTTCCAAACCAATTTATCATTTTTCATACCTTTCAAGTACTCTTTTAAGTTAGACAATTTGGAAAGAGAGAGACTCACACTTTAGACATACAAAATTCTTCTTTTCACTAATCATCTTTTGTTTTTCACTTTCAAAATCTTTTTCAAAAATTTCAATCTTTTCTTCAAAGGAAGAAATTTGTTTCTTTTGAGATGATATAGTTTTACAAAGAATTTTGCATTCATTTAACAATTCATTAATTGCATCTTGTGCATCATCATCAAAAAGAGAAAAATCATTACTAACCTCTTCTTCATCATCGGAATGATGAGAAGCCATTAGCGCCAAGTTTGCACATTCCTCGCTATCCGATCCGGATGAAGTACTAATTTCATTATCCTCCCATGCAACATATGCCTTTTTGTTCTTGAAATCCTTCTTTCTTTTGAATCCGCCTTTCTTTGAAAGTTTAGGACATTCCGGCTTTATGTGGCCTTGCTTTCCACATTCGTAGCATCTTATATCTTGCGTATATGTGGTGGTATCCTTTTTCCTGAAATGTCTATTCTTTTTAGCGTTAAAGGATTTATCATTTTTGTTAAAGAACTTACCAAGCCTTTTAACAAGGAGCATGAAATTCTCATCTTCCTCCAATGCGTCATCATCTTTATCTTCTTTTGAGTCTACCTTCAAGGCAATTCCTTTAGATTTCTTTTCTTAACTTTCATGTTTCTCAAGCCTACCAAGTTCTAACTCATGTTCTTGAAGTTTTCCAAAGAGTGATGCGGACGTCATTGTTGAAAGACTTTTCTTTTCGGAGATAGCTGTCACCTTCGGTTGCCATTCTCGAGTCAATGATCTTAGTACTTTAAGATTGAGATCGTCATTTGTAAATGTTTTTTCGAGAGCAATCAAGTGGTTAGTCAAGTGAACAAATCTCTTTTGTAGCGCCACGATGGATTCTCCGGGCAGCATTCTAAACATCTCATATTCTTGACTTAATATATTCAACCTTGATATCTTTACTTCGGAGGTGCCTTCATGTGTCTCCACTAAGGTGTCCCATATTTGTTTCGCCGATTTGCATTGAGATATGCGGAAGAACTCGTCCATGCTTAAATCACTTTGAAGAATGTTTATTGCTTTCTTTTAATTTAAGATTTTTTTCTTATCATCTTCATCATATGAACTCTTTATCTTTGGAGTACCAATGCCATTGACCATACTCATCGGATTATGCGGACCATCTTCAACGGCTTCCCATATTCCTTCTCCGTGGGCTTCTAAATGTGCCTTCATGCGGATCTTACAAAAATCGAAATATTCTCCAGAGAAAAGTGGTGGTTTGCTACTACTTCCACCGTCTTTGAAAACCGGATCCGTGCTTGCGGAAGCCATGCGGATCTTTTAGGAACATGTTACCTATAACCTGCTCTGATGCCAATTGTAAGTTTAAGGAGTGCCTTAGAGGGGGGTGAATGAGGCACTTAGACTATTTTCCGGATTTTTTACGGTTTATGATTTTTTACTTTCTTGAGATGCTTATGTGATGAAAAGTGGTAAAGTGCAGAAAGTAAAGAACACCATGATGTATAGTGGTTTCTGTAAGACCCTAATTTTGACCCTAAGATCCCTCATGGCATCATACCATTGCATTTTGCATTTGCCTCAAGGATCATAGCATCTTGACTCCTAACCCTATGGTGGGACTTGTGTGAGTGGTTTGAGACCACCAAGCATGCTTGAATTGTATATTATTGATTTTCTTATTTTGTTTACTAACCAAAAGCACAAAAATATGTCACTAACTTTGTTTATTTTGTAGTTTGAGCAATCATAAGATCTGAGGCTCCTAGGAGGTCCATATGCTCAAAGAATGGCCAGATGAAGTTTAAAGCAAGCATGAGAATGGTTCACAAGGCTCTCAATTATCATATATGCCTCCCAAGTATCTTAATTTGTCAATTTGATCAAAGCAAACCAAAGGGTTTGAGGCTTGTTTCCCAAGGAAACCCTAATTCAGTTGTGCATTGATTGTGCCTTGCTCATGAAGTAACCTCAACCCATGATCAAATATAATCAAGTTAAGTTCTTTAATTCATCATTTCATGCATATTTGATCTTATTTGAGTGTCCTCAATCATGCATTCATCAAGATTTGAGGTATGGACTTGAGAAGTTGATCAGTCAATTCATCTGACTATTTTGAAATCCACTGAGACCTAACTTTTAATGTGTTTGTAAAATTAAGATGACCCCAAGATCAAATATGTTCTTAAGAACTATATTAACAACTTTTATGTTCATCCAAAATTGATTTGAAGCTTGGAAGGTCATCATCCATTTCAAAACATTATAGGTCATTTTGAGTGAAACCCTAATTTTAGGTTAACTTCCCAAGGACATAACTCATTCATTTTTCATGATTTTGAGGTGGGATCAAATGCATTGGAAATTTAAAGATCTCTACTTCATTTGTTATGTTGAACAAAGTTTCATAATCCTAAAATAAATACATGTGATAATGCAAAACATTATAGGTCACTTTGGACCAAAGTCATTGAAATGTGAAAAAGTCCAACTTCAAATGCCCATACCTTTCTCATTAAAAATCCAAATGATGCAAAATTTAATTCAAAATTGATTTTCTTGAAAATATCTACAACTTTTATGTTTAAGGTTTTGTCATTTGAAGCTTTCATCATTGAAACAGAAGGGCTTGAAGTTGGCCCATTTTGTAAATTTTCACATGCGCACATGTTTTGCACCTTGAACTTTATGACCAATTTTCACTAATTTCCCAATTCCAAATGGATTTTTGTTCAACATAACAGTTTATCCTCATGTCAATAACTTTCCAACCATTACCCACAAGGCCATATTTCATTTTGGGAAAATGCATTTTCTAAGAGATGAAGAATTATGTGCATTTTTAGAAACCATTTGAAAACTCCATGCACAAGCCAAATCAATTACATTTGCACGTCCATTTCATCTTATTATGACTTCAGCATGCCAAAGCAATTGGATTTGGGCCCTTCATGCGCCTGTACAGGCCCATGCATTGAGGCCTTCATCACACATGCACATGAAATTCTCATGACTTGCCTTGCCTTTTGCTATAAATAGAGTTGCATACCTTCATCATTTTACAACCTTAAGGCGCCTCATATCCTGCAGAAATCAATCCAAACCTCACTCTAAAGGAATTGTGCAATTTCACTTTCATTTTTCAGATCCAATTTTCAACTTCATTGGTTGATTGTTGGACTTAAATTCCTTAGTATTGCTCCATCTCCATCTCAAGAACACACTGCAATCAATAGTTGAAAGGAATCGTGCTTCATAGATCTGCATTTCCAAGGTTGATGCTCAAACTTTTTTCAATCGAAATTCACTGATTCTTGCTTATTTCTTGTGTTTATTGGCTTGGTTGAAGTCCTCTCATAAGAGGCATTTGAATTGTGCATTTAATTTTGTAAATCCATTAAGTTCAGATTAAACACCATGATTTTCTCTCTCTGGTTTCTCTTCCTATGAGAGTCTAGAGGAGAAACCAATGGTACAGGGGTGATGTATATCACCCCAGCTTTCCAATGATATGATGATCGCTTCATTTGGTTAAGTTTCCATACCTGCAACTTCCACCGGAGATGGTGTGCTCGCCGAAGAAGACGGTGGTGTACACCACCGTCCCCAGCGCCAGATTGAATATGGACCCTTGGATCTTATCTCCAATTTAAATCGTGGCCCTCAGATGTTATGACTATTTTTAATTCAAGGTGTTTCTCATTGACTAAGGCTTATGGTGAGCGCGAGCATGTGGATCATTTGATGTGTCAGGTCAATTAATGAGATTGGATCTAACGCACCAGATTTTTTTCTATTTTCTGATTTAATCCATTTTATTTCTTTATTTCATTTTATTTCAAAAAATCATAACTCTTTCATTTTAATTCCAAAAAATATGGGACCAATTGCATTATTTTCCTTTTTAATTCTAGTTTTTGAAAATGATTTTTAATATTTTTTATTTTGTCATTTGATATTTTTTGTGAATTTTCTCTTTTCTGGTTATTTTTAATTCATTTTGAATAGTTTCCAATATTCAAAAAATACAAAAATATTTTATTAACCTCTTTGAATGATGATGAATCTATGAAAATATTCTCATCAATTTATTAATTGATTTGAGATTTATTTGAGATTTTAGTTCAATTAGGTTATTTTTTATTCATTTTTAATTGTTTAAAAATAGTTTCTGGTTTCTAAAAAATGCTGAAATTTTTTGTCAGACTTTGTTTGACCTTGTTGAACTTAGGATGATCCATTTG
This sequence comes from Lathyrus oleraceus, assembly GCF_024323335.1. NCBI lineage: Eukaryota > Viridiplantae > Streptophyta > Magnoliopsida > Fabales > Fabaceae > Lathyrus > Lathyrus oleraceus. The sequence goes on along the minus strand of NC_066585.1, from coordinate 515,849,241 downwards.
GACTTTTCAAAGTTGATTTGAAATGGATTTGAAGTTTGACCTTTAATTGTTTATTTTAATTCAAGTATTATTTTAATTTTGAAAAATATCAAAAATATTTTATTTGTTTCTTGACTTCTAAGTTTCATTTTGCTTCTGTTTACTATGGTTTGACCTTGATCCCATTCATCTTTGGTCAATGTACTTTGCTTACTTCATTTGAATTTCAATAAATGTATATTCTTATTCATCTTTTTCTTTTTGATCAATGAGTTAAAGATTGGTGGTTAGCCTTGATATATGGGAGGTTTAACCTTCCTTGATTCAAATCTAATTCATCTTGATCAAAGATCAAGTGAATGGCTTTGGATTAAGGATAGGTTGCTTCTTGATCAAGCAAAAAACCTAAATCAATACAAGATCATTCTTCTTTTCTTTTGGCATGGCAAGTTGTAGGAGTTTGGCTTACTAGTCAAGGTCTCTAACTTGTGTTTGTTGCCTATATTTTTATTGACCGGCCTCAGATAGGTGTGACTACTACATTAGTCCACTTACAATTGCTTAACATAGCGCTAAATTGCCTTATGGCACACTAACACTAACTATTGACCATTAACTTTTAATTCAAGTCATTTAATTCTTGAAATTTAATATCTTGTTCATTAATTCATTTTCTTTTGCCCCTTTGCTCACTTGAGCTCATGTTTATGTTAATGCAATTCGCCTTTTGCTCACTTGAGCACATAATTGTGTATATACTATTGTGCTTGTGTTTTGTTTTGATTGTTGTGAACCAAATCCAAATGGACAAAAGGACTTAGACTTTAGGATATTCCCTATGCAAAATGGAGTCAAAGAGCAACTAGGCCTCATGCCTTTAGAATGCTATAAAAGAATAAAAATGTCAAAGAGAAACTAGGCCTCATGCCTTTAGAATGCTTAATCTTGAAGAGGACTTTGAAAGGACTAATTTCTAAACTCCCTCTTGTCCATTCTTTGTTTGCATTATGGAACTTTTTGATGTGTGTGTTCTTGTGCTAGGGATCCCAAACATTGAGCCAAATTGAAGAACCATTGTCATGAGCATCCAAAGTGAGAGATACAAAAGTCATTGGAAGATTCCTAGGAGCTTGATTGTGTGCTTGATTGCTTGAGTTATTTGCTTATTTGCTTGCTTATTCCAAAGGATGGGAATTACTTGGATCATCACTATGATCTCAATAAGGGAACTCAATTTGTGGTTTTATTTCTCTTCCTTCACCCTTGTATGTTTAGGACTTAGCCATTCTTCTTCTTCCCTCCACTCTAACCCAAGCCAAAACTTTTGTGCAAACATTAACATTTGTTTTCAAAATTAGAAACCTAAGCACTATGATTTTGATTTTCCAAACTTCTTTTCATAACACTTATTTTGAATTGAATTCTAAGTCAACTTTGACCATACTTTGTAACTACTTTTCATCGATAAATACAACTCACTCAAATGTTTTTGTGGTTTCAATGGCCACTTCTTGCCAAAGCTTCTTCAGAAAAATTATCTATTAGGTTTGAGTTATCCTTGAGGTTGATATAATACTCACCTATATCCTTAGTGATGGACAATAAGTCTTCCATGCTTATTATAGAGTTAACCCCTCACTAGCATGTTGAAGCTATCCTCACATGGTGGATTTGTGGTTTTAGGTTGAGTTTTCTCCCTTTGATAACAAAAGACCTTAAGGCTTTTGGACCAATCAATTCACCAACTTGTTTTGAGATTTTTATCCCGAACTACAAGGTTTTGATCCTAATCTTTTTTAAGATGGTGCGTAGGCATTGGGTTTATCCATTCAAACACAAAATTGTAAACAATTTGTACATTCTTCTATTACCTTCCCAATCATGTTTGCACAAATAATTTTTCACAAATACCAACCTACCTTACAAAATTGTGAAAAGGGCTCCCTAGGAGTACCTAGGATGTTTTGGATGCTTAAAACCTTCCCATTGCATAACCAACCCCCTTACCCAGATCTCTGACATTTTTATTAGTTTTTGATTTGAAAAAACTTCTCGGTTTTTGTTCGCTTTCTAACCTTTCCTTTGGATAAATAGAAGTGCGGTGGCGACTCGATTTGTATGATTTACTTTTGATTTCGTCAATAAATCTAAAGGTAACGAATACCCCGCTACAGAAAAGTGGCGACTCCACTGGGGAAAATTTGCATAGTGGGTTTTGCCTACTTTTCACATTTGTTGTATTGTATGTGTCTATTATTTTCTGACATATTTTTGTGCAAATTTGGGATTACTCTATTGTATGTAATGTATGAATTGCTTGATATATTAATTGCTTGTATGCTTGGTAATCTTTATGAGATGAGTTCTATACCCGAACTTGAGTGCACTTAGGATAGGAGAATGGCATAGTCTTGTCAACTTGTGTGGAGTTATTCCATAGCAAGTTGACTTACAAGCCCATTCACTTGGTGGAGGTCATGTTGGGATCAATAATGTCACACGAGTAGTCGTGGTTAGGCATTACTCTTTCTAATATAGACCTTAGAAGCCAAGGACCTTAGTTTACCAAGCCCATCTTGGCCTATTTTTAGGACGTAGTGCGAAGGTCGTTCAAGTGTAATATTTGATACGATTGTTACGCGATACTGCACTCATAAGAGTCTCTCTTGAGAATATTTTTGGAATATGAGTAGTCGTTTATCCGATAATATCCGAAAGATGGGATGATGACTATGGGAACCTCTTGTAGAACATGATTGTCAGGTTTAACCCTAGTACACTCCCTTTGGGTGGTTCTTAACCGAGACTCCATGATCGTGACTCGCAACAAACCTTTGATTCATGGTTGATCCGTTCTTGTGTATCCTTAATATCAATGGAAATTGGGTGTTGATAAGGTGTAAACCATAATCCACCAAAATGGATGATTGATATTAAGGATGACTTGATCCATCCCATGACCTTTGTGTGGTGTGATTTGCTTGATCCTTGAGTGTGATTGTTGCATCCATGCATTCATGCATCCATTTGCATTCATATCATCAACAATGAGAAAATTTTCAAGGAACTTAAGAGGTCTATTTGCAAATTTTCAGACATGGATAGACAAAGAAGGAATACAAAGAAGTACAATTTCAAACAACCCGAATTGAAAGAGTTAAGGAGTTTGATATCCTATGTATTGGATCCCTTGGAGTTCAAGGCTCGTCATGGGAAGCTTCTGTCTATTCTTGCTACTCAGGTGGATGAAGGTCTGATGAGTGTATTGGTGCAGTTCTATGATCCCTTGTACCGTTGCTTCACATTTCCGGATTTCCAGCTTTTGCCTACGTTTGAGGAGTATGCATATCTTGTGGGTATACCTATTCTAGATCAGTTGTCGTTCAGTGGCTTGGAGAGGGTTCCTACTTCTCAAGAGATTGCTGATCTGTTGCGTATAGATGAATCTGTTATTGGTGCTCATATGACTACCAAAGGTGGAATTCAAGGTCTCCCATCTGATTTCCTCATTGCTCAAGCTACTATGTATGGGAAGGCCATGAGTGAGGACACCTTTGAGGCCATATTTGTACTTCTCATCTATGGGCTAGTGTTATTCCCCAACATCAACAAGTTTGGGGATGTGAATGCTATTAGGATTTTCTCTACTCTTAATCCCGTTCCGATTCTGCTGAGTGACACTTATTTCTCTTTGCATATGAGGAATGCAAAGGGTGGTGGTACCATTGTGTGTTGTTTGCCTCTGTTGTACAAGTGGTTTATTTCGCACTTGCCATAGGCGGTCGCCTTCAAGGAGAACAAAGGATGTCTACAGTGGTCCACGAGACTTATGTCTCTCACTAATGATGATATCTTTTGGTACAACCATGTATATGATGGTGTGCAGATTATTGACTCTTGTGGTGAATTCTCCAATGTGCCTCTTCTTGGTACATGTGGTGGGATTAACTACAACCCTATTTTAGCACGTCGTCAGCTTGGGTTCCCCTTAAAGGATAAACCTAATAACATTTTGTTAGAAGGTGTGTTCTTTCAAGAGGGTAAAGATCCCCAAAACTTGAAGGGCAGGATGGTCCGCGCTTGGTGCAAGATTCATAGGAAGGGAAGGAAAGAGCTTGGTCCGAAGAATTGTATTGCTTTGGAACCCTATACCTCGTGGGTGAGGAGGAGAGCTTCTGAGTACCTTATGCCTTATGAATATCCGAGACCTACATCTTTGGTTATGGTTGGGCCTTCAACCCTCCCTGACCAACGAGTAGAGGAGTTGAGAGACGAAGACCGTTCGTGTGCTTGGGTCCATGAGCGAGAGGAGCTACTTCAGCAGCTTAGAGATAAGGATGCATTGATAGAGTTTCTTGAGCATCAGGTTATCGACGAGCCTGATGATGTGGTGACTTCTCTTCTTCCTCAGTCTTCCAAGTTTTGGAAGAGGAAGTACGATCGACTCGCCAAAGAGAAGGCAGATATGGAGGCAGCCTATGAGAGAGAGGTGAAGAGGCTTCGTGCAGCTTATCTTCTGGTCTCGAGAGCTTTGGACGATTATTTCTAGGGTTCCATAGGATGTTTATTTTCCTTCTCTCTTGTATTATTTGGTTACCAAGACTGTACTTCTTTGGTGTAAAAAAAAATTCCAGATATTATTGATATGATATTTCCATATTGTCTAAATGATTAATATTTCCAATATTTGCAAATAAAACTCTAAAAGTTCCTCTGATTAAAAAATAAATCATATGCACAAGCATTGCATGCATCATGTGCATAAGAAGGTTTTGCTCCAGGCTTCTTGTTCAGTGGTCTAACTCTGTGTTCTTCATTTATTTTGAAGGCAAGCTGACGCACCGGTACTACACCAGAGCCAACTCTTCAAAGCTGATGGATCACCTTGAACAAGAGAACAGAGAATTGAAGGAGGAAGTGGCAAGATTGACTGCCCTGATGGAGTCTTTCTTGGCCGCCCAAAGCCAGTCTACTCCAACGCCTTCAACTCCTCCCCAGAGGACAATCATTTCTGAGATTGCCTCCTCAACAATACCTGCTGCCAGTGCCCACTTCGCGCCTACTGCTATGCCAGTTGGGTTTCCCTGGGGGATGCCCGCCAACTTCGTTCCTGAGGGTCTCACCCCAACTTTTGCTTCTCTGCCGGCATCTAGCCCGGTCCTTGTTGTGCCACCTTCGGTCGTGCATATTATGCCGAGAGTAGATGACACCGTTTATCACTCTGAGCCATCTGAGGGCCCAGATGTGTATGAAAAGATGGACGTTATGAATGATCAGTTCCTTGAGCTTCGCAAGGAACTCAAAACTCTCAGAGGGGAGGACCTCTTTGGCAAGTCTGCTGCTGAGCTTTGTCTGGTACCTAATGTCAAGATCCCTGTCAAGTTCAAAGTGCCTGACTTTGAAAAGTACAAGGGAAATACTTTCCCTCTTATCCACTTGGTTATGTATGCACGAAAAATGTCGACTCAGACCGACAATGATCAACTCCTAATTCATTATTTCCAGGACAGCCTGTCCGGTGCCGCCCTGAGATGGTACATGGGTTTGGACAGTGAACATTCGATCCTTCAACGATCTTGGCGAAGCCTTCGTCAAGCAATACAAATATAATGTTGATATGGCTCCCGATAGGGACCAATTGAAGGCCATGTCCCAGAAGGACAAGGAAACTTTCAAGGAGTACGCCTAGAGGTGGCGAGAATTAGCTGCACAAATTGTGCCTCCGCTGGAAGAAAAAGAGATGACCAAGATCTTTCTGAAGACCTTGAGCTCATTTTATTATGAGAGGATGATTGCCAACACTCCTTCTGACTTCACTGAGATGGTGAATATGGGGATGCGTCTGGAGGAAGGAGTCAGGGAAGGGCGCCTGACTAGAGAAAAAGGCTCTTCTGCCAAATGTTATGGGGCATTTGCAAAGAAGAAAGATGGAGAGGCACATGCTGTGACCTCCCATATCAAATCTATAAGACCCTCTGTGAAGAGGAAGACCGTGTGTCCCGCCGGTAACCAACACCAGGTAGCTCATATAGCACCTGTTTTCAGAGAGAACCAGCAATATCAGCATCATAATCAGAACCAGCAACAGCAACATCAACAGTATCAACAGCAACAACACCGTCCTCAACAGCAGGCCTACCAGCCTCGAAACAACAATCAGACCAGTACAAGCTATGATTGGAAAAAGGTCAGTTTTGATCCTATTCCCATGACCTATGCAGAGCTATATCCTTCTTTAATAGAAAGGAAACTGATCACTCCACGTGACCCACCTGTTATACCTACCAACCCTCAGTGGTGGTATAAGCCCGAGCTTCATTGTGTTTATCATTCCGATGTTCCTGGACATGATGTGGAGAATTGCTACCCGTTGAAGACCAAGATTCAAGACCTTGTGAGAAGCGGTATACTGTTTTTCGAGGACATAGGTCCTAATGTCAAGAAGAACCCATTGCCCGAGCATGGGAAATATGATGTCAACATGGTTCAGGGTTTCCCTGGAAAATATAAGGTCCGATATGTCAGCCATATCCGACAATCTTTGGTTGAGATTCACAGACTGTTGTATGGATATAGTCACTACGAGCATGACCATGACAGATGCCGTGTTTTCACTGTCAATGAGAGGGGATGTCGTCAAGTTAGAAAAGACATCCAAGAAATGTTGGATCAAGGTGTAATAGAGATACTTCAGAATCGCGATGAGGATGATGAAGTTAATGTGATATCACCAGTATTCAGGATACCTGAGCCTATTGTCATCCGATACGATGGCAGTAAGCAGAAGGCTTCTCCCACTCTCATAATCAAGCCAGTTGGCCCTGTGCCATATTCTTCTGATAAAGTTATTCCCTATCGTTATAATGCTGTGGAATTGGAAGATGGGAATGAGGTGCCCCTACCCTCCACCTCTGTTGTTAACATTGCCGATGTCAACGGTCTGACTCGTAGCGGTCGTGTTTTCTCGGCGCCGCCGAAACCACAAGCTGACACCAGAAGGGCTGATGTTGTTGATAGTGTCGTTCGTCCGGTTGGGAATTCTTCTTCTTCTCCGAATTCGGCACTTGCTGTTAATAGGCCTGCTAATGCTTCTAGAACTCCTGTCCCTATTGGCCGGAATGGCATGATGAAAGAGGGTTGTGATGAGATGTTGAGGCTCATCAAGAGGAGTGAATACAACGTTATAGATCAGCTTCTACAAACGCCTTCAAAGATATTTGTGCTATCTTTGTTAATGAATTTTGAGCCACACCGAGAAGCTCTGCAGAAGGTGTTGGACGTGGGGTATGTAGATCATGACGTCACAATAGAATAATTTGATAGTATTGTTACAAACATTACTGCTTGTAACAATCTGAGTTTCTGTGGTGTTGATCTCCCCGAGGAGGGAAGAGACCACAATTTGGCACTTCACATTTCAATGAACTGTAAAGATGATGCCATGTCTAATGTGCTGGTAGACACTGGATCATCACTGAATGTGTTGCCAAAATCCACTCTTGCTAGACTTTCATATCAAGGGCCTCCCATGAGGCAGAGTGGAGTGGTTGTAAAAGCTTTTGATGGATCCCGCAAAACTGTGATTGGTGAGGTTGAGCTCCCAGTCAAGATTGGACCAAGTGATTTCCAGATCACTTTTCAGGTCATGGATATCCATCCATCATATAGCTGTTTGTTGGGCAGACCATGGATTCACGAGGTAGGCACCGTGACATCCATCCTACACCAAAAGTTGAAGTTCGTCAAGAACAAAAAGTTGGTGGTGGTAGGGGAGAGAAGGCTCTCTTGGTTAGCCATCTGTCTTCCTTTTCTTATATTGATGTTGAGGACGAAGTTGGGATGTTGTTCCAACCTTTGTCTATTGTTGAGCCTTCTAAGAAAGGAACTTCTTCATTTGCGTCCTACAATGATGCGAAGTTAGCCATTGAGCATGGCACAACTACTGGTTTAGGACAAATGATCAAGCTGGAAGACAATAAATCCCGGGTTGGCATAGGGTATTCTTCAGGCACTTTCAACAAGCATGGGCTATTTCAGAGTGGTGGTTTCATCCACACGGTTGAAGATCAGGAAGTTGTTGCTATTGTGGAAGAGGATGCAGAGGAAGATACTGGCAACTTTGTCATCCCTGGAGGGGTCTGCAATAATTGGGTCGTTGTTGATGTTCCAACAGTTGTCCATAAGTCAACGTAATGTTCATTTTTGTTTAAAAACTCTTCTCCCATGCCAAAAGGAGAAGTGATGACATTGTTGGCCCATGAATACAATGATATTCATTCAATAAATTCATGTTAAATGTTTGTTTTTCCAAATTATTTTCACTTTTTGCTTTTTGCATGAAATTGGTGATCTCATAAAACCCTAAAAAAGAGAATAAAGACAATCTTTTCATCTTCATAATTATTTGCCTTGTTTGAATTCTAAAATCTCTTTTATATCCAAAATCATTATGCAGGTTGATCAAACCCATTGAACATAATGATCCAACACCATCTCCTAACTTTGAGTTCCCGGTATTTGAGGACGAAGAAGATGATGTTGAAGAGATTCCTGATGAGATTACCCGTCTACTTGAGCATGAAGAGAAGATCATTCAGCCACATCTTGAGAATCTGGAAATAGTCAACTTGGGGTCTGAGGATTGTGTGCGAGAAGTGAAGATTGGGGCACTCCTGGAAGAGTCTGTGAAGAAGGGGTTGATTGAGTTGCTACGAGAGTATGTCGATGTTTTTGCTTGGTCATATGAAGACATGCCTGGTCTGGATACTGATATCGTGCAACATTTCCTGCCTTTGAAGCCTGCGTGTGTGCTTGTGAAGCAGAAGCTCAGAAGAACTCATCCTGATATGGCAGTAAAGATCAAAGAAGAAGTTCAGAAGCAAATTGATGCGGGGTTTCTGGTGACTTCTACATATCCTCAATGGGTGGCCAATATTGTGCCCGTGCCTAAGAAAGATGGAAAAGTCCGAATGTGTGTGGACTATAGAGACTTGAATAAAGCTAGTCCAAAAGATGATTTTCCTATACCACATATTGATATGTTGGTAGACAATACAGCTAAATTCAATGTCTTCTCATTTATGGACGGATTTTCCGGATATAATCAGATTAAGATGGCACCCGAGGATATGGAGAAGACAACATTCATCACACCTTAGGGAACATTCTATTATCGAGTGATGCCCTTCGGTTTAAAGAACGTCGGAGCCACATATCAACGCGCTATGACTACCTTGTTCCATGATATGATGCATAAGGAGATTGAAGTGTATGTTGATGATATGATTGCAAAGTCAAGAACGGAAGTTGAACATGTTGAGCACTTGTTGAAGCTTTTTCAACGTTTGAGGAAGTACAAACTTCGTCTGAATCCGAACAAGTGTACATTTGGAGTCCGTTCCGGAAAGTTATTGGGCTTTATTGTCAGCGAGAGAGGTATTGAAGTTGATCCTGCCAAGGTCAAAGCAATACAAGAGATGCCTGCACCAAAAACTGAGAAGCAAGTCCGAGGTTTTCTTGGCCGCTTGAATTATATTTCCAGATTTATATCTGACATGACTGCCACATGTGCGCCTATATTCAAGCTCCTCCGAAAAGATCAGCGTCATGATTGGACCGAAGATTGCCAAAAAGCCATTGACAGTATTAAAGAGTACCTGTCCGAGCCTCCGATTCTGTCTCCGCCTGTGGAAGGGAGACCATTGATTATGTATCTGACTGTTCTTGAAGACTCCATAGGTTGTGTACTAGGTCAACAAGATGAATCAGGGAAGAAAGAGTATGTTATATACTATCTGAGTAAGAAGTTCACTGATTGTGAGTCTCGATACTCAATGCTTGAGAAAACATGATGTGTTTTGGCTTGGGTTGCTAAGCGCTTACGCCAGTATATGTTGAATCATACGACTTGGTTGATATCCAAAATGGATCCAATCAAGTATATCTTTGATAAGCCTGCTTTAACTGGGAGGATTACCCGTTGGCAGATGTTGTTGTCTGAGTATGATATTGAGTATCGAGCTCAGAAAGCTATTAAAGGTAGTATCTTGGCTGACCACTTGGAACATCAACCAATTGAGGATTATCAATCAGTTCAGTATGACTTCCCAGATGAGGAGATTCTGTATTTGAAAATGAAAGATTGTGATGAGTCTACGCTCGATGAAGGGCCAGAGCCTGGTTCCCGATGGAGCATGGTGTTTGATGGCGCTATAAATCAATATGGAAATGGTATTGGGGCAGTGATTATTACTCCTCATGGCACATATTTTCCTTTTACAGCAAGGCTAACTTTCAAATGCACGAATAATATGGCAGAGTATGAGGCCTGTATTATGGGATTAGAAGAATGTATTTATCTTAGGATCAAGCATCTTGATGTTTATGGTGATTCGGCCCTTGTTGTTAATCAGATTAAGGGTGAATGGGAGACGAATCAGCCTGGCCTCATACCATATAGAGATTATGCGAAGAGGATTTCAACTTTCTTTACTGAGGTTGATTTCCATCATATTCCTCGAGATGAGAATCGGATGGCAGATGCTCTTGCTACACTTGCTTCAATGATTGTGGTGAAGTTCTGGAATGAAGTTCCCAATATCATTGTGATGCGCTTGGATAGACCAGCTCATGTATTTGCAGTAGAAGAAGTGAAAGATGATAAGCCATGGTATTATGATATCAAGTGTTTTCTTCAGAGTCAGATTTACCCGCCTAGGGCATCTATTAAAGATAGAAAGACTTTGAGGAGATTATCTGGCAGTTTCTACCTCAATGGCGATGTGCTTTATAAGAGGAATTTTGACATGGTTCTGCTCAGATGCGTGGATAGACACGAAGCAGACCTGTTGATGACATAAGTCCATGAGGGTTAATTTGGTACTCATTCCAATGGACATACCATGGCTAAGAAGATGTTGAGAGCAGGCTACTATTGGCTGACAATGGAGTCTGATTGCTGCAAGTACGTGAAGAAATTCCACAAGTGTCAGATTTATGCGGATAAGATTCATATTCCCCCGAAACTTATGAATGTGATTTCATCACCATGGCCTTTCTCTATGTGGGGAATTGACATGATTGGCATGATAGAGCCAAAAGCGTCCAACGGTCACAGATTTATTCTCGTAGCAATTGATTACTTCACCAAATGGGTTGAAGCAACGTCATATGCAAACGTGACCAGGAAGGTGGTTATGAAGTTCATCAAGAATCAACTCATATGCCGTTATGGTGTGCCAGGTAAGATCATTACTGATAATGGATCTAACTTGAACAACAAGATGATGAAAGAGTTGTGTAGCGAGTTCAAGATAACACATCATAATTATTCTCCTTATAGACCCAAGATGAATGGGGCTGTTGAAGCTGCTAACAAGAACATCAAGAAGATTATCCAAAATATGGTTGTTATATACAAAGATTGGCATGAGATGCTGCCATTTGCTTTGCATGGTTATCGTACATCTGTCCGCACTTCAACAGGGGCAACCCATTTCTCTCTTGTTTATGGCATGGAGGCCGTACTCCTAGTAGAGGTGGAGATCCCATCAATGAGATTCTTGATGGAAGCCAAGTTGACTGAGGCTGAATGGGTTCAGAGTCGTTATGACCAGTTGAATTTAATTGAAGAAAAGAGATTGACTGCCATGTGCCATGGTCAGTTATATCAGCAAAGGATGAAGAAAGCCTTTATAAGAAGGTCAAGCCTCGTGTGTTCCGAGAAGGTGACCTTGTGCTCAAGAAACTCTTGTCTTTCGCGCCCGATTCCATGGGCAAGTGGACTCCAAACTATGAAGGTCCATATGTTGTTAAGATAGCCTTTTCAGGCGGTGCTTTGATACTTGCAACTATGGATGGGGAGGATTTCACTCGTCCTGTGAATTCGGATGCAGTCAAGAAATACTTCGCCTAAAATAAAAACAGAAGAGCTCGCTAAGTTGAAAACCGAAAGGGCGGCTTAGGCAAAAATGAGCGTCTCGGTGAATTGAAAACCCGAAAGGGCGATCCAGGCAAAAGTTAGAGACATAAATATATATATATATATATATATATATATATATATATATATATATATATATATATATATATATATATATATATATATATATATATATATATATATCCCGCTAGATTGAGTACCTCACCTTGGGGCAATCTAGACAAAAATTAGGGATTTGGCAAGTAACTGCATCCTGACAAGACTTTGTTCTACAGCCGTCGTCTGTCAAAGAATTTCGCTCAGTCATCGTCAACTGAAGCTTCAGATACATTGGATTCATAGTTGGTGGAGAAATGGTCATTATGTTCAATGTAGCCCTTTTCCAATATGTATCACCAATTTCAAATTTGTAAAGATCCATGGAGTCTTGTCATTTGCAGACTACCATTCCATCAAATAAATTTGAGCCTTTATCTAATTCTTTGCACTCTTATTTTTCTGTTCAACAAATATTTTGCATGTTTTAATTGATAAATATCATTGTCTTAAATAAATAAAACTTTCATAAATTGTTTTTAAACAAAGTGAACATTCACAATGACAAAAAGGATAATTGGGACATCTTCAGTGCTCTCCCAAGGATAGTGTGATCTCCAAAAGGGTAAGACATTTGTTTATATTCCTAGCATACTTGTATCCTCTTCATTATCTTTCAGGTTGTCTCCTTCGCGAGTGCAGAGGAAAGTTATGCATCACCAAATTTCCCAGGGAGTCTGGAGTTTTGGCCCCATTTTGTTTGGAGGAGTATATCTCTAACACCCCACCAAATCCCTAGAGAGTCTAGATTTTGGTCTCAGTTTTCTAGCTCCCCAGTTGAGGATGGATCTAGCATTTGTGTTATGAGTTATATGGTTGTCATCCCTTGTGTGGATTGACCTAAAATCCCTTATAAATTAATAAATTGACATGCTATCTTTTCGAGGAAGTTGGTCTTCCCTCATTCAGATTGGAATTCTCCCGCAGAGTGAACAGGAAATCCCCAGCATGAGTGGAATTCTTAACAAGTTTGGTTTGTAGCTTATCCCTTATGGATTCGCCTACATTGATCTCCAACAGTTTTCCTCGTGATCATCCTCATCATGGTTGATCCCCATTTTAACTCCCCAGTACGGTCACCAGCAGGTTATCTCCAGCTGATTGCCTACAGGTTGTTCCCGGTTCAGTCATCAGCAATGTTTCCCCAGTGGAGTTGTCTGATTAGAGCCTGTTTGTTGATTCCTCCTGAGCAAAGTGGGTGATGAAAATGTTTATTTTCTATCCCCAGCGGAGTGTTGTTTCTATTCTCCTCGGCAAAGATTGTTTCTCGAGCAGCGTGAGGAAATGTGTTGGTTTTGGAACTTTGGATTGGTGGTTATTCCCCACAGAGTTTCATTTATCCCCTTGATAATTTCCCAAATAGAGTTACTACTACAGCGGATCCTACTTGTGTTAAGCTCCCTAGTGGTGTTTGAGTCGATTCCCCAGCCGAGACTTTGCCTGATTTCAGTTTTGCGTTGGAATTTCTGAGGAAGATGTGTTGATTCCTTCCCCAGCGGAGTGACTGATTTTCCTTCTCCTTAGTCGAGATATTTCCTTCCATGATTAGAAGTGAATATTGTTGGATGTACTTCTGTTTGGTGGTTGTCCCCCACAGAATTCTACATCACTTCCTGAAAAGATCCCCAGTAGTTGCTTCTCTGACTGATCTTATCCTAATCTCTGCATACTGTTGAAAAATCCCCAGCTTTGGTGATTTTGATCCCTTGCTTATTCCCAACAGTATTCTATGATTCTCGGTGATCCTGCTTGTTTCCCTGGCAGTAGTCTTTGTTCCCGGCAGTGACTCCATTTGATTCTCAGCATTGGCTTTTGTTCCCCTGCAGAGATTAGCATTTCCTGGTATTTGTTGCCCCACCAGATTGGGAGTCTCCCCAATGGGCCTGGCTTTCTCTTTTGAGATGTAGTACCGGATGTTTGTCTATTAATTCCTGGACCTGTTTGTGTTAGATATGTCTGTTTGTCAGCATTATCATACATAAAAACCACGCATATACATGCATAATTATAACATTCAGATATTCATGTTGCATTCTTCGCCATATATTTTTGTTTGTTGTCTCCTGCTATTTGGTGATATATATTTCCCCAAGCAGATGTTTGTGTCTGATCTCTCCATATAGAGTCAATCCCATAGGTAGAAAGTGTCTACCCTCCTTTCTTCCATATTCCCCACTGAGTTATGTCCTCGTGGATGATTATTATTTCTGTTTCCTCCAAAAATATGTATTGGGATGGAATTACTCCCCTGAGTTATATCCTCATTGGGTTGAGTCTTGTTCATTGTGTCTCTCTAGTTCGTTCCTAGATTGACTCCTCTTGTTATTTCCCTTCACACTTCCCCGTGGTTTAGATGAATGATTGCTCAGTAACCAGTAATTGTCCCTCTTTTCCCCGGCGGAGTCTGTGGCCTTCTACCCAGTAACCGGTAGTTATAAGTCCTATCTTTGTGGTGTTCTACCCTCATACCGATAGTTGTAAACCCTATTTTTTATCCCCTTGCAGAGTTAATCCTTGATTTTTGTTCATCCTAACCGATGACGGTTAATCTCTTTTGTGGTTTTCTACCCAGTACCGGTAGATGTAATCCCCTCTTTGACGGTTATCTTTATCCAACATTCAGTATTGATACTCCTTCACCTTTTGAGTATATCTCCTAGTAACTGGTGATATATCTCTTGGATAATTGCTCTGATAAAGCAATTTATCCCAAGTGAATATTCTTTCATTCACCCTTTGGTTTGGTAATGATTGTTTCTCCCTTTTGATTAGTCATCATTATATACCCAGTATTCGGTATCCCGATGTCCTTTATTTTTCGGTCGATTTATCCTTTATTAACCCAGTAACCGGTTGTGGATAATCTTCCATGCGAGTATGTGTCGCAGCCTGAAAAATACAGTGCGCGAAAAAAACAACCGGCGAAAGAAAAAGACAGAAGAGTCGCCACCGTGCGTTATTCATCCCAAAGGAGGGAAAGGAAACGCTCGAAGTAAACCTGAAAAAGGAAAGGACAAGACGGGGTCTCGCAACCAAATCTTGGGTTCGGGAGTCGGTTATGTGAAGGGAAGGTATTAGCACCCCTACGCATCCATAGTACTCTACGGGATCCACTTTTGTGGTTTTCGTCTAAAGGGTGTGGGTTTACCTAATGTGTTTATTTACTAAAAAGGTTAAGAGAAATGACTCACGCGGATGTCGCATCCACTGCATACGTATCTCATCTGAATATGAGAATCAGAGTCTTCGTAGCTCGGCTGACCTATGGGTTGGGGGATGTGTGCTCGCTAAGACATCGCGTCTTATGCCTACGTATCTCATCTGGAATGAGAATCAGAGTAAGCCGTAGTTCGGCTAACTACGGGGTTATGGAGTGGGTTTTGGATGAATGACGTTACTACGCAATCTACCGGATGCTCGACCTTTGGAGACTTACTCAACTGTAGTAGAAGGAGTAAACGTGTGTTATGGAGAAGAAAAATCAATGAAGGGTTTGTTTGCATTGTAGGAACGCGCATGCAAAAGGGTAATGAGGATAAGACCTCATAGCTCTTAACCCTGGACAAAGGAACCTGCATAAAGTAAACACAAAAACATTGCCTCCTATCGAGGTCTTCCAGCTAGAAAAGCAGTAAAATGCGGGAAAAATGTAAAAGTACCACACGGATAAAGATCCGAAGTAACAGCAGTTAGAGGAATGGGAAACCCAGGGATCCTTCCAAGCTAAACACCATCAAAGAAAGTGAGTCAGTACAGGTGATCGGAATGAAACCTCCAGGGGTATCCCGCAAATAAAGTGGAAAACCACGCAAGTTATCCCTGCAAAAGTCATGTGAGCCCTCACAAAAACTCAACAAACAGGTTAGAGACAAAAAAATAGGGTAATCAAGGGTTGCCCCCAAATCAAAATGTAACCACATGAATCATGCCATTAAAATTCACAAAAAAGACATGCATCAAAAGGGTATCAAATTCACCCATAATACCTCATACATTTAGAGCATTCAAATTAAAGGCATAAAGATGATGGATATAGGGCAAACCTGATTGGAGAGATTGATTAAGATTGAATGGTACGACCGGATCTGCAAAGTAATACTAGGGTTTGTGTGAGGCGGAGTGAACTTCTCAGGGCTGCCTGAAGGTCGCTGCAGAGTAGTTCCTAGGTTTCCTTCTCTCAAAATCTTTCTCTAGTGAATCTCCCAGTGTAACTCCAAGTGTGTTTTCCTCTACTGAAACTTCAGTATTTATATACTGATTTTCGTGGGTAGTGGGCTCAAATGAGGGAGACCCAAGTCCAAAAAAATTTGTTATATTTTATTAATTTATTTAATTAATTTTATTTATTTATTTATTTTTAACTTTTTCTTTTTTTTTCTTTTTTTTTCTTTTTTTTTTCTTTTTTTTTTTTATAGGAAAAATGAAGGGTAAATTTTGGGGTATTACAGCTGCCCCTATTCAATCAACTGGAGACCCGGAAAGAAGATGGCAGCTGCTTTCGTACTTTCGAGGTATCAAGGGATTGAATACAATAAAAGCCCAAAAATTTGCACTGAAGTGAAGTGAAGTAACAATGTCTGTCAGAATCGGCAAAGAGGTGGTCTTGAAAGAAGAATCCGTCTGGTACGGTGAGAGTCAGTCTGAATACCGAAAAAGAATGTTAACTCGGATACCAAAATAAATGGTAACACAGAAATAACCATGGCCTGAATGCCACAAGTTGCATCGACCTGAACGTCGGAAACTTCTTCGATCTGAACATCGGAAAATTGGCCTGAATGCCACAAGTTGCATCGACCTGAACGTCGGAAACTTCTTCGATCTGAACATCGGAAAACTGGCCTGAACGCCACTTCGGTCTGAACATCGGAAAATTGACCTGAATGCCACAAGTTGCATCGACCTGAACGTCAGAAACTTCTTCGATCTGGACATCGGAAAACTGGCCTGAATGCCACAAGTTGCATCGACCTGAACGTCGGAAACTTCTTCGATCTGAACATCGGAAAATTGACCTGAATGCCACAAGTTGCATCGACCTGAACGTCGGAAACTTCTTCGATCTGAACATCGGAAAGACTTGGCCTGAATGCCACTTCGATCTGAATATCGGGAAAACTGGCTTGAATGCCACTTCGATCTGAATATCGGAACACTGACCTGAATGCCACTTCGGTCTAAATACCGGAAACTGGCCTGAACGCCACTTCGATCTGAATATCGAAAAACTGGCCTATAACGCCACTTTGGTCTGAATACCGGAAACTGGCCTGAACGCCACTTCGATCTGAATATCGGAAATTGGCTTGAACGCCACTTCGATCTGAATATCGGAAATTGGCCTGAATGCCACTTCGGTCTGAATACCGGAAAAACTTCATGCCTGTCAGCATCGGCAGAAATATGGAAAGATAATAGAGGCGGCGCATGGGCCAATGACACTTGCTGGGGATAACAAAGGTAAGTCATGAACAATCTTCAGTCTGAGTACTGGAAACAACTTCTAGCTTATCACTTGGGATACCGAGAATGTTTTATGCTTACATGCGTATGTTTGAATCTTTCAATAGCGTAATGCTCCATGAAAATGGAAATGCTATGCGATTTGGGAGGATGCAATGCAATATGATTCTACATGCAGGGATGCGAAATGCTGGGTAGAATGCCAAGCTAAGGCAAGGGGATCTACTGGGGAAATGATCACCAGCTTCTGGACCCTGGCAATGCTGTTGGAGATGCACAGCGCAAAGAATTCTGTGGGGAAATGACCCGCCACACGGTGTTCTAGCAATGACGAAATACCGAGATTCTGACTGGGGAGAGAACGACACTGAAAACCTGTTGTTGGGGAAAGCGATAGTGGTTCTGGCAACCACGATCTGCGAGAGATGACTCAGCAAGGGAAGCAAACACCAATACGGTACCGAGGTTCTGCTTCAAGGAAAGAAACCATGGATCTGGCATTGGGATTATCGATCTGGCCTCGAACTCTAAGGAGCAGCCACTTCTGCTGGGAAGATACAGTCTGGCACTGTCAACTCCGTTGGGGGTATACAATCTGGCACTGTCAACTCTACTGGGGAGTGTATATTTTGAAACAACCGCTTGGGGAAGTACGGTGGTGAGAAACTGCTGGGGATTGAAGAATCCAACGCTCTGATCAGCTCTGCAGGGATAAGACACCGAATTCGTCTGTTGGTGACTTCACTGGGGAAGATATTCACGATCATCTGCAGGGGATTTTAAGGAAATGCCCCGAGGGTATCTGTTCTGAATAGACGATCCAAAGCACTTAAAATTTACAGCAATTTTAAATGTTTATTAAGCGTGTACCTGTAAAGCCCTTATGTGTCATGATGCAATGTTTATCAAAAATTCGGACGTCATTTTTGCAAAAAAAACAGTAAAATGAAAATGAAAACAGAGATATACTGAATAACATGATTTTATTGATTGAATGTCCTCTGAATAGGCATTTACATCAGGAAGCAATCCCTGGAAAGAGGTAATCGCACAAAAGATAAAAACAGAAGTTAATCTAATGGCAATGTGAAATGGATTTCTATTGGGTTCCAATTCTGCTATGACTTGCTCGTCTTCAAGATCCTCCAGATGATCAGCCTTCTGAAAAGGTGATTGGACTGTTTCCTACCTTTCGAAAATTTCCAGTCATCGACATGAGATGAGATTCAGAACTAACTCAGAACACAGTCATTCGCTTAATCCCTAACTTTTGCCTGGATCGCCCTTTTCGGGCTTTCAATCCACCGGGATACCCATTTTTGCCTAAGTTGCCTTTTCAGGTTTTCAACTTACCGGGTGTACGATCTTTTCATTTTTAATCCCTAATTTTTGCCCGAACCTTTTCATTTTCTTGGTTCGTCGGGATGCCCATTTTTGCCTGGACTATTCTTTTTACTGTCCAACGGGTCTATTTTATGCGAAGTATTTTTTAACTGCGTCTGAGTTCACAGGGGAAGTGAAGTTTTCACCATCCATAGTTGCAAGCATTAAGGCCCCACCATCAAAAACCTTGGTGACAATATACGGTCCATCATAGTTAGGAGTCCACTTGCCCCTGTGATCTGTCTGAGGAGGAAGGATCCTTTTCAACACTAAATCTCCGACTTGGAAACAACGAGGACGCACTTTCTGATCAAAGGCTCTCTTCATCCGACTCTGATACAACTGCCCATGACAAATGGCTGCCATTCGCTTCTCTTTGATAAGACTCAACCCATTGAACCTTGTCCGAATCCATTCGGCTTCGTCTAACTTGACATCCAACGGGACTCTTAGAGAAGGAATCTCCACTTCAACAGGTAGGACTGCTTCCATACCATACACCAGGGAGTAAGGGGTTGCCCCAATCGACGTACGTACTGAAGTACGGTACCCATGCAAGGCGAAGGGTAGCATCTCATGCCAATCTCTGTATGTGACGACCATCTTCTGCACAATCTTCTTTATGTTCTTATTTGCCGCTTCAACAGCGCCGTTCATCTTAGGGCGGTAAGGGGAAGATTTGTGATGCTGAATGTTGAAGTTCTGACACAACTCCTTCATCATTTTGTTGTTGAGATTAGAACCATTATCAGTAATGATTCTTTCGGGAATCCCATAGCGACAAATGATTTCTTTCTTGATGAAACGGGCAACCACATGTCTGGTGACATTCGCGAACGACGCTGCTTCGACCCACTTGGTGAAATAGTCGATGGCAACAAGGATGAAGCGATGCCCATTGGAAGCAGTCGGCTCAATCTTTCCAATCATGTCAATACCCCACATAGCAAACGGCCACGGCGAAGATATCAAATTCAGAGGATTCGGCGGCACATGCACCTTATCAGCATAAATCTGGCATTTATGACACTTCCGAGCATATTTGAAGCAATCTGACTCCATGGTCATCCAATAATAACCCGCTCTCAACAATTTCTTAGCCATTGCATGTCCGCCGGCATGAGTACCGAAGGAACCTTCATGAACTTCCTGCATTAACATGTCCGCCTCGTGTCTGTCCATGCATCTGAGCAAAACCATGTCGAAGTTCCTCTTATACAGCACATTGTCTTTGTTCAAGAAGAAACTTCCTGCCAATCTTCTCAAAGTCTTTCTGTCGTTGTTGGATACCCCTACAGGGTACTCTCGATTCTTTAGAAAGCACTTGATATCGTGATACCAAGGCTTGTCATCGACTACCAGTTCAGCAGCAAACACATATGCGGCCCTGTCAAGGCGCATCACATCGATCCTGGGAGCATGGTTCCAGCGAATTACCTTGGTCATGGAGGATAGAGTAGCAAGTGCGTCTGCCATCTGGTTCTCATCACGAGGTATATGATACAATTTTACTGTTGTGAAGAAAGTCAACAGTCTTCTCGTGTAATCTCTGTAGGGGACCAGAGTGGGTTGGAGAGTATTCCAATCACCATTCACTTGATTGATCACCAGAGTTGAATCTCCGAAGATGTCCAAAGTCTTGATTCTCAGATCAATGGCTTGCTCAATACCCAAGATACAGGCTCGTACTCAGCTTCATTATTTGTGCACTCAAAAGTCAAACGAGCGGTGAAAGGTATGTGGGCACCTTTCGGAGTTGTAATGACAGCACCAATTCCACTTCCTCTAGCATTGACAGCCCCATCAAACAACAAAGTCCACTTTTCGTTTGGATCAGGTCCCTCCTCAACAACTGGCTCTTCACAGTCTTTCATCTTAAGGAACATGATGTCTTCATCAGGGAATTCAAACTTCATCGGCTCATAATCATCAATCGGCTGCTCGGCAAGGTAGTCTGACAGAATACTCCCTTTGATGGCTTTCTGGGATGTATACTGGATATCATACTCTGTTAAAATCATCTGCCAACGGGCAACACGTCCGGTGAGAGCTGGCTTCTCGAATATGTATTTCACTAGATCCATCTTAGAAATCAACAAGGTAGTATGGTTCAACATATACTGCCTCAGTCGGCGAGCAGCCCAGGCCAAAGCACAATAAGTTTTCTCAAGCTGCGAATATTTGACTTCACAGTCGGTAAACTTTTTGCTAAGGTAGTATATGGCATGCTCTTTTCGACCAGACTCGTCATGCTGTCCCAATACACACCCCATCGAGTTCTCAGTCACTGATAGGTACATTATCAGAGGTCTCCCAGGAACTGGAGGTATAAGGATCGGAGGTTTCTGTAGATACTCTTTTATCTTCTCGAAAGCCCTTTGACAATCTTCATTCCACCTGATAGCCTGATCTTTCTTCAGCAATTTGAAAATTGGCTCACACGTGGTTGTTAGGTGAGAGATGAACCTTGCAATGTAGTTCAACCTCCCTAAGAAACTACGGACTTGCTTCTCTGTTCTTGGCTCTGGCATTTCCTGTATCGCTTTTACTTTGTCGGGATCCACCTCAATCCCTTTTCCGCTAACAATAAAACCCAACAATTTTCCCGATCTCACCCCGAAAGTGCACTTGTTCGGGTTAAGTCTCAGTTTGAATTTCCTCAAACGCTCAAACAGTTTCTGCAAATTCACCAAATGTTCTTCTTCTGTCTGAGATTTGGCAATCATATCATCCACATAAACCTCGATTTCATGATGAATCATATCATGGAACAGAGTTACCATAGCTCGTTGATATGTTGCTCCGGCATTTTTCAGACCAAACGGCATCACCTTGTAGCAGAAGGTGCCCTATGGGGTTATGAAAGTTGTCTTTTCCATGTCTTCTGGTGCCATCTTGATTTGGTTATAGCCAGAAAAGCCATCCATGAAGGAGAATACCGAGAACTGAGCTGTATTATCCACCAAAACGTCGATGTGAGGTAATGGGAAATCATCTTTAGGGCTAGCTCTGTTCAGATCCCGGTAGTCGACACACATCCGTACCTTTCCATCCTTCTTAGGTACTGGGACGATGTTTGCAACCCATGGCGGATAATTGGTGACTGCTAGAAACCCTGCATCCAACTGCTTTTGCACTTCTTCCTTTATCTTGACGGCCATCTCTGGTCTTGTTCTTCTGAGCTTCTGCTTGACCGGAGGATAACCTTCTTTGAGAGGCAAGCGGTGTACCACGATGTCTGTGTCTAGCCCAGGCATGTCCTGATAAGACCAGGCGAAGATGTCAACGTATTCTTGCAGCAATTCAATCAGCCCTTTCTTCACATTGTCTTCTAAAGCAGCCCCTATCTTGATTTCTCTCTTGGCGTCCTCGGTGCCGAGATTAATCACTTCAACAGACTCTTGATGCGGTTGAATAACCCCTTCCTCTTGTTTTAATAACCTGGTAAGCTCTTCAGGGAGTTCACAGTCTTCATCACCCTCTTCTTCAGCTTGAAAGATTGGATTTTCAAAGTCGAAACGAGCCGTAGCAGAAACGTTATCAATAGGATCCGGTGATGTGCATCTGCATGAGTGATGGTATATGCTTATGAGTGTGAACAAGAAGTGAAAACTAAACAAAACATTGCCATTTTTTATTTTGAAAAACTGCAAAAATAGAAAGACAGGGAACGAAATATTTGAATGCAAAAATACGTCCTTTATTTATGATAAAAATGCAAGTGTCGCATAGACGGGCCCTACAATGAGTCATTACGCCCTGGGCGGAACGTAAGACTTGGATATGCATGAATAAACAAAGAAAATTACTCTTCAAGAAGAGTGACTTGGATAATCTCTTCAGAAGACCAAATGTTGATGACTTCACCCGGGATCCTCGGACGCACCCAGTTGTCAATGTCACAATCACTATCCTCATCTTCTTCGTTGACTGCAGAGACTTGACCATACTGAATGATGCCAGCACTGGAGAAAGTGATCGGCCCCTGAAGTGTTATAGAAGTCAAAACTGGCTGATACCCAATCCCGAACTTATCTTCTTTCACTGGTAATTCCAACAGACGCCCCCAACCGGGAGCAACACCTGAATCCACCATGGCCCGTGCCTGCTTAAAGGATGAGATAGAGGCACCCGCTTTAACCTCTTTCACAGACTCTTGGACAGACAAATCTTTAACCTGGAGGATACCTTTGTCGAGCAAGGCCTGGATACCCTGCTGTAGCTTCAAACAACCTCCACTCTGAGTGGCACAATCCAAACAACCCTTCCCACAACCGGGGAAAACATCGGCCTTCAGCAAGCATCCTTTGATATCCAACAATGGAGTCTTCAACTTTAACACATCCTTAATGGACTTAGCTTTTCCCTCTATCATGTTAACGTTCGCACCACCATGCTGGGGCATGGGATTGTTAACGACATTCGGAGCCGGTGCGAGCACTAGTACAAAAAGAATAATATAATTTGTAAATTTACACCCGTTTTACAAAAAACGGGTGTAAAAAGCAAATGCGGTGGCAGTTTTGTAAATAAAGTCTTATTTTGAATTTTAGTACGTAACAATAGACACCCTATTTTTAAATAACGGGTGTAAATTCAAATATTATTTATTATCAACTCTATATTACACCTGATATTCAAAAAAAGGGTGTAAATTTAAAAATAAAAATAAAATATTCGTGCCTTAAACAATAACTTTTATTATTCTTATTTGTTTAATCTTAAATTTTCTTAAAAAAATAATAAATTTTAATATTAATATATAACAATAGACACCCTATATTTAAAAATAGGGTGTATAATTATAACAATATAAATGACTAAATTTATATTAAACCCGTTATATTAAAATAGAGTGTAAATTTTGGAATATTAATATAACAATAGACACCCTATATTTAAAAATAGGGTGTATAATTATAACAATATAAATGACTAAATTTATATTAAACCCGTTATATTAAAATAGGGTGTAAATTTAGGAAACCCTAAGTACAATTTATCATTACCGCCTAAAATATAACCATGACTTCTCATGTTCCAAATTTTCTTTTCATTTCACATTTTAGAAACTTTTCATCATCGATGAAGTGCAAGAAATAGTGAAAAAGGAACAAAGAACGTGATTGCTCGGAAATCTTCACAACCCACAACGGCTTCATCATTCTTCTTTACCGTTTTCTATACTCTCTTTTACGCTGCTTTGGATATTAAAGTTGATTCATTCGTTGTTGTTCTTACTTTTCTTTGTTGGGTTTCTTCTAGTTTCATCGTTAATTCCATCAGTTTCGAACTCGCTTGGAAGGTACTTTATTCATTTATTCGTTTGTTTTCATTCATCTACTCATCAAAATTATTTTAACCATTGTGCTGTGACGGTCGTAACAACCCTTGCTTTAGACTGGGTAACTAACTCTGACGGTATGCATATAGTAGAGAATATTTTAATAATTACTTTTCTGTCCTTCAGAAAATTTGTTGACGAGGAAAGGTTTTAATTAATTGCACTGCAGTCCCTTAAAGATTTCGCTATTTCGGTTGGTACAGCTGATTGCGACCATGATTGTGGTCGTGGCAGTCACAGTACAGGGCTCAGATTTCACTTGATAATAATGTCCCATGAATTAACCACATAATTTCACTTGGTACTGTTGGACTAATGTTTGTCAAATTAGAAAGACTGGTAGACCTTTCAGAATTTTGTGATTGGTTATTTTACAGATTCTAGCAGTGTTGTCAATAAAGATGAATCTACTCCCATTGTTATTTTGATTCCTGGTTTAACAAGTGATTCTTCAGCTCCTGTAAGTTATTTCAAGCTAGTATTGTTTATTTGTGTGGCTAAGTTATATTTTAGTGCCGTCTTATAGTTTATATTCTCCCTTTCTTTGCAGTATCTCAAACACCTTGCATATCATACAGCAAAACGTGGATGGAAAGTTGTTGTCAGTAATCATCGAGGACTTGGAGGTGTTCCAATCACGGTTAGAAATATGTAGATTAATTAACAAGTTTGATTATTTGCATTTCTTTTTGTTGGAGTTGTAGGTAGGATTGATGTGCATCTCAATAATATTACGGTGTACCAAATTGTTGTTTTCTTGTTGTAATGTAAATGCTTATTAAAATTATTTCAGTCTGATATTTTCTACAATTCTGGATGGACTGAGGATACTCGCACAGTTGTTAATTACGTCCACAAAGAGAATCCCAAGGCACCTTTGTTTATTGTTGGAAATAGCGTTGGAGCTAATATTCTGGTAAATTCGAGACTAAAGTCTTATAATCTTCTTGCATCAAATTTCTTCATGTCATATTTGAGTCACTATTGATTAATTTAATTACATACCTCAACTAATCTGAAGGTTGAATTTTCTATATGATCGCATACATCTTCAATTGCTGCCTTCCCACATTGATCTCTATTTCTTCTAACGTGTGCTCCCTTCCCACATTAACTTGTGCTCAAATATCCAAATAGCTTGGCACTACACTGTATAATTCTAAGGATTGTTTGCAGGTAAAATATCTTGGCGAGGAAGGTGAGAACACTCCTGTAGCTGGAGCTGTAGCTGTTTGCTCTCCTTGGGACCTTTTGGTTAGTAATTACTGAAGTATTTTGATTTCAAAGTTTAACTTTTGCTAAAATGACATTTATTAATATACCTAATATGTTGTGAAAAGTAACCACAATCTAATGGATCTATCTTCTGAATTTGGACCCAATCTAATTGTTTGTGAATCCAATTGAAAAAAAAATTCTTAAGAATTAATTGAAATATCATGCAATCTGAATGGAATGTTAAAGTTTTAACATGTTTGAAGCATTTAGAACGGAGTGTGCACATTGCAATATTTTGGTTTGGAATCGTATGAACATAATGAAACTATCTAAAACATTCTTGTGATATACTTTCCGGCCTTTAGCATTCAAGCTATGTGTGCTTCTGGTTCAAAATTGTTACACAGTCTATTTGATATAATGAACGGGGCTTTGTCAAATTTCACTATTAGTTTGTCATCGCTGAAAGTTTCTATTATTTTTCATTTTTCCTGTTATTGCTCTTTAACTGGAAGTAATGTTAACTATAATTTTGCAGATAACTGATAGATTTATAACTCGTGCTCCTGTGCAAAAGTTTTATGACAAAGCACTAACAGGCGGCCTTCAAGATTATGCAAAATTGTATGCCTCTATCTTTCTGATTGATAAGCTCTTAATTTTCATCTATCACCATTTGCTGACAAACATGAAAGTTTTTAGATGTGTCTCTATAGTTCACTTTTGATGTGGTTTGATAAATATTCATTGCAGACACCAGCCTCTCTTTTCTCGGCTTGGTAATTGGGAAGGGATAATGAAGGTGGTCTTACTCTCAATAAGTTCATAATTTTTACTACTATTTAATATAATATATGATAAATTTGTATGCTTATCCTACAGTTGTTTGATGTTAACTTCTTTATCACATATTCACTATGTTTTTTGATACACATTTCTATTGACATTTTTCTCAATACTGCTGTAAGTTTTTGTGCGCATGTGTGTGGTTTTAGAGCAAGTTACTAGCAAGTATTATTCAACGTGGAAGATTTCTAAAGAGTTTCAAGCTATTGACCTGACCATTCATTTTTATTCATTATTCCTCTTAATTCTGTTATTTTATAGCCGGCATTTTAAATGTTACTAGTCTAGGACATTAAGTGATTGAAAGATGCGTGCTGATTTTAGAGGCCAAATATTTGTTCTACTCTTTTACCTGTTGGATATAGCTTTTTTTCTTAAGGCACAAAACTTATTCTAATATGTACCACATTCTCAAATGTTGTTCAGTGTTATTGATTTGGTTAAGTTTTTAAAGCTTGATTAATACTCATGTATTCTTATGTTTTGCAGGCACTTTCTATTCGAGATTTCGATGACCACGCCACTCGATTGTTTGCAAAGTATGAGGTACATGTACCACCTAAGATTTGTAATCTTCTATTTTCTGCTGTCTTCTCTTTTCTGGTTCCTTATGTCTGCTATCTAAAATCCTTTTGTTTCTTTAGACTGTTGATACGTACTATAGACGTTGCAGCAGTACTCCTTATGTGAAATCTGTATCAATTCCGCTTCTCTGTATTAGTGCTCTGGATGATCCCGTCTGTACCAAGGAAGCCATTCCATGGGACGAATGCAGGTATGCTGCTTTGTTGTTTTTTCTAATCAGTTTTCTTTCTATTTCTGTTGCATTACTTCAACATCCATTTTAATGCGTAATCCTTCGATAGGTTAAATAAAAATATTGTGTTGGCCACTGTAAAGCATGGAGGACATTTGGCTTTCTTTGAAGGAATAACTGCATCTAGCCTGTGGTACTTGATTCATTTTGTGCATCTGACTCTTCCGTATTCTGTTACATCAACCAATCTTATGCCTTTAATTGTCCTTCAGTTATTATATTTTAAAGAAATTTAAACAAATGATCATAATATCATCGATATTATTCCTTGATTGGCTATAATATCATCTAAGTTCCAAATAAGCAACTACTATTATAAAACAAATTAAAAGTAATTTTCGTGTTGCAGGTGGGTAAGAGCTGCTAATGAATTTCTTGATGTACTACACTCTAGCCATTATATGCATCAACAGAAGAAGGTAGAAAATGTTACTTTTTGTGTACTTAATAAGCTTATTGATAAAGGGTTTATTCTTTCATTTGTTCTATACTATCTTTGAATGCTATGCAAGTTATATCATCTTGGTGCACTAAGTGGAGCATTTCTAGTGGTTGAACTGCTGTTTTCTCTATTAATGGCAATGCAGATTTCTAAACCAAACGCACCATTAGACTCTTCAATCGATCAGAGCCCTTATATCAATGTTACCGAAGATGGATTGGTGGCTGGACTGAACAATGAACCAACAACAGAAATCCAGAAGAAAAACAAGTAATACAGGAGAATATATTCTTGTATGACTTGGTGCAAGATTCTAAAGATTAGAGAAATGTTTGTTTTGGTTATTTTTGTTTTTTATTGAATATCCAGGAATATATAAAAATATTTGGTTTAATGAAATTTCAAATAAAATATTTTTAAAAAAATTGAGATATTTTACACCCTTCATACACAAAATAGGGTGTAAATGTGTTAAAATTAAATGTAATTATAAGATATTTTACATTTGATATATCAAAAATAGGGTGTAAATATTTGTCATTTTACACCCGTTTGAATTATAATAGGGTGTAAATTCGTTTAACTTCAATGTATGTAGGTGACAATTTACACCCGTTTTATATTAAACAGGGTGTAAATGTCCTAAAATTCAATGTATATATCTACCAATTACACCTTTTTTTATCTAAAACAGGGTGTAATAGGTGACAATTTACACCCGTTTTATATTAAATAGGGTGTAAATGTCTTAAAATTTAATGTATATATCTACCAATTACACCCTTTTTTTAAATCTAAAATAGGGTGTAATATATTCTCTTTTTACACCCGTTTTAAAACGGGTGTAAATTCTTCATACATATCTCACCCTTTGAATTTACACCCTATCATAACGGGTGTAATATGTATAAAAAACGGGTGTAAAATCTTCTTTCTGCACTAGTGGAGGTCGATGGCCTTTGAATCTATGAGGTCCTGAACTACGTGCTTAAAAGCTTTGCAGTTCTCAATATTGTGGCCAGGTGCCCCAGAGTGGAAGCTACACCTAGCGCTGGCGTCGTAACCCACCGGAAGTCTACCAATAGGAGGAGCCAGAGTGCGCAGTTGCACAAGTTGTAGTTGTTGAAGACTAGAAAGCAACTGAGCGTATGACATTGGAAGGGTGTCGAAACGCCGGTCCATCATCCTTTGCCTCTGTTGATAAGCGGGTCTGTTACCCGGTTGCTGTTGCTGTTGATACTGAGCTGGTTGACGTTGTGATTGTTGTTGTTGTAGTGGCGCTGCAGCTGGAATGGTCACAGCCGCAACATACGGTTGCTGATGATAATTCTGAAAATTATTCCTCCGGTTATCCCTGTTCTGATAAGAAGATATGGCATTTGCATCCCCTTCTCTCCTCTTCTGTCCCTGAATGAGCGGCTTCTTCACCCCTGATGAGGATCCACTTCCACTCTGGCTCTTATAGGTCTTTAGGTAATTCTCCACCCTTTCTCCATTAGAGACCACATCAGCAAAGTTGGAAGCATTGCAACCTACCAGACGCTCCAAGTAAGGTCCGGGCAGAGTGTTCATGAACATGTTGGCCATTTCCTTTTCCAACATCGGAGGCTGAATACGGGAAGTTGTATCCCTCCAGCGTTGAGCGTATTCCCTGAAGCACTCATTGCTTTTAAGAGACAGATTCTGAAGTTGAGTTCTGTCCGGAGCCATGTCTGCATTATACTGATACTGCTTCATGAAAGCCTCTGCCAAATCCCTCCAGCAACGGATGTGGGCTCTGTCCAGCCTCATATACCATTCTAAGGATGCCCCAGCTAGGCTGTCCTGGAAGAAGTACATAAGTAGCTTCTCGTCATCAGAGTATGCAACCATTTTACGGAAATAGGCTTGCACGTGAGTTTTGGGGCAAGAGCTGCCATGGTATTTGTCAAATATCGGGACTTTGAATTTCGGTGGCACTCTCACACCTGGGACCAGCCCCAAGTCAGCAACATCTACTCCCAGAAGATTTTGTCCTTCCACTGCTTTCAACCTCTCTTCCAATCTTCTAAACATGGGGTCCATGCCAAAGTCTTCCTGAAGCAAGGGGAACTGATCATCCTGACCATCCTGAATGGGTTGTTGATCTAGGTTGACATGCGGGATCAGGATAGGCCCCGGTCCATTGGGACCATTAGCCTCTCCAGCTGGAGGATCAGCCAACGTCTCCGGTTGAGTAATAGGGGGATCCCTCTGTACCAACAATCTAAGCTCCTGCTATCCTTGAGCCACCCCTTGAACCAAATCCATGAATTGATTCATGCGAATCTTCATCTCGGCGAGCTCTGCTTGTAGGCTCTCCATCGCTCTCTGTTGATTCCTTCGGGTACCTTATCGGTGAATGCATGAGTCACCTATCCTGCTAGTGGGACACCAAACAATATGAGAACACTGCAGTGGTACCTGTTATGCAAGATATGACAATGAATATGTAAATGCAATGCCATGTTTATCAAATCCAAAAGGTATTCTACCCCCTTGATTCCAGTCTCACATCAGGCGAATAGTGCAAGAAGACTGAGTCATGGATAAACTTCTGAGATCAAGATGCAACAAAGGGAAACCAACATACAAATGAGTTCCAGGAAAGGGGCCTTAGCCAAAAGTACAGCAAAAGAGGATCCCCACAACAAGCCTGTGGATTATCACTACACAGCAACGAAACAAAAAGTAAAGGGAGGAACATAAACCAGGAATCAGCCTCCTGTATACAACCCATAAGGACTGCTCCTCACTTCATCCAGTAATGCCACCGTGTCGGGATGATCTGGAGATTCTGTCAAATGCCGGATAAGCAGATTCCTCTTGTGAATGATCCCATCCAGTTCGTTGATGTGCTCTCTGTAGTAATTCCCATCATCTTCTCCGAATACCTCTTCAAGTCTGGATTTCTTCAAACCTGCCAACACCTTGAGTTCTTCAACCTGTCCTCGAGCCTCATGGAGTTGATCTGTGATGTAGCCATTAGTAGAACGGGCGCACAGAAGTTCATTGTTTTTCCCCTTCAGCAAAGTCGTCAATTTCTCTATCTGACCAGTCAGTTCGGCTACTGTCTCCTCCTCCTTTGCCTTCCGAGAAGTTGAAAATGCATCCCATTGCTCCTGCCACCCAGCTAATTTACCATGAGCATCTACTAACTGCTGCTTGACTCGCCTCAACTCAGAACTGGATGATCTCAAGGCTTCGTCTGTCTTCCTGAAGAAGTCCGCCTCCACAGCAAATCTCCTCTCTGCTTCCTTTTGCACTCTGACGGCTTCCCCCTTCTGATATCCTGCCTCCTGGAATTGATGCATACAGTCTTGCAACTTCTCACTTAACTCTGAGTTCTTGGTTTGAAGTCCCTCCATGGCACTCTTCAACTTGTCGTACTCCTCTCGGCTCACCATTGTTGACTGCTCAGGAGTAGGTGGATACAAAGGTTCTTCAATAGGGAACGGCAGACCAAACTCTTCGACTCTTCCTTGAAGCCACTCTTCATACCGAGGGTAAGTTCTACAATCTCCTTTTCCAAGGACGGTTCTTCCTCTCTTGATCACCTTGAGCCAGGCCTCAGCTGCCTTACGGGATACCGTCAAATCAGGCGAAGAATGGAAAAACAGAGATTCATCCACATCCTTTTCCAAAGGCGGAGTTCTTAAAGCATATCCAAACTGTCTAACTGCTAGAGAAGGATTATAGTTGATTCCTCCTCTTCTTCCTACCAACGGAACATTTGGGAAGTTCCCACAACTATGAATAATATCTGCCGGAAGCAAGCTCCGGTCGGACCACCAAGGAATATCTTCAGCTCTCAACCCCATCAACCTCCTTGACCAACTCAACGAGTCCTTGACATTAACGAACACTCCGGATTTGGGTAGGTGAGAACTGAACCACCTATAAAACAAAGGCACACAACAATTCAACAATCCCCCTTTTCTATTCTTATTTCTGTGGTGCACTGAATGAAAGAAATCTCCTAGCAAGGTCGGTACTGGATTTCTCAACACGAAGAGGCGTATTGCGTCCATGTCCACAAATTTGGCAACATTAGGGAACAAGACAATCCCATACACACAAAGAGCCAACACAGCATTGAAACCCCTCTGGTTACCGTCTTCCAGCTTCTTCTTTGCTTCTCCCAGTAAGAAACTCAGATGAAAACCACTAACTTCTCCCTTCTGACACATATTAGCCTTCCAGACTGATTCCTCCAAATATGTGGCTGAAGCAACCATGTTGAGATCGGGCAGAAACTCAGAACTGTAGAACAATAACTGTGACCTGATAGGAACTCCGAGAAAACTGGCAATCTCCTCCAGAGTAGGGACCAAGATATAATCCGGGAATGTGAAACACCTCAATGGAGGGTCATAGAACTGTAGCAGTGTGAATAGGGCGTTATGTTGATCTTTGGAAAGAACCGTGACGAAACTTAGAATCAGACCGTAATCCTCTCGGAATCCTTCTAGAGAACTAGGATCCATTAACTGCATCAATTGTTGGATGGGCTCCAGACAGACCACCGGAAACTTGTAGGCGACAAGTCTCTTTCTGCCAATATCCATATTAAGAGAACCAAAAAAACTCCGACTGGAATCAAGAAGAAGATGTAAACCCCCTTGAAATGGATAAACATGTGTTAAATGATATGAATGCAAATGATGTGATGATGTGAATGCAGTGCAGTGGTATGTCAATCAGGATTGTTGTATCTGCTTGAACATCTGTCGGGTTACACTGTCTGAAGAGAAAACCACTGAGGAATATAATACAAGATCAAAGCTCTTCTCCAGAAAACCGGGTTGGTTGGAGGTTAAGGTTTCCTGAATTTAGCCCGCCCCTCACTGGTAGGTTCTAAGAACAGAAGTTCGTCAACTTCATCCCTTCAGTCGCGAATAATACGTTTACCACTGAAGGTTTGGCATTATTACGGGATAAAAGACCTCCACTGACTCCCCCCAACAGGACATCCTAAAGCAAGTTCCCAGTCTCGGGGTCCTCGGATTGATCAGCGAGAATGCGCCCACCAGAGCTAACATAATCACGTCTCGGAGGAGAGGCCTCGACTGAGTTCTCGGGAAATGGTCACCAGAGTCGACGATTTCTAAAGGAACATCATGTCGTTACGGAACATCCGTAGGACATAATATATCCAAGAGAAACCTCGTCTGGGTGTGGTTCTTCACGAACGACTTAACGTAGAAACATGCCACGCAAGCCTCATGATTATCCATTCTAAAACCTGTGTGCACTCAAGCCTGGGTAATGGGCTTATCTCTCGTAGAACATCCCATCCCAACAAACAAACAACAGCTCCAACAGATACATCACATGAATGCAAGCAAGTAAGTAAATAAATGTACAAAATCATGAACACCCAATGAACAAGAAATCACAAAAGCTAGGAGGGACTCGCTTAGGGAAGATGGACCAGCAAGAGGTCAACTTCTCACGTCCCCAGTAGAGTCGCCAGCTGTCGCAACCTGAAAAATACAGTGCGGGAAAAAAACAACCGGCGAAAGAAAAAGACAGAAGAGTCGCCACCGTGCGTTATTCATCCCAGAGGAGGGAAAGGAAACGCTCGAAGTAAACCTAAAAAAGGAAAGGACAAGACGGGGTCTCGCAACCAAATCTTGGGTTCGGGAGTCGGTTATGCGAAGGGAAGGTATTAGCACCCCTACGCATCCATAGTACTCTACGGGATCCACTTTTGTGGTTTTCGTCTAAAGGGTGTGGGTTTACCTAATGTGTTTATTTGCTAAAAAGGTTAAGAGAAATGACTCGCGCGGATGTCGCATCCACTGCATACGTATCTCATCTGAATATGAGAATCAGAGTCTTCGTAGCTCGACTGATCTATGGGTTGGGGGATGTGTGCTCGCTAAGACATCGCGTCTTATGCCTACGTATCTCATCTGGAATGAGAATCAGAGCAAGCCGTAGTTCGGCTAACTACGGGGTTATGGAGTGGGTTTTGGATGAACGACGTTACTACGCAATCTACCGGATGCTCGACCTTTGGAGACTTACTCACCTGTAGTAGAAGGAGTAAACGTGTGTTATGGAGAAGAAAAATCAATGAAGGGTTTGTTTGCATTGTAGGAACGCGCATGCAAAAGGGTAATGAGGATAAGACCTCATAGCTCTTAACCCTGGACAAAGGAACCTGTATAAAGTAAACACAAAAACATTGCCTCCTATCGAGGTCTTCCAGCTAGGAAAGCAGTAAAATGCGGGAAAAATGTAAAAGTACCACACGGATAAAGATCCGAAGTAACAGCAGTTAGAGGAATGGGAAACCCAGGGATCCTTCCAAGCTAAACACCATCAAAGAAAGTGAGTCAGTACAGGTGATCGGAATGAAACCTCCAGGGGTATCCCACAAATAAAGTGGAAAACCACGCAAGTTATCCCTGCAAAAGTCATGTGAGCCCTCACAAAAACTCAACAAACAAGTTAGAGACAAAAAAATAGGGTAATCAAGGGTTGCCCCCAAATCAAAATGTAACCACATGAATCATGCCATTAAAATTCACAAAAAAGACATGCATCAAAAGGGTATCAAATTCACCCATAATACCTCATACATTTAGAGCATTCAAATTAAAGGCATAAAGATGATGGATATAGGGCAAACCTGATTGGAGAGATTGATTAAGATTGAATGGTACGGCCGGATCTGCAAAGTAATACTAGGGTTTGTGTGAGGCGGAGTGAACTTCTCAGGGCTGCCTGAAGGTCGCTGCAGAGTAGTTCCTAGGTTTCCTTCTCTCAAAATCTTTCTCTAGTGAATCTCCCAGTGTAACTCCAAGTGTGTTTTCCTCTACTGAAACTTCAGTATTTATAGACTGATTTTCGTGGGTAGTGGGCTCAAATGAGGGAGACCCAAGTCCAAAAAAATTTGTTATATTTTATTTATTTATTTAATTAAATTTATTTATTTATTTATTTTTAACTTCTTTTTTTTTCGTTTTTTTTTTTCGTTTTTTTTCAGGAAAAATGAAGGGTAAATTTTGGGGTATTACATTATGTTATCTATGTTCTGACGGTAATAGATAATATATCTCATGCGCTCTTCAGTCGAAGTCTTTTTCTTCCCCAGTCGAGTAAGATTCGTATTTCCTTATGGAATCGAATGTCCATCATGTAATTGAGTTTGCTTTTTTCAGCCCTCCTTTCGGATGATGAGTGTTTTGGAAACATTCCCCAAGTCACGCCTGGTTGGTCACCTATTATATGCCCAGTAACCGGTATCCCTGGTGTTCCTTCCTTTCTGCTCCCTATTATGACTTTTGTCCCCTGTGGAGTCAGATTTCCCTGAGTTGAAATATACCTTTTTAGGTCTTCCTCAGATGTTTTGGATGATTGATATCTCTCACCCTTATACCGGTCTTAGCTATTCATTCTCCCCGAGCGTGTTGTTCTCTCACCCTTATACCGGTGTTTTGATCACATGTCTCTTTGAGCTTATTACCCAGTAAGCGGTAATACCTCATTTTCCTTTTCCTCAGCTGAGTCCTTTGTGGATGTTCCCAGCTGGAGTCCCTTGGTGGTTTTTCCCCATCCAAGTCCGGATTTTTATCCGAAGTGTCCGTTATGGATAGTTTTGTTGTATTGACATATTCCCCAATACATGCATCTTTGCGTCAGCTCGAGTCTTTCCATTGATTTATTTTCGTGGAATCCCTTCATGTCGCCAGCAAATTTTAAGTCGTGATCTGCTCAGGCATTTTTATTCCCCTTTACTCCCCAGAGTCTCTGTCCCATTTATGAGTGTATTACTCATATGGATTTTCAATTTCTCCTGATTTCTTTTTCCTTTGTGGACATATATCCCCACAGAGTATTACCTTTTGCATACATACATTTGCATCATGAGGTCTCTTAGGGACCAAAATTCGTCTCTTTGTTATTATTTAAGCCCATTCTATCTCGTTGAGATGAAGATTTTAACCTTCATATCTGTAAGACCCCAATTTTGACCCTAAGATCCCTCATGGCATCATAACATTGCATTTGCATTGCCTCAAGGATCTTTAGCATCTTGGTTCCCTTTGCCTTTGGGTGGGACTCCTTGTGATTGGTTTGAGATCACCAAGCATGCTTGAATTATATATCATTGTTTCTCTTACTTTTGTTTACTAACCAAAAGCACAAAAATGTGTCACTAACATCTTTTGTTTGAAGTTTGAGTATCATCCAAGACACTTTGTGGGTTCTATTTAGATGATCAGTCAACACAAGGGAATGGCTTGAGATACTTCCAACAGGTTTAAATGGGGTATATTCGTTAGTCAAAACGTTAATCTTGAAGGAGCAAAAGTTTGTTCATGAGCTGTCATGCTCGCTAGGCGAGCAGAA
The DNA here is from genome assembly GCF_024323335.1 of Lathyrus oleraceus. Lineage (NCBI taxonomy): Eukaryota > Viridiplantae > Streptophyta > Magnoliopsida > Fabales > Fabaceae > Lathyrus > Lathyrus oleraceus. The sequence goes on along the minus strand of NC_066585.1, from coordinate 515,813,330 downwards.
TGGGTCGCCTAGCGAGTCCCAAGAAAAGCCACCAGAATCACCTACGTTCAGAGGAATTTCTTGAATTGTCATGCTCGCTAGGCGAAGCCCATGTGTTTAAAAAAACGAAAAAACGAAGAAAAATAATAAATAAATAAATAAAATATTAACAGAAAAATTTTGGACTTGGGCCTCTCTCATTTGAGCCCACAGGTCCACAAAAATCAGGTTATAAATTCAGAGTTTCAGTGAAACAAAAAGCATTCTATTCCTATTACCCTGGCAGGGAAAAAGATAGTGAGAGAAGAGCTAACAGAGTTCAGAGCAACCTCCAGAGACTGAAGGGAACTCATCGGCAAAGAACCAATTCCCTCTCATATAAACCCTAAGAGTGCTTTGCAAACCCAACCGTGCCATTCAATTTCATCGGTCTCTCCAGTCAGGTTTGCCTTATTCCCATTACTTTATGCTTTTAATTTGAATGCTCTGAATGTATGAGGTATTATGGGTGAATTTGATACCCTTTTGATGCATGTGTTTGACAAGAGGTTTAGGCCTCCTACCCTTGGTTGCTTTTTGTGAGCTTTTTGTGAATTTTAATGGCATGATTCATGTAGTTACATTTTGATTTGGGGGCAACTCTTGATTACCCTATCTTGTTTCTCTAACCTGTTTGTTGAGTTTTGTTTTGTGAGGGCTCATATGACTCTTGCAGAGATGGCTTGCCTGGTGTTCCACTTTATTTGTGGGATACCACTTGGAGGTTTATTCTGATTACCTGTACTGACTCACTTTCTTTGATGGTGCTAGCTTGAGAGATCTCTGGGTTTCTTATCTCTCTAATTGCTGTTACTTCGGATCTTTATCTGTATGGTAGATCTCTCGATCCCTTTACTTTTCCCGCATGTTACCGATTTCTTAGGTTTCGTATAGCCTCTCGTGGCATGTCATTTAAGGTAGCGCGGTTCCTTCATCTAGGACTGCCTTTTTGCATGAGCATCCCTAAACACCCCAAACTCATTGATTTTTCTTCTCCTAAGAACACGTTATCTCCTTCTACTATAGGCGAGTAAGTCTCCAAAGGTCGAGCATCCGGTAGATTGTGTAGTAACGTCGTTCACCCCAAAACACAACCCTTACCCCGTAGTTGGTCGAACTACGTTTCGCTCTGATTCTCATTCCATATGAGATACGTAGGCATAAGACGCGATGTCTTAGCGAGCACACTCCTCTTTAACCCATAGGTAGCCGAGCTACGAAGACTCTGATTCTCAAATTCAGATGAGATACGTATGCAGTGGATGCGACGTCCGTGCGAGTCATTTTCTTTTGACCCTTCTTTTAGTAAGTAGTACATTAGATAAACATACACGCTTTTCTCATCCCTTCAATCATGTTTGCACAAATAAATTTTCAAAAAAAAAACAACAACCTTTGCAACAAATGTGAAAAGGGCTCCCTAGGAGTACCTAGGATGCTTTGGGTGCCTAACACCTTCCCATTGCATAACCAACCCCCTTACCCAAATCTCTGACATTTTTACTAGTTTTTGATTCGATAAAACTTTTAGCTTTTTGTTCGCTTTCTAACCATTCCTTTGGATAAATAAAAGTGCGGTGGCGACTCGACTTGTATGATTTACCTTGGATGTAGTCAATATCTCTAATGGTAACGAATACCCCACTACAGAAAAGTGGCGACTCTGTTGGGGAAGTGTATTTGCCTAGTGGGTTTTGCCGACTTTTCATGCTTGTTATATTTTTTTGTTTTGTGACATATTTTTGTGCAGTTTGGGATTACTGTATTGTATGTAATGTATGAATTGCTTGATATATTAATTGCTTGTATGCTTGGTGATCTTTATGAGATGAGTTCTATACCCGAACTTGAGTGCACTTAGGATAGGAGAATGGCATAGTCTTGTCAACTTGTGCGGAGTTATTCCTTAGCAAGTTGACTTACAAGCCCATTCACTTGGTGGAGGTCATGTTGGGATCAATAATGTCACACGAGTAGTCGTGGTTAGGCATTACTCTTTCTAATATAGACCTTAGAAGCCAAGGACCTTAGTTTACCAAGCCCATCTTGGCCTATTTTTAGGACGTAGTGCGAAGGTCGTTCAAGTGTAATATTTGATACGATTGTTATTCGATACTACACTCATAAGAGTCTCTCTTGAGAATATTTTTGGAATATGAGTAGTCGTTTATCCGATAATATCCGAAAGATGGGATGATGACTATGGGAACCTCTTGTAGAACATGATTGTCAGTTTTAACCCTAGTACACTCCCTTTGGGTGGTTCTTAACCGATACTCCATGATCGTGACTCGCAACAAACCTTTGATTCATGGTTGATCCGTTCTTGTGTATCCTTAATATCAATGGAACTTGGGTGTTGATAAGGTGTAAACCATAATCCACCAAAATGGATGATTGATATTAAGGATGACTTGATCCATCCCATGACTTTTGTGTGGTGTGATTTGCTTGATCCTTGAGTGTGATTGTTGCATCCATGCATTCATGCATCCATTTGCATCCATATCATCAACAATGAGAAAATTTTCAAGGAACTAAAGAGGTCTATTTGCAAATTTTCAGACATGGATAGACAAAGAAGGAATACAAAGAAGTATAGTTTCAAACAACCCGAATTGAAAGAGTTAAGGAGTTTGACATCCTATGTATTGGATCCCTTGGAGTTCAAGGCTCGTCATGGGAAGCTTCTGTCTATTCTTGCTACTCAGGTGGATGAAGGTCTGATGAGTGTATTGGTGCAGTTCTATGATCCCTTGTACCGTTGCTTCACATTTCCGGATTTCCAGCTTTTGCCTACGTTTGAGGAGTATGCATATCTTGTGGGTATACCTATTCTAGATCAGTTGTCATTCAGTGGCTTGGAGAGGGTTCCTACTTCTCAAGAGATTGCTGATCTGTTGCGTATAGATGAATCTGTTATTGGTGCTCATATCTTGTGAGTATACCTATTGTATGTAATGATTGAATTGCTTGAATATTAATTCCTTGTATGCTTGGTGATTTTTGTGAGATGAGTTCTATACTCGAACTCGAGTGCACTTAGGATAGGAGAATGGCATAGTCTTGTCGACTTGTGTAGAGTTATTCCTTAGCAAGTTGACTTGCAAGCCCATCCACTTGGTGGAGATCATGTTGGGATCAATAATGTCACACAAGTAGTTGTGGTTGGACATTACTTTTTCCAATATAGACCTTAGAAGCCAAGGACCTTAGTTTACCAAACCCATCTTGGCCTATTCGTAGGATGTAGTGCGAAAGTCGTTCAAGTGTAAGATTTGATACGATTGTTACGCGATACTACACTCATAAGAGTCTCTCTTGAGAATATTTTTGGAATACGAGTAGTTGTTTCTCCGATAATATCGAAAAGATGGGATGATGACTATGGGAACCTTTTTGTAGAACATGTTTGGCAGGTTTAAACCTTAGTACATTCCCTTTGGGTGGTTCTTAACCTAAACTCCATGCTCGTGACTTGCAACAAACCCTTGATTCATGGTTGATCCGTTCAGGTATCCTTAATATCAATGGAACTTAGGTGTTGATAAGGTGTAAACCATAATCCACCAAAATGGATGGTTGATATTAAGGATAACATGATCCATCCCATGACCTTTGTTTAGTGTGCTTTGCTTGATCCTTGAGTGTGATTGTTGCATTCATGCATTCATGCACCCATTTGCATCCATATCATCAATAAATAAGAAAATTTTCAAGGAACTTAAGAGGTCTATTTGCAAAATTTTCAGACATGGAAAGACAAAGAAGGAATACAAAGAAGTACAGTTTCAGACAACCAGACTTGAAAGAGTTAAGGAATTTGACATCTTATGTATTAGATCCCTTGGGTTTCAAGGCTCGTTTCGGGAAGCTTCTTCCTCTTCTGACCACTCAGGTGGATGAAGGATTGATGAGTGTATTGGTGTAGTTTTACGATCCTTTGTACCGTTGCTTCACGTTTCCGGATTTCCAGCTTTTGCCTACCCTTGAGGAGTATGCTTACCTTGTGGGTATACCTATTCTAGACCAGTTTCCGTTCAGTGGCTTGGAGAGTATTCCTACTTCTCAAGAGATAGCTGACATGTTACACATAGATGAATCTCGGGTTGGTGCTCATATGACTACCAAAGGGGGAATTCAAGGTCTCCCTTCTGAGTTCCTCATTGCTCAAGCTACTATGTATGGGAAGGCCATGAGTGAGGACGCCTTTGAGGCCATATTTGTACTTCTCATCTATGGGCTAGTGTTATTCCCCAACATCGACAAGTTTGTGGATGTGAACGCTATTAGGATCTTCTCTACTCTTAATCCCGTTCCGACTATGTTGGGCGATACCTACTTCTCTTTGCATATGAGGAATGCAAAGGGTGGTGGCGCCATTGTGTGTTGTTTGCCTCTGTTGTATAAGTGGTTTATTTCTCACTTAGCTCAGACGGTCGCTTTCAAGGAGAATAAGGAATGTCTACGGTGGTCTACGAGACTTATGTCTCTCACTAATGATGATATCTTTTGGTACAACCGTGTATATGATGGTGTGCAGATTATTGACTCTTGTGGCGAATTCTCCAATGTACCTCTTCTTGGTACATGTGGTGGGATTAACTACAATCCTGTTTTGGCACGTCGGCAGCTTGGGTTCCCCTTAAAGGATAAACCCAATAACATTCTGTTAGAGGGTGTATTCTTTCAGGATGGCAAAGATCCCCAAGGCTTGAAAGCTAGGATGGTCCGCGCTTGGCGCAAGATTCATAGGAAAGGAAGGAAAGAGTTGGGTCCTAAGAATTGCATCGCTTTGGAGCCTTACACTGTTTGGGTTAGGAAGAGGGCGTCTGAGTATCTCATGCCTTACGAGTATCCGAGACCTACACCTATGATTATGGCTGGGCCTTCAACCCTCCCTAATCAAGGAGTAGAGGAGTTGAGAGACGAAGACCGTTCACGTGCCTGGATCCGTGAACGTGAAGAGTTGCTTCATCAGATTAAGGAGAAGGATGCGTTGATTGAGTTTCTTGAGCATCAGGTTATTGATGACCCTGATGATGTATGGACTTCTCTACTTCCTCAGTCTTCTAAGTTCTGGAAGAGGAGGTATGATCGACTCGCCAAAGAGAAGGCCGATATGGAGGCAGCCTACGAGAGGGAGGTGAAGAGGCTTCGCGCATCTTATCTTCCTGTGTCCCGAGCTTTAGATGATTGTTTCTAGGGATCCATAGGATGATTATTTTCCTTTTCTCTTGTACATGATTGACGATGCTACACTTCTTTTCCCTGATATTATTTGATGCGATATTTCCATATGTGATAAAATACTTAATATTTCCCGAATTTGCAAATAAAACTCTAAAGTTCCTTTGAAATAAAAAATAAATCATATGCACAAACATTGCATGCATCATATGCATAAACAAGTTTTGTTTCCGATCCCTTGCCCTGTGGTCTAACTCTGTGTCCTTCATTTATTTTGAAGACAAGCTAACTCACCGGTACTACACTAGAGCCAACATTTCGAGACTGATGGATCACCTAGAACAAGAGAACCGTGAGCTGAAAGAGGAAGTGGCCAGGTTGACTGCCCTAATGGAGTCACTCATGGCTGCCCAGAGCCAGTCTTCTCCGACACCTTCAACTCCTCCCCAGAGGACAGTTATCTCCGAGATTGTCTCCTCTACTGTGCCCGCTGCCAATGCACACTTTGTTCCAACAGCCATGCCAATCGGGTTCCCGTGGGGGATGCCTCCCAATTTCATGCCTGAGGGTCCTATTCCTACCTTTGCTTCTCTGCCGGCATCTAGTTCGGTCCGTGTCGTTCCTCCTCCTATCATGCATACTTTGCCCAGGGTAGACGACACCATCTATCATTCTGAGTCGTCTGAGGGTCCAGATGTTTATGAGAAGATGGATGCTATGAACGATCAATTTCTTGGGCTTCGCAAGGAATTGAAAACTCTCAGAGGGAAGGATCTTTTCGGCAAGTCTGTTGCCGAACTCTGCTTGGTTCCAAATGTGAAGATCCTTGTGAAATTCAAGGTCCCTGATTTTAAAAAGTACAAAGGAAATACTTGTCCTCTCAGCAACCTGGTCATGTATGCTAGGAAGATGTCGACTCAAACCGATAATGACCAACTACTCATCCACTACTTTCAGGACAGTCTGTCCGGTGCCGCTTTGCGTTGGTACATGGGTTTAGACAGCGCGAACATCCGATCCTTCAATTATCTCGGTGAAGCCTTCGTCAAGCAGTACAAGTACAACGTGGATATGGCTCCCGATAGAGATCAATTGAGAGCCATGTCCCAGAAGGATAAAGAAACATTTAAGGAGTATGCCCAGAGGTGACGAGAGGTGGCAGCACAGATCGTGCCTCCGCTAGAAGAGAAAGATATGACTAAGATCTTTTTGAAGACTTTAAGTTCCTTTTATTATGAGCGGATGATTGCTAGCGCTCCTTCTGACTTCACCGAGATGGTAAATATGGGGATGCATCTAGAAGAAGGGGTCCGTGAAGGACGGTTAACCAGAGAAGAAGGCTCTTCTGCCAAAAGTTATGGGGTGTTTGCAAAGAAGAAAGATGGAGAGGCACATGTTGTGATCTCCCATGAGAAGCCAAGAAGACCCTCTGTGAGGAGGAAGACTGTGCGTCCCGCCAGTAACCAGCACCAGGTGGCTCATATAGCACCTGTTTTCAGAGACAATCAACAGTATCAGCAACATAGTAACAATCAGCAACCACATCCGTAATATCAGCCACAACAGCTCCGTCCACAACAGCAGGCCTACCAGCCTCGAAACAGTAATCAAAACAGTAGTAGTTACGAGAGGAAAAGGGTCACCTTCGATCCTATTTCGATGACGTATGTAGAGTTATATCCCTCTTTGATAGAAAGGAAGTTGATTACTCCGAGAGATCCACCGGCTATACCTGCTAACCCCCAGTGGTGGTATAAGCCTGAGTTACATTATGTTTACCATTCTGGTGCTCCCGGCCACGACGTGGAGAATTGTTACCCTTTGAAGACCAAGGTTCAAGACCTTGTGAGGTGTGGTATTTTATGTTTTGAGGACGTAGGCCCTAATGTGAAGAAGAACCCATTGCCCGAACATGGGAAATCTATCAACATGGTCCAGGGTTGCCCTGGAAAATACAAGGTCAAATATGTCAGTCATATTCAACAGTCTCTGGTCCAGATGCATCGTTTGTTGTGTGACTACAGTCATTATGAGCATGACCATGATAGATGTCGAGTCTGCTCTGTTAACCGATTGGGTTGTTGCCAGGTGCGCAAGGATGTTCAGGAAATGCTGAACGAAGGAGTCATTGAGATCCTTCAAAACAGGAATGTTGATGAAAATGAGCATGAGGTCAATGTGATCTCCCCAGTGTTCCGGATACCCGAGCCTGTTATCATCAAGTACAATGGTAGCAAGCAGAAGGCTTCTCCCGCTCTGATCATTAAGCCTGTTGGTCCTGTGCCTTACTCCTCTGAAAAGGCAGTTCCCTATCGCTACAACGCCGTAGCAGTAGATAATGGGAAAGAGGTGTCCTTGCCCTCTTCTTCTGTTGTGAATATTGTCGATGTTAGCGGTTTGACCCGTAGTGGCCGTGTATTTTCAGCACCGCCGAAGCCTCAAATTAATGCTGATTTTGTTGAACGCCCGATCGGGAACGCTGTGAATTCTCCGAATCCGGCACTTGCTGTTAAGCCCTCCTCCGTACTGAAAACTCCTACTTCTGTTGGCCCGAGTGGCAATGTGAAAGAAGACTGTAATGAGATGCTGAGACTCATCAAAAGGAGCGAGTACAATGTTGTAGGCCAACTTCTACAAACTCCATCCAAAATATCTGTGTTATCCTTACTCTTAAATTCAGAACCACATCGAGAGGCTCTGTAAAAGGTGTTGGATGTGGCATATGTGGATCACGATGTCACTTTGGAGCAATTCGATAGCATTGTTGCAAACATTACTGCTTGTAACAACCTGAGCTTTTGTGACTCTGATCTTCCTGAGGAGGGAAGAGACCACAACTTGGCATTACATATATCGATGGGTTGTAGAGACGACGCCATGACCAATGTACTGATGGACACCGGGTCATCATTGAACGTATTGCCAAAGTCCACTCTCTCAAAGATATCATATCAAGGGCCTCCCATGAGGCAGAGTGGAGTAGTTGTGAAGGCTTTCGATGGGTCTCGCAAAACTGTGATTGGGGAAGTTGATCTCCCAATCAAGATCGGACCAAGTGATTTCCAGATTACCTTCCAGGTTATGGACATTCACCCATCGTATAGTTGTCTCTTAGGCAGACCATGGATTCACGAGGCAGGCGCCGTGACGTCCACCCTACACCAGAAATTGAAATTCGTGAAAAACAAGAAGCAGGTGGTGTTAGGGGGAGAAAGGGCTCTCCTGGTTAGCCATTTGTCTTCCTTCTCTTATATAGATGCTGAGGCTGAAGTTGGAACTCCTTTCCAAGCTTTATCTATTGCTGAGCCTATTGAGAAGAGAACTCCTTCATTTGCTTCCTACGAAGATGCAAAGCTGGACATTGAGCGTGGTGCAACCACTGGTTTAGGAAAAATGATTGAGTTAGAAGACAACGAGTCTCGGGCTGGCATAGGTTTTTCTTCTGGTACTTTCAACAAGCAAGGGTTATTCAAGAGTGGAGGTTTTATCCACAATGGTCAAAATGAGGTTGCTGTCGTTTTAGAAGAAGATACAAAGGATTCTGGCAATTTCATCATCCCTGGAGGGGTCTGCAACAATTGGGTCACTGTGGATATTCCAACAGTTGTCCATAAGTCAACGTAATGATCACTTTGTTTAAAAACCCTTCTCCCATGCCAAAAGGAGGAGTGATAACATTGTTGGCAACATAAGTACAATGATATTTTCATTCAATAAATTCATGTTAAATGTTTGTTTTTCCCATTTATTTTCCCTTTTTGTTTTTGCATGAAATTGGTGATCACATAAAACCTTAAAAAAATAAAATAAAATCAACTTTCTCATCTGCATAATGATTTGCCTTGTTTGAATTCTAAAGCTTTTCATATCCAAAAATCATTATGCAGGTTGATTTCTAAACCCATTGAACATAATGACCCAACACCATCTCCCAATTTTGAATTCCCTGTATTTGAGGCAGAGGAAGATGATTTTGAAGAGATTCCGATGAGATCACCCGGATACTTGAGCATGAAGAGAAGATCATTCAGCCGCATCTTGAGAATCTGGAAACAGACAACTTGGGGTCTGAAGATTGTGTGCGAGAGGTAAAGATTGGGCACTTCTGGAAGAATCTGTCAAGAAGGGGTTGATTAAGTTGCTACGAGAATATGTTGACGTCTTTGTCTGGTCATATGAAGACATGCCTGGTCTAGATACTGATATTGTGCAACATTTCCTACCTCTAAAGCCTGAGTGCGTGCCTGTGAAGCAGAAACTCAGAAGAACTCATCCTGATATGGCAGTGAAGATCAAAGAGGAAGTTCAGAAGCAAATCGATGCGGGGTTCCTGGTGACTTCTACATATCCTCAATGGGTGGCCAATATTGTGTCTGTGCCTAAGAAAGATGGAAAAGTCCGGATGTGTGTGGACTGTAGAGACTTGAATAAAGCTAGTCTGAAAGATGATTTCCCTCTACCATATATTGATATGTTGGTAGACAATACAGCTAAATTCAAAGTCTTCTCGTTTATGGATGGATTTTACGGATATAATCAGATTAAAATGGCACCCGAGGATATGGAGAAGACAACATTCATCACACCTTGGGGAACATTCTGTTATCGAGTGATGCCCTTCGGTATGAAGAACGCCGGAGCCACGTATCAATGAGCTATGACTACCTTGTTCCATGACATGATGCACAAGGAGATTGAGGTATACGTTGACGATATGATCGGTAAATCAAGATCGGAGGTTGTACCCCCTGTTGAGGTGTAGATCCCGTCAATGAGGGTCTTGATGGAAGCCAAGTTGACTGATGCTGAATGGGTTCAGAGTCGTTATGACCAGCTGAATTTGATTGAAGAAAAGAGATTGACGGCTATGTGCCACGGTCAGTTATATCAGTAGAGGATGAAGAAAGCTTTTGATAAGAAGGTCAAGCCTCGTGTGTTCCGAGAGGGTGACCTCGTGCTCAAGAAAGTTTTGTCTTTCGCGCCCGATTCTAGGGGCAAGTGGACTCCGAACTATGAGGGTTCGTATGTTGTTAAGAGAGCCTTTTCAGGCGGTGCTTTGATACTTACAACTATGGATGGGGAGGATTTCACTCGTCCTGTGAATTCAGATGCAGTCAAGAAATACTTCGCCTAAAAAAATAATAACTGAATAGCTCGCTAAGTTGAAAACCCGAAAGGGCGGCTTAGGCAAAAATGAGCGTCTCGGTGGATTGAAAACCCGAAAGGGCGATCCAGGCAAAAGTTAAAGACACAAAAAATATAATGATATATGTATCCCGCTAGATTGAGTACCTCATCCTGGGGAAATCTAGGCAAAAATTAGGGATTTGGCAAGTAACTGCATCCTGACAAGACTTTGTTCTACAACTGTCGTCCGTCAGAGATCCTTGCTCATTATCAGCCAAAGCTTCAAATACATCGGATTCAGAATTGGTGGAGAAATGGTCATTATGTTCAATGTAGCCCTTTTCCAATATATATCACCAATTTCAAATTTGTAAAGATCTATGGAGTCTTGCCATTCGCAGACTACCATTCTATCAAATAAATTTGAGTCTTTTATCCAATTATTGGCACTCTTATCTGTTTCTATTCAACAAATGTTTTGCATATTTTGATTAAGAAAATATCATTGTTTTAAACGATCAAATTTTTTATAATTTGTTTTTAAACAAAGTGAACATTCACAATGACGAAAGGATACTTAGGAGATCCTCAGTGCTCTCCCAAGGGTGGTACGATCCCCAACAGGGTAAGATTTCTATCCATATTCCTGGCATGACTGTATCTCCTCCCTTCGGAGCCCCTTGTGGTTTATCCTACCAAGTGGATTGCTTGTTGAGAGTCACCTATCTTCCCTTTAGTAGAGTAGCAATCTTTCTTCCTCGTCAGCTTGGATCTCTTTGGGAAAGAGCGGTATTTGGTGGTTGAACCCGATAAATCCTTTATCTCCTCTGATAGATTCCCCAGTAGAGTTTTTGGTGTGGTGGACCTTGTCTGTGATAACTCTCGTCCCCAGCTGGAATGATTGATGATTCATCCCTTGCAGAGTTCTTTGCTTCCTGGTATCTCTGATCCCCAGCAGATTGGATACTCCCCGATGAACTTGGCTTTCTCTCTTGAGATGTAGTACCGGGTGGTTGATTCCTGGACCTGGTTGTGTTAGATATGTCTGTCTGTCAGCATACATCATACATAAACCATGCATATTCATGCATAATTATAACATTCAGATATTCATGTTGCATTCTTTGCCATATATCGTTGTTTGTTGTCTCCTGCTATTTGGTGATATACTTCCCCGAGCAGATGTGTGTGTCTGATCTCTCCATATAGAGTCAGCTCCATAAGCAGAAAGCGTTTATCCTTTCTTCCATATTCCCCACCGGGTTATATCCTCGTGGATGTCGATTGTTTTTATTCCTTCCCGACACATATATTGGGATGGTTTTCCCCATTGAGTTATATCCTTACCGGGACAAGTCTTGATTTGGTGTGCCTATCTAGTTTGATCCTAGATCGGTCTCTTGAGACTCTTTTCCTGTTTCCCCATGGTAAATGAATAATGGCTTAATAATTAGTAATCATTATCCCCGGCGGAGTCTGCGGTTCTCTACCCTCATACCAGTAGTTGTAAACCCTATTTCTTCCCTTTTTGCAGAGTAACTATTTTTGCTCATCTTTAATTGGTGACAGTTATCTTCATCCAGTATTCGGTGATGATATCCCCTCATCTGCTTGGATAATTGCCCTGATTACGTAATTTATCCCCAGCGGGTCATCTCTCGTCTACCTTGTTGTTGTTGGAAACGATTGTTTCTCCCCTGAATTGGTCATCATAATATACCTAGTTTCGGTATCCCGATGCCTTTTCTTTTCGGTCGATTTATCCTTTATTAACCCAGTAACCGGTTGTGGATAATCGTCCATGCGAGTATATTATCTACGTTCTGACGGTAATAGATAGTATATCTCATGCACTCTCGGGTCTGAAGCCTTTTGTTCTTCCCCAGTTGAGTAAGATTTGTATCCCCTTTGTGGAGTCGAATATCCATCCTGTAATCGAGTTTGCTTTTAGCCCTCTTTTGGATGATGAGTTTTTTGGGAATATTCCCCAATTCACGCCTTGGTTGGTCACCTATTATATGCCCAGTAACCGGTATCCCTGGTGCTCCTTCCTCTCTGCTCCCTATTATGACTTTTTGTCCCTTGTGGAGTCAGAATCCCTGAGTTGAAGTATACCTTTTAGGTTTTCCTCAGACGTTTTGAAGTTTTGATATCTCTCACCCTTATACCGGTCTTGGATATTCATCTCTTCCTGAGCATGTTGTATCTCTCACCCTCATACCTGGCGTTCAGATCACATGTCTCCTTGAGCTTATTGCCCAGTAACCGGTAATACCTCGTCCCGCTGCTTCCCCAGGAGTGTCCATGTGGACATCCCCAGCGAAGTCCCTTAGTGGATTGTTTTCATCCGGATTTTATCCGAAGTATCCGCTGTGGATAGTTTTTGCTGTATTGTCATATTCCCCAATACATGCACCTCCGAGTCAGCTCGAATCTTTCCATTGGATCTTTTCCCTTTGAAATTCTGTTCCCCACGCTTTGAGTCGTGACCTGCTCGCGCATTTTTATCCCTTTTCTATCCCCAGGAGAGTCCCCAGGGTCTTGGTCCCATGGAGTGAATTGCTCATATGGATTATCAGTGGCTTCTGATTTCTTTGCTTTTGTGGACACATATCTCCACAGAGTGCTACCATTTTTCATACCTACATTTACATCATGAGGTCTCTTAGGGACCAAAATTCGTCTCTTTATTATTATTTAAGCCTATTCTACCCCGTCGAGACGAAGATTTTAACCTTCACTTCTCCGGCTAGAATGACCTTAAATAGGGGCATCTGTAAGACCCCAATTTTGACCCTAAGATCCCTCATGGCATCATAACATTGCATTTTCATTGCCTCAAGGATCTTTAGCATCTTGGTTCCCTTTGCCTTTGGGTGGGACTCCTTGTGATTGGTTTGAGATCACCAAGCATGCTTGAATTATATATCATTGTTTCTCTTACTTTTGTTTACTAACCAAAAGCACAAAAATGTCTCACTAACATCTTTTGTTTGAAGTTTGAGTATCATCCAAGACACTTTGTGGGTTCTATTTAGATGATCAGTCAACACAAGGGAATGGCTTGAGATACTTCCAACAGGTTCAAATGGGGTCTATTCGTTAGTCAAAACGTTAATCTTGAAGGAGCAAAAGTTTGTTCATGAGTTGTCATGCTCGCTAGGCGAGCAGAATGGGTCGCCTAGCGAGTCCCAAGAAAAGCCACCAGAATCACCTACGCTAAGAGGAATTTCTTGAACTGTTATGCTCGCTAGGCGAAGCCCACGTGTTTAAAAAAACGAAAAAACGAAGAAGAAAAAAATAATAAATAAATAAAATATAACAGAAAATTTTTGGACTTGGGCCTCTCTCATTTGAGCCCACAGGTCCACAAAAATCAGGTTATAAATCCAGAGTTTCAGTGAAACAAAAAGCATTCTATTCCTATTACCCTGGCAGGGAAAAAGATAGTGAGAGAAGAGCTAACAGAGTTCAGAGCAACCTCCAGAGACTGAAGGGAACTCATCGGCAAAGAACCAATTCCCTCTCATATAAACCCTAAGAGTGCTTTGCAAACCCAACCGTGCCATTCAATTTCATTGGTCTCTCCAGTCAGGTTTGCCTTATTCCCATTACTTTATGCTTTTAATTTGAATGCTCTGAATGTATGAGGTATTATGGGTGAATTTGATACCCTTTTGATGCATGTGTTTGACAAGAGGTTTAGGCCTCCTACCCTTGGTTGCTTTTTGTGAGCTTTTTGTGAATTTTAATGGCATGATTCATGTGGTTACATTTCGATTTGGGGGCAACTCTTGATTACCCTATCTTGTTTCTCTAACCTGTTTGTTGAGTTTTGTTTTGTGATGGCTCATATGACTCTTGCAGAGATGGCTTGCCTGGTGTTCCACTTTATTTGTGGGATACCACTTGGAGGTTTATTCTGATTACTTGTACTGACTCATTTTCTTTGATGGTGCTAGCTTGAGAGATCTCTGGGTTTCTTATCTCTCTAATTGTTGTTACTTCGGATCTTTATCCGTACGGTAGATCTCTCGATCCTCTCACTTTTCCCGCATGTTACCAATTTCTTAGGTTTCGTATAGCCTCTCGTGGCATGTCATTTAAGGTAGCGCGGTTCCTTCATCTAGGACTGCCTTTTTGCATGAGCATCCCTAAACACCCCAAACTCATTGATTTTTCTTCTCCTAAGAACACGTTATCTCCTTCTATTATAGGCGAGTAAGTCTCCAAAGGCCGAGCATCCGGTAGATTGCGTAGTAACGTCGTTCACCCCAAAACACAACCCTTACCCCGTAGTTGGTCGAACTACGTTTCGCTCTGATTCTCATTCCAGATGAGATACGTAGGCATAAGACGCGATGTCTTAGCGAGCACACTCCTCTTTAACCCATAGGTAGCCGAGCTACGAAGACTCTGATTCTCAGATTCAGATGAGATACGTATGCAGTGGATGTGACGTCCGTGCGAGTCATTTTCTTTTGACCCTTCTTTTAGTAAGTAGTACATTAGATAAACATACACGCTTTTCTCATCCCTTCAATCATGTTTGCACAAATAAATTTTCAAAAAAAAAAACAACAACCTTTGCAACAAATGTGAAAAGGGCTCCCTAGGAGTACCTAGGATGCTTTGGGTGCCTAACACCTTCCCATTGCATAACCAACCCCCTTACCCAGATCTCTGACATTTTTACTAGTTTTTGATTCGATAAAACTTTTAGGTTTTTGTTCGCTTTCTAACCATTCCTTTGGATAAATAGAAGTGCAGTGGCGACTCGACTTGTATGATTTACCTTGGATTTAGTCAATATCTCTAATGGTAACGAATACCCCGCTACAATATCTCCGGCTAGAATGACCTTAAATAGGGGCATCTGTAAGACCCTAATTTTGACCCTAAGATCCCTCATGGCATCATACCATTGTATTTTGCATTTGCCTCAAGGATCATAGCATCCTGGCTCCTAACCCTAGGGTGGGACTTGTGTGAGTGGTTTGAGACCACCAAACATGCTTGAATTGTATATTATTGCTTTTCTTATTTTGTTTACTAATCAAAAGCACAAAAATATGTCACTAACTTTGTTTATTGTGTAGTTTGAGCAATCATAAGATCTGAGGCTCCTAGGAGGTCCCTATGCTCAAAGAATGGCCAGATGAAGTTGAAAGCAAACATGAAAATGGTTCACAAGGCTCTCAATCATCATATATGCCTCCGAAGTATCTTAATTTGTCAATTTGATCAAAGCAAACCAAAGGGTTTGAGGCTTGTTTCCCAAGGAAACCCTAATTCAGTTGTGCATTGACTGTGCCTTTCTCATGAAGTAACCTCAACCCATGATCAAATATAATCAAGATAAGTTCTTTCATTCATCATTTCATGCATATTTGAGCTTATTTGAGTGTCCTCAATCATGCATTCGTCAAGATTTGAGGTATGGACTTGAGAAGTTGATCAGTCAATTCATCTAACTATTTTGAAATCCACTGAGACCTAAATTTTAATGTGTTTGTCAAATGAAGATGACCCCAAGATAAAACATGTTCTTAAGAACCATATGAACAACTTTCATGTTCATCCAAAATTGATTTGAATCTTGGAAGGTCATCATCCATTTTAAAACATTATAGGTCATTTTGACTGAAACCCTAATTTTAGGTCAACTTCTCAAGGACCTAACTCATTCATTTTTCATGATTTTGAGGTGGGATCAAATGAATTGGAAATTTCAAGATATATAATTCATTTTTTATGTTGAACAAATTTTCATAATCCTAAAATAAATACATGTGATAATGCAAAACATTATAGGTCACTTTGGACCAAAGTCATTAAAATGTGAAAAAGTCCAACTTCAAATGCCCATAACCTTCTCATTAAAAATCCAAATGATTCCACATTTAAGTCCAAATTGATTGTCTTGAAAAGATATACAACTTTGATGTTTAAGGTTTTTTTCATTTGAAGCTTGCATCATTGAAACAGAAGGGCTTGAAGTTGGCCCATTTTGGAAATTTTCACATGCACATGTTTTGCACCTTGAACTTTATGACCAATTTTCACTAATTTCCCAATTCCAAATGGATTTTTGTTCAACATAACAATTGATCCTCATGTCAAGACTTTTCCAACCATTACCCACAAGGCCATGTTTCATTTTGGGAAAATGCATTTTCGAAGAGATGAAGAATTATGTGCATTTTTAGAAACCATTTGAAAACTCCATGCACAAGCCAAATCAATTACATTTGCACGTCCATTTCATCTTATTATTACTTCAGCATGCCAAAGCAATTTGATTTGGGCCCTCCATGCGCCTGTACAGGCCCATGCATGGAGGCCTTCATCACACATGCACATGAAATTCTCATGACTTGCCTTGCCTTTTGCTATAAATAGAGCTGCATACCTTCATCATTTTCCAACCTTAAGGCGCCTCATATGCTGCAGAAATCAATCCAAACCTCACTCTAAAGGAATTGTGCAATTTCACTTTCATTTTTCAGATCCAATTTTCAACTTCATTGGTTGATTGTTGGACTTAAATTCCTTAGCCTTGCTCCATCTCCATCTCAAGAACACAATGCAATCAAGAGTTGAAAGGAATCGTGCTTCACAGATCTGCATTTCCAAGGTTGATGCTCAAACTTTTTTCAATCGAAACTCACTTATTCTTGCTTGTTTCTTGTGTTTATTGGCTTGGCTGAAGTCCTCTCATAAGAGGCATTTGAATTATGTATTTAATTTTGTAAATCCATTAAGTTCATATTGAACACCATGATTTTCTCTCTCTAATTTCTCTTCCTATGAGAGTCTAGAGGAGAAACCAATGGTACAGGGGTGATGTACATCACCCTAGCTTTCCAATGATATGAGGATCGCTTCATTTGGTTAAGTTTCCATACCTGCAACTTCCACCGGAGATGGTGTGCTCGCCGGAGAAGACAATAGTGCACACCACCGTCCCCGGCGCCAGATTGAATATGGACCCTTGGATCTTATCTCCAGTTTAAATCGTGGCCCTCAGATGTTATGACTATTTTTAATTCAAGGTGTTTCTCATTGACTAAGGCTTGTGGTGAGCGTGAGCATGTGGATCATTTGATGTGCCAGGTCAATTAATGAGATTGGATCTAACGCACCAGATTTTTTCTATTTTCTGATTTAATCCATTTTATTTCTTTATTTCATTTTATTTCAAAAAATCATAACTCTTTCATTTTAATTCCAAAAAATATGGGACCAATTGCATTATTTCCCTTTTTAATTCTAGTTTCTGAAAATGATTTTTAATATTTTTTATTTTGTCATTTGATATTTTTTGTGAATTTTCTCTTTTCTGGTTATTTTTAATTCATTTTAAATAGTTTCCAATATTCAAAAAATACAAAAATATTTTATTAACCTCTTTGAATGATGATGAATCTATGAAAAATATTCTCATCAATTTATTAATTAATTTGAGATTTATTTGAGATTTTAGTTCAATTAGGTGATTTTTTATTTATTTTTAATTGTTTAAAAATAGTTTATGGTTTCTAAAAAATGATGAAATTTTTTGTCAAACTTTGTTTGACCTTGTTGAACTTAGGATGATCCATTTGGACTTTTCAAAGTTGATTTGAAATGGATTTGAAGTTTGACCTTTAATTGTTTATTTTAATTCAAGTATTATTTTAATTTTGAAAAATACCAAAAATATTTTATTTGTTTCTTGACTTCTAAGTTTCATTTTGCTTCTGTTTACTATGGTTTGACCTTGATCCCATTCATCTTTGGTCAATGTACTTTGCTTACTTCATTTGAATTTCAATTCATGTATATTCTTATTCATCTTCTTCTTCATCTTTTTCTTTTCGATCAATGAGTTAAAGATTGGTGGTTAGCCTTGATATATGGGAGGTTTAACCTTCCTTGATTCAAATCTAATTCATCTTGTTCAAAGATCAAGTGAATGGCTTTGCATTAAGGATAGGTTGCTTCTTCATCAAGCAAAAAACCTAAATCAATACAAGATCATTCTTCTTTTCTTTTGGCATGGCAAGATGTAGGAGCTTGGCTTACTAGTCAAGGTCTCTAACTTGTGTTTGTTGCCTATATTTTTATTGACTGGCCTCAGATAGGTGTGACTACTACATTAGTCCACTTACGATTGCTTAACATAGCGCTAAATTGCCTTATGGCACACTAACACTAACTATTGACCATTAACTTTTAATTCAAGTCATTTAATTCTTCCAATTTAATTTTATGCAATTTAATATCTTGTTCATTAATTCATTTGCTTTTGCCCCTTTGCTCACTTGAGCTCATGTTTATGTTAATGCAATTTGCCTTTTGCTCACTTGAGCACATAATTGTGTATATACTATTGTGCTTGTGTTTTGTTTTGATTGTTGTGAACCAAATGCAAATGGACAAAAGGACTTAGACTTTAGGACATTCCCTATGCAAAATGGAGTCAAAGAGCAACTAGGCCTCATGCCTTTAAAATGCTATAAAAGAATAAAAATGTCAAAGAGCAACTACGCCTCATGCCTTTAGAATTCTTAATCTTGAAGAGGACTTTGAAAGGACCAATTTCTAAACTCCCTCTTGTCCATTCTTTGTTTTCATTATGAAACTTTTTGATGTGTGTGTTCTTGTGCTAGGGATCCCAAATATTGAGCCAAATTGAAGAACCATTGTCATGAGCATCCAAAGTGAGAGATATAAAAGCCATTGGAAGATTCCTAGGAGCTTGATTGTGTGCTTGATTGCTTGAGTTATTTGCTTATTTGCTTGCTTATTCCAAAGGATGGGAGCTACTTGGATCATCACTATGATCTCAAGAAGGGAACTCTATTTGTGGTTTTATTTCTCTTCCTTCACCCTTGTATGTTTAGGACTTAGTCATTCTTCTTCTTCCCTCCACTCTAACCCAAGCCAAAACTTTTGTGCAAACATTAACATTTGTTTTCAAAATTAGAAACCTAAGCACTGTGCTTTTGATTTTCCAAACTTCTTTTCATAACACTTATTTTGAATTGAATTCTAAGTCAACTTTGACCATACTTTGTAAATACTTTTCATTGATAGATACAACTCACTCAAATGTTTTTGTGGTTTCAATGGCCACTTCTTGCCAAAGCTTTTTCATAAAAAATAGCTATTAGGTTTGATTTATCGTTGAGGTTGATATAATACTCACCTATATCCTTAGTGATGGACAATAAGTCTTCCATGCTTATTATAGGGTTAACCCCTCACTAGCATGTTGAAGTTATCCTAACATGGTGGATTTGTGGTTTTAGGTTGAGTTTTCTCCCTTTGATAACAAAAGACCTTAAGGCTTTTGGACCAATCAATTCACCAACTTGTTTTGAGATTTTTATCCCGAACTACGAGGTTTTGATCCTAATCTTTTTTAAGATAGTACGTAGGCAGTGGGTTTATCCATTCAAACACAAAATTTTAAATAATTTGTACATTCTTCTCTTACCTTCCCAATCATGTTTGCACAAATAATTTTTCACAAATACCAACCTACCTTACAACATTGTGAAAAGGGCTCCCTAGGAGTACCTAGGATGTTTTGGATGCTTAAAACCTTCCCATTGCATAACCAACACCCTTACCCAGATCTCTGACATTTTTATTAGTTTTTGATTTGATAAAACTTCTCGGTTTTTGTTCGCTTTCTAACCTTTCCTTTGGATAAATAGAAGTGCGGTGGCGACTCGATTTGTATGATTTACTTTTGGTTTAGTCAATAAATCTAAAGGTAAAGAATACCCCGCTACAGTTCCCCTCACAGACCGAGAGTACTCCACTCCCCTTTCAACACGAAAGAGAATTCACTATAATGTTAGATTCCTAGGCAAGACACCTTAAGGCCTTTCTATCTAATTCTAACACACCAAGAACAATCCTCTTGGATTTACAATGTTTAAAGTCCAATCGAGACTCAAATTCTCACAAAAGGACCTCTTGCATCCACACACCGGATAGCAAGGATAAAACCTTACAAACTTATTCTTAACAATCCTAAAAATAAGTTGTAATCAAGAAATACAATTCTGAATTTTTGTAGAAGATGAAATAGTTGAAAATTTGAAGTATATCAATTTATCAATTGATATTCTCCTTTGTACCACTTAATTCTCACAATAATTATACAAGTGTTCTTTGTATGGAATGAAACTATGATGCTTAAAAAGAAAGTTTATGCAAGGTTTCACTCTTAAGAAAAATTGGAAGAACACTTAAAAATGTTTGAAAGAATGTGTGTAATTGATTTGAAATTTTTGCAA
Organism: Lathyrus oleraceus; assembly: GCF_024323335.1. NCBI lineage: Eukaryota > Viridiplantae > Streptophyta > Magnoliopsida > Fabales > Fabaceae > Lathyrus > Lathyrus oleraceus. Next base: position 515,792,700 of record NC_066585.1, on the reverse strand, counting down.
GGAGGTTAATTTGAAATCTGGAAAAAAAATGATGTATATATATTGTCTAAACACCTCCTCAAATGGATGCAATTACCCAAAGGATGCCATGGTTCATGGTAAAGAAAATAGAAAAGTTTCCATGAAGAGATGCACTGATTTTTGCCTCTTGTTCAGTGGTAATCGATTACCTTAATATGGGTAATCGGTTACTTGCCTCCAACGTGCAAAAATATTTGAATTTCTCACAGAGTAATCGATTACCTTAAAATGGATAACCAGTTACTTGTCTCCAACGTGCAAAAATATTTGGATTTTGCACAGAGTAATCGGTTACCTTAAAATGGATAATCGATTACTTCATCCCAAATTTGAAAAATAGCATAAAAAATGAAGTGTTATGATTTCTTTGATGCATAAAATTACTTCCAATGATTATGGAATGAATGAGAAATGTTTTGAACACTTGTATAATCATTTAGAGGTCAAGTGTTATACCTATTCATTTGAAATACGAATCTTCATGAGTTTCATCGAGACTTGATCATTTAGTTGAAGACTTCCTTCATGAGCTTGAATCTTGATCAATCCTTTTTGTTAATCAATCTTAGACTTGTAGAGAAGTTTGTCGTCATCAAAACATTTGAGAAATCATGTCTTCATAGATGATAAGCAAGATTCTGTCATTCAGAGATGTTGGACCCAACGTAAATAATAATCCTTTTCTCACGCATGGTGTTGTTAATACCATTGAAGATATATCTTATGTTTGTATAATAAAAAATGTTGAAGATGTTACAACTCCTTTGCTAGCATCCCATGCAAGATTGGTGGAAGCTGGCCTGGTTAGTACTTGTCATGATAATTGTGAAGAGTGCGCCATTCACCCAAGAGGGTGTAAATTGGTACGAGTCGATATTCAAAACTTGGTGGATTAAGGTGTTTTACAAGTTTGTGGTCTTGCAACAAATGAGGAAGTTTCAGTGATTGAACCTTGTTTCGATATACCATTTACTGTTGAGATAACCTATCAAATAAGGGATACTGCTCAGTTAGCTAGTTATCCATCATCGGTGGTAATCTGTATGCTTACCCCCTTTCCATTCAAAAGTACCAAGGTCGTACCTTAGAAATATGACATAATTGTTATGGACAGAGAGCCTAAAGATGTTGAACATGAGAGGATCCTGAAAGGTGTTAGTGTCGATGTCACAAACATCACAGGGACAAGTAGAATGATCCATAATAGTCTAATTTATACTCCCGGTTTCAATATAACCCCTCAAGCACCTACAAAGGAAGTTACGGTTATAATTCCTACCAAAGAATCTGGAGTGGTACAGTCAAGGGTGCGATCAGGTGAAGCGGTTGAATTTCTGAAAATGATAAAGAAAAGCAACTACAAGATAGTCGATCAGCTACATCAAACACCGTCAAATATATTTATCTTATCCTTGCTTCTGAGCTCCCAAGCTCATAGGGAGGCTCTAATGAAAGTGCTTACCCAAGCTCATGTTACTCAAGATATAACGATTGGCCAATTCGATGGAGTGGTTGCTAATATCACAACTCATAACACTTTAAGCTTCAGCAATGAAGAGTTGCCTAAGGATGAACAGAATCACAATCATGCCTTACATGTGTCCATAAAATGCCAAGAATAGACTCTAGACAAGGTTTTAGTTAACACTGGATCTTCCCTCAATGCCCTACCAAAAAAGGCACTTGCTAAATTTTCTTACCAGGTCCCTACTAAGAAAGGAGCCACGGTCCCTACAAAGGACCGCGAAGAAAGCATCCAAGAAGTGTTCCTCAGTACATGTTTTGTCTTCAGTAATTATTTTACAAATGCCTTCAGTCAAAGTCCAATGTTATTTGGCAAACTCTATTGTAGTCGATAATCATTTTACTGAAGCCTTCATTCAATTTAAATTCCAGCTCCGTCTGAAATTCAGTCATTTTTTAAAGTCCAACGTCATCTGACATTCAGTCAGTTTTTAAAGTCCATCTTCATCTGGCATTCAGTCATTTTTTAAAGTCCAATGTTGTCTGGCATTCAGTCATTTTTTAAAGTCCAACACCGTTTGTCATTCAGTCAATTTAAACTCTAATGTCGTCTGGCATTCATTCAATTTAAAGTCCAGCCCCTTCTGGCATTCAATCAATTTCTAAAGTCCATCGCCGTCTGTCATTCAGCCATTTTTTAAGTCCAACAGTTTGTTATCCTCAGTGAGTCGCCACCCGTTCTTCCTTGACATTTTCATGTGTATCATCTCTAATGTATCTCTGTCATTCCCACATGTTTGTTTAACATCTGTCATAAAAAACCATGCTAAGGTTCATCATATCCCCAACAAACCAAAAAAAAAAGAAGTCCTTCAGCTCATAACATATCATGTCATTGCATCTAGAGGGAAAATTCGGGTCTTTTGTATTTAAACACCTTTCACTTTGATTTCCATGAGGATTACCACGCCTCATGTCATCCGGTAAATCTATTTAAATAGGGGCAAATGTCATACCTTGAATTTGTCCCCACCTAATTCATTACCGCACTCATCCATTGATGTTCATCAGTATATAGTCATTTCACTCATTTGTATCCCATTATTTGATTTAGTTTCTTATGACAATTGCATTTGGTCATATAGTTTTAAATCATGTTTAAAAGTTGAGAACTCTTAGTCACCCTGTTTAATTTGTTCGTCCTGACCAACCCCCTGCATTTCTCTATCCATTATATCGCCATAATTAGCATGTTTTGTTTAAATTTTACTTAGCGTTTATTAGACTGATGACTTAAGGTTTTTATTATGTTTTTTCTTTATATTGTTTAGTTGATTTTTAATCAGAACCACATTATTGCATTCATTCATTAGCACTAGGTTAAACTGCATTTCAGTTCTTTTGCAACGACCTAATTCATCTGCATCTATTTGTTTGATCTAATCTTTTATGACCATCTCATCTGATTATAAATGTTTTATTTCCATGCAAAAGTTTTTAATGGTTAAGGAGTAATAGATATTTTATTATTCATTCTTGGCTAAGGTGAATGTCATTGTTTATCTAAGTTAAAAGAGCATTAGATGTTTTGTGGTTCACTCATGCACACATTTATACTATTTTCAAGCATTATTTTTATCATACACCCATCTAAGAATTGCATCAAGTGACCTCTAACCAATTTTCTAAAAACCGGATCGAACCGGCCGGTTCAACCGGAAACCAGAGATAAATCCGGTTGGGTCAACCTTTTAAAACCACTAGTGGGTCAAAATCGGAGTAAAACCGGAAAAACCGAATTGAATTGTCCAAAATCATTCGAACAAAAGAACCGAAATCGATTTTGTAAAACCGCACGGTTCAAAAAGATTCATCAAATTGACCATTTAAAAAAAATTAATAAATTTTAATATATCAATATAAAAACTTAACATACATTCCCAATCACAAAAATAATTATGTATTTTTTTACAACCATACAAACTTCTAAGTTTTGTCACTCCATTATAGTTTTTCTTTCAACCACACTCCATCATCATCACGCCGTCTCTTTCAAATATAGTCACGATATCCAACTCAATAATTATTGTCGTTCAAGTCAATATTTTTTGTTGTTGTCAATTAAAATTTATTTATCATAGTTCAATTCAAATTCATTTTTTTATTGTTTAATGAAGTATATTATATTATTTATTTTTGGTATTTTATCTTATTTAATTTAGGTATTCTTAATTATTTTGAATTTTATTTTAATTATTATATTCTATTATTTTAATTTTGGTTCGAATTAGTTTAAGTTTATTGTAATTCTTTAATTTGGTCAAATTATTCTTAAATGAATGTTGAAATGAAGTGTAGAACTATGTTATGTTATTATATGTACTATCGATCTTATTGTATTAAATTTGTAATGAATTTTTGAAATATTTATTTTATTAGATTGTGAATATAAATGATTATGTGTGACATATTTATGAAATTTATTTTTATATTATTAGTTTATTTAATAGACGGTTCGACCGTAGGTTTAACCGGTTGAACCAATTGAACCTTAAATCGTAAGTTTCACCGATTCGATCTCCGATCCAATTTTTAAAACATTGCCTCTAACTATACCTTCTTTTCATTTCAAATTCAGTTTTTAATTAGGATTTATTTTGTTGATAGGTTTTCTAACAATTTTCTTTTATGGTTTGGAAATAAAAGTATTTTTATTTGTTTTGCAATTTTGAATTGGGAAGTGAAGAGATTAGAATTAAATATTCTCATTTATGTCATGATTTTATTTTATATCAAATATGGTTTTACAACATTATTTTAAAAAAATTTCCTTAAATAATACATTTATTTTACAATTAAACAAAATTACAAAAAAAGAGTAATTCCAAAAAATAGGGGACCCTTCAACTTGCAGCATCTTGGTCCCTCCACCTCTGTTTTCTTTTATTAGAGATTTTTGACCTGTCCAATCTGAAGCAGCGGCAAGATTAGCATGTTTATGATAACAAATACAACACCAAAGAGTCAAAAACATAAAGTAAGGAAAAATAGAGCATCATTTTAACATACAGTAGAACTTGCACCAAAATGAACATTTTTTTGTATCAAGATAAAACAATTGTGGTCCTTTTCCTTTCCATCAACATACAACATCAAACCCTAAATTTCTTCAATATATAACAGGCAGAGATGAACACATAGAAAAGACAACCATATTCACACATAAGGCACAAATCGAGGTTATTTCTTCAATATATAACAGCTATTTGATTTTTAAAAAACAGATAACAAAAAAAGAATAATTTATTTCTTCAGAAAGCACAAATCAAGTTTCTTCATAGAGAAGAAAATTTGATTTTTCTTCTTCTTTTTTTTAGAAAATAGAAACTGAGTTTTTCTTCACAGAGAATAGAATCATTTTTTTTCTTTCAACATTAGAAGAAAGAACAAAAGAGGGATGAATGACCTTACTTGAATCTTTGTGTTCTCAGGGGTAAGATGATTCTCTTCCATAAAACATTATTTTTTCTTCTCATTTCCATCTTTTTTCTTGCGATTTCGATTCAAACAGAGAATGAAACAGTGAGATTGAGATTGTCGATTTGAATCTGTTTCATTTCTGATATACGATTGTCTTCCTCTTATTTTGAGTTTGAGTGGAGTTTCTGAAGGAATATGAGTTTTAACTATTGTTTAGATTTTTGGGTAGAGTTTCTGAATGAAGGTTTCAGTTTTTATTTGTTTTGGTTTTGATGGAATTTTTGAATGAGGTTTTCGGTTTTAGCTTAAAGGTATTTCAGCCATGAATAAACTAGAGGGGGTTATCGAGTTTGAATCGCGTATTTGTTCTTCTGAAAAAATTGAAACAACCATTTAGTTTGGAGTATAGGTTTTTGCTTGTTCCATTTTTGTTATCACTATCTGAACTAGGTCAAAGGGATCCGACCCGCGCCCTAGCCTGCGCCCCAGTTGGGCCTCATACCCTTTCGAAAAGCCCAATTCATATTCCATTATTATTTCCCTTTTTTAATTATTTTGTTTTGTTTTCTTATTATTTATTTGTTATTCTTCCTTTAAATGTTGAAAAATGAAAAAAAAAATATAATGTTAGTCTGTATAAAAAGATAAGCTTATTATTTTCTTTCCTAAAAAATTATCAAGTTACTTATTTGTTTTATTTGGTTTTTTTTCTTAGTCTTTTTTTCATATAAAAAAAACTACAAAAGGGTTTTTCTAAGTTAATATAATCTAGGAATTTATTTGATTATTTATCTTCTTCATCTCATAAGATGTACACAATCAAATAAATCTTTCAATGAGACCCAAACTTCGAACTATTTACTTTATTTATTTTATATTTTTAAAAAAGTTAAATATATCTCCCTCACCATTTTTCCATTAATCACCTTCTAAATATTAAAATTACTTCTAAATAAACATGAAAGAAGAGGATTGTTGGAATCTAGCATTCCAGCGGGAATCCTCAAATGATCATTCTCGAGCCATGTGTTTTGGGTTAACCGTTCATTCTTTTCTTTCGTTCTTAAAACACTTAAATTAACTTGGACAAAATAAGGGCCGTTGGGATCAAACATTCTGGCGTAACTCTTTGAATAATTGATTCTTATCGAGTGTTCGTTGTAACACTCCTTTTTCTACCTCAAATTACTTAGCATATAATCAGAGTAAATAAGCACGCATATAAATAAAAGGGCGTCACATCGACGTTTTCAAAAACTAAAAGCTTTCAAAAACCAAATATCATTCATCATCAATACACAACACACCTGGTCATTTAAAAATAACACATTTCCATTATCATGAATATTCAAGCATATGCGTTCGCAGCGGAAAATAATGAATACTCATGCATTTCATAAAATGATCCATGTTCCATACCATGATCATCTCTCAATAATCTCTTCAATTAAACATGTTCACAAGTAATAACATAATACGTATCCAAATACGATATGAGTTCAATACTACTAATCTACCCAGTGTTACATGACCAGAGCATTGACTCACTACTTAGTCTCTAAAACAAAGCACCGAAGCTCTCCAGCTAACCTCGAGTGCTACCATTCACTTACTTCAGCAATACTACTCCTGAGTATCTGCACGATACCCATGTAAAGGTAACATTCAAACAGAAAGGGTGAGAATTCAAATCATTATGAAGAAGTACAATCAAGCACAATGATTAAATCAACAATTAAAGGAATTCATCACACTTCATATAACCATGTAAATAATATTCATCAACATCTATTTCACATGTTTCAAACATCCATCAAAACTCAAGAAGCATAATATTCAAATCCAATATTATATTCCCAAATATACACATAACTACAATTATCACATAATCACATATTCAGTCAAGTTATGTACCCAAACATCACCAAATTCAATTACCATATCTCATACACACATTACAATCACACCAATGCAACCATTCAATTATCACCTAACTCTAATGTGACTTAATGCATGACATGTGACTCTATGCATGTGGTACCATCTACTACCACGCCTATTTCTAATTAAGGATCAACGTGTGCAACATCTACCACGCCTATTTCCAATTAAGGATCAACGTGTGCAATATCTACCACGCCTATTTCCAATTAAGGATCAACGTGTGCAACATCTACCATGCCTATTTCCAATTAAGGATCAACGTGTGCTCATCTACCTCGCCTATTTCCAATTAAGGATCAACGAGTGCTCATCTACCTCGCCTATTTCTAATTAAGGATCAACGAGTGCTCATCTACCTCGCCTATTTCCAATTAAGGATCAACGAGTGTTCATCTACCTCGCCTATTTCCAATTAAGGATCAACGAGTGCTACATGTGAACCCACAGTTTCACCGCTTCCACAATGAAGCCGACCATGCCATGAATGAATGTACAAATACCAACACATATGCAATTAAGATCATCTCTACCATCTTAACATTCAACATATCACCATAATTCAACTCTATGAATTATCCACCAATGGTACATATACATATTCATAACAAATACACCATTCACAAATCCACCAATGGTACATATACACATTCATAACAATATATCATTCACAAATCCACCAATGGCACATATACACATTCATAACAAATACACCATTCACATAATATGCAATTAACTAATTCATGTTACCACATGAATAATATCAACAAATAACAACAACTCATCAACATCTTAATATCATCGACCTAACAACATAATTATCACGCAATCATATTACAACAATGCAACGATTCATCAACCAAACGTATAACCCAATATATTTATCAATACAGTAGGCATGTGAATATTATTAAAACATATTAACAATTAATACCATGTTTTAGGTATGAGCATTATCTTTCTAACGCTTCAAACGCCACCAAAATCGGACTTACGAGTTAAAAGTTATGATCAAAATCGTGCACGAAGGCATTACTAAAAGTTGTTGTTTATTAAATTTTCCAACATAATTTTCATCTTCTTCAACCCCCAGAACGTCCATGAAATAATCTCCAAAATTATTTTATTCCTGAAATAAAGTTATAGCCCTCTGTTTCAGCTATCCAACGCTTCGAACGGCACTCAATTTGGACTTACGGATCAAAAGTTATGACCAAAACGATTTCGACAATAAAACATAAAAACAGGCCGCGAGTGTGACGGACAGCATGCAGAATTTTCCGCGGTTTTCATCGTTGGAGGATTTCCGGACCTCCGATTTCAATTTCGTAAAAAGCCAAACGCTCAGAAAATTATAACTCACACAATACTCCAAATATATAACGTTAATTTGCAGTTTTAACACAATCAATCACCACAATCAAGCATAATCATCAAAACCTAACAATCCTAAAATCATGCAAATTAGGGATTTTAACCTAAACATACATCTACCCATTGACCCGATCATACTAACCCATAATAATAAGGATTCCCCCCTTACCTCTTCAATTTTCTGGAAACCCTAGCTCTTCTCTTTACTTTTCCTCTCCTCTTTCTCTATTGCCTTCAATGATCAAATGAATCCTAATTCTCACTCTCCTCACCTCTTACTATTTATATTAGTATTCTATTTGGGCTTAAGTCATTATACTTCTAATTTAATTAATAGGCCCAATAAGACCTAATATTTAAATATCTCTATTTAATTCAAATAAATTAAACTAACACCATATATCCACCAAGTTAATTAATTCAATTATTCATGATATCTCCTATCAACTAAATAATTAATTAACACTCCACATAAGTAATCATAGTATAATAAATAAATACTAAAAATTGGGTTGTTACATTCGTTGTCCATCAAACAATTTTCATAAATTAATCTTGATGAAAAAGGACCGTTGAAATCTAGCATTCCGGTGGAACCCCGAATGATTGATCCTGAAGCTTACGTCTTATTCTCATCAAACATTCGTCATTCATCTAAATACATCCAACCAACCAAACTCTCTTTTCTCGCTGTCGTGCGATCTTAAAAACTTTTTATAAATGAAAAACATCTTGTCTTAAGATGATGCAAAGCAATGCTTCATCCACAATCGTTGAGTTGAGATAAGTGACATTTTCCCATGAATATTGATACCTAGAAATCCATTCAATGTCATGCAAACGTCCGCTCCTCACCTGTTTTGGGCAAAACAATATTTTTCGTTGATTAATATGAAATAGTGTTCGCTAAAATCGACCAACAAACAAACATTTTCTACCCAGAACTACGTAAGTCTTGAATTCTCTATTGCGTCCGGAGATACTTAGGAGCAGGATTGCAAAATCTTGTCAGCCCCATTAATAAAAAAATAGGTTTAATTCCTTTCTCCTTTGCCCCCCTAAATATAAAAATATTTTTAGGTCATTTTTCATTAATAAAAATTCAAAAATGTTTCTCTTCACTCTCTTTTTCTATCCCAAATAAGTATAAGATTATAAACTAACATTCATTCGACACTAACTAAATGGTTCCCATTAAGTACAACAAATGTGAGTGGTGTTAATACATTCTCCTTGCGTAACTGATTCCCGAACTCATATATTGGTTACGGTGTCGGTGACCATATCTTATCCTTTCTTTTAGGGGTTTTAATAATATTTTCCCTTTCCCTCTTTTGGAATAAATAAAGTTCGATGACGACTTTGTTTAGTTCATCCCGCGAGCGTGCGATTGCACTTCGCGAGCGTAATATTCTCATTTTTCGAGGTGCAACACCAATCAAATTATTTTCTCGTTGCCATGCGATTGATACTAAAACCCTTTTCACAAACGAAATGTACTTTGTCTTGAGAAGATGCAAGAAAAATGTTTCATCCACTTGAACTTGTGAGTAAGCTAGCAATGTTGCCCGCGAATGTTAATTTATAAATTCATTCAACTGTGATACAAACATTCCCTTTTCCACTTGTTTTGGGTAGCCAACAATGTTTTCATCTATTGGCACAAAGTACCTTTCGCTAAAATCGACTAACAAACAAATATTTTCTACCCAGAAGTACATAAGCCTTGAGGTTTCTATTTCACCGGAGATACGTAGGAGCAAGATTTGTAAATCTTGTCAGGAACATTAATAAAAAATCCAAAAACATTTTCTTTTTTCTTTTGATCCTATTTCTTCTTTCCCTCTTAAATAACTCGAGAAGCCTAACATTTCTAAGATAACACTAACGCGCACAACTAACCTAATGGTTCCTATTAAGTACAACAGACGTGAGGGCTGTTAATACCTTCCCCTTACGTAATCGACTATCGAACCCTTATTTGGTTACGGCGACCAATATCATTGTGGTTCTCTTTTGGGTTTTATCGATATTTCCCCTTTCCTTTTTAGGAATAAATAAATTTTGGTGGTGACTCTTTTTAGTCCATCCCGCGAGCGTGCGATTACGCTTCACTAAGTTATGTTCCAATTTTTCGAGGTGCGACAGATGGCGACTCTACTGAAGATATGGTTCTCTAAGTGAGGCATGCCTAGTTAGGTTGTTATATTGATATAATCTATTGTATTGGTTCCATTATGATGTGGTATTGGATCGTTACGCAAACCTTGTGGGAAAGACTTTATACCCGAGTCTAGAGTGAAAACATGATATAAGATGAGGTTGAGTAGTGAGGGTCCCCAAGATGTAGTTTTCGTAAGGGTCGACATGAGAACCTTATTAGAGTAGATCCTTTGAAAATGTTGTCTCCCGACATGTAGTTGTCGTCAGCTTCAATGTTTTTGTGAGGATCCACGACTCTAAGGACCTTTGTAGAACATTGAACCATTTGGTCAACTAGGAATGGTGGTCGCGCAATGCGGATCCCCGAGATGTAGTCCTCGTAAGGGTCGGTACCAAGACCTTGCTCAAAATAGATTCTCTTGATGGAGTTGATGTCTGACATGCAGTTGCCGTAAGCGGCAAACATTCATGTGAATCTGTGACTCTGGGAACCATGTCTAGAACCAAAGTCGATGGTCGTATAATACGGGTCCGCGAGATGTAGTTCTTGTAAGGGTCGATATGAATACCTCACTCATATGGATCCCCGTGACTCAGAATAACCTTTTTTGTCTTCTCAAGGATCCTACTACACCCTAGTCTCCTTAAGGACTCACAAAGAATAACGTTCTTTGTCTTCTTAGGGATCTGAATATACCCTAATCTTCTTAAGGACTCACAAAGAATAACTTTATTTATCTTCTTAAGAATCTGACTATACCCTAGGCTTCTTAAGGACTCATACAAAATAACTTTCTTTGTCTTCTTAAGAATCCGACTATACCCTAGTCTCCTTAAGGAATCAAACAAACAGTTTGAATAATATTTTATGTGTTATAAGTTGCTTCTACACAAGCAGATTTTACATAAATGGTAAACAAATACTTAAAGAAAAACTGTATAGAAAAATGATAGCCTTTCACAAATAAACTTTGTCAAGTTTTGCAGCGCTTCAGTATTCTTCTATATCTGTATTTTCTTCAAGTCTCCAAGTCTCACTTATATAGCATAGGGAGAAAACCGTTTGAGGGGAAAATGGGGAAACCAAATAACACGACTATTCATTGTTGGATGGTGAAAGGAGTAATATTGTGTACTGTCCTTCGCCCACAAATTCAGTGTCAGGTGTGATGTATAATACTGTCCTTCCCATGAAACCAGGTAGTGGAAATAATATTTGATTTGTATTATGTACTATTTGATCACGTATCCATTTGATCTTATCTTTAGGTTCATTGGCTTCTGATGAAACTTGATGAAGCATGAAATGAAGAAACACAGAGTTGGATTCAGAAACTTCATAATATTCAGTCAAAACCTTGATAACCTCAACGTCTAGATTGAGATCTTCAGAATCTCCAGCTAAGTAACACAACTTCAAAAGCTTGCCATTCTTCATAAGCTTAATGATCAGAGTCACGTCTAGAGGCACAAACTGAGATAATGTTGCATTAGCAACATATCGTCTCCTCATAAGCTTATGAGGAGTGAATCAGTACAAAAGCAGAAAGATCTTGCAACAACAACTTTGAACATCTTTCAGAACTTTTCATGACTGGCGCAGAAGCGGAATTGGAACACAATGTTCAGAAACTGATGACGTTGCACGTCATATACTCAGAATCGAAATTGGTTGTTAAAGCTACACAATAACAAACCATTAGGGTACTAAAATTGTTCTCACACAAATACAATATTGTTATCATCAAAACTCAAGGTATAGATGCAGAACCAAATCTTGTTCTAACAGCGACTTAGGCAAAAAAAAGCATCCCGGTGGATTGTAAACCCGAAAGGGCGGTCCAGGAAAAAGTTAGGGATAAAAGGAAAAGACTGCATCAGACATTACTGATCAACACAGAAGAGCCAAAGGCAGAAGATCAATCCAGTTGCTCCCTTCAGAAGCAAGGTTTTATGGAATCATGGTTATTAGGAATAATAGTGGACATTGTGATTCAATGTAAACCTTTTCCCGTTGCCATTTTCAAATTTGTAACATTCCATGGAGCTACACCATTTGTGTGTTACCATTCTTGAATAAATACAAGTTTGCCTATCAATTACTATCATTTGCTAATTTTCTCTGATTTTCTTTGTTGTGCAAAATGTCATTTATTTGTTAATAATGATTTTTTTTTAATTTAAAAGAATCTTCAAAATATTGAAAAACACAATTTTTACTTTGACATGTGAGAATATTAAAAGGAAATCTTTCATTTTTCTGTAAGTCTCAAGGCTGCAAGACTTCTCCTGGATAATCATGACAAAAATCTGCATGGAGCACAACTCATAAATCTTCCAAAAGGATTCCCTTTTCTAGTTGTAACTGTCAAGCTTTATAGATCCTCATTTGAATGCACCTATCATTATCACTTGGTTGAGTTATCGGTGTTAAGGATTCAGAACCTCTATAAAGCCTCTATAAACTCCCAGTCTGCATAATGTCAGCATGTGCATATCATGATCATTCATATATCATGCATAGAAGAAAATCAAATCATGCATATGCGGAAGTGTACTTCGTGCTCATTTGCATTATCTCAGGTCTCTTTGATGATTGTTATCCCTTGACCTCAAGCCCAGTTGTTACTAGCACTCTTCAAAGTCCAGTTGTCACTGGAATTATTTGCAAATCTAATTGTTATTGGTATATTCAAAGTCCAGTTGTCATTGGCATTTTTTTCAAATCCAATTGTTATTGGTATATCCAAAGTCTAGTTATCATTGGTATTGCTTAACATCCAATTTTTATTGGTATCCTCCAGGTCCAGTTGTCACTGGCATCTTGTTCAAAGGCAAGTTGTTACTAGTATCTAATTTCAAATCCAATGGTTATTGGTATCCTAGAGTTCCAGTTCTAACTGGTATCATTTCAAAGCCGAATTGTTATTGGTGTCCCTTAAAGTTTAGTTGTCACTGGCATCATCTTTAAAATCCAGTTGTCGCTGGTATCATCCCAAAGTCCAATTTTTATTGGCACTCATTGTTCGTATTCCAATTATTATTGATATTCAAAGTCCAATTGTTATTGCCACAGTTTAAAGTCCAGTTGTCACTGGCACCATTTGTCAAATTCCAATTGTTATTGGTAACCACAGTCTGGTTGTTACCAACATGCATCTTTTAAATTCCAGTTGTAACTAATACCCTGTTCTCAAAGTCCAATTGTCATTGGCATCCAAAGTCCAGTTGTCACTAGCACCATTTTCCAAGCATGATTGTTACCATCCTTATTCTCGAAGCCCAATTGCTATTGGCACCTTTTAAAGTCCAATTGTTATTGGCATGTTATCTTAAAAGCCAATTGTTATTGGTATCCCAAGTCCAGTCGCCACTGGCATCACTCGTAAAGTTTGGTTGTTACCCGTGTATGTCTTCAAATATAGTTATCACTGGTATCTCTTTAGAGTCTGGTTGTCACCAGCATCTATTTTTAAAGTCCAATTATTACTAGCATCCCATATAGAGTCCATTTATCATTGTCCTTCATTCTCAATCATCCAATTGAAATTGCTATCCTCCAAAATATAGTTGTTACTGGTACTTGTTAAGTCCAGTTGTAACTAGCACATTGTCGTAATATCCAATTGTTATTGGTACTTGTTAAGTCCAGTTATAGTTAGCACATTATCAAAATCCAATTGTTATTGGTACCTGTTAAGTCCAGTTGTAACTGCCACATATTCAAAATCCAATTGTAATTAGTACCTTTTAAAGTCCAGTTGTTACTGGTACTGTTTGCAAGACCAATTGTCATTGGCATCACCTTTAAAGTCCAGTTGTAACTGAATCTCTGTTTCAAAATCCAATTGTAATTGGTACCTTAAGTCTGGTTGTCACCAACATCGTTTGCAAGTCCAATTGTCATTGGCATCATTCTTAAAGTCCAGTTGTAACAGGCACTTTATTTCAAATCCAATTGTAATTGGTACCTCAAGTCTTGTTGTCACCAGCATCGTTTGAAATGTCCAATGGTCATTGGCAACTTTAAATTCCAGTCGTCATTCGCCCCATTTTGAAAAGTCCAGTTGTAACTGGCACTGATCCGTTAGATGCTGGTTGTAACCAATGCTTACGGTCAAAGTCCAACTTTTGTTGGCACCTATAGAGAGTCATACAGAGCATCACGCGCGGCTTAAAATTAAGGTAAAAGAGGTCATCGCTTTTTGTTTTGAAAGAGGGATCCAAAAAGATGAAGAAAAAAAGTTGACTTGCTTTTGGAAAAAAACTCAGAAGGTGATTCTGATTTTTTTTCTCACTTTCATCGCCCATGACAGAAACGTTCCCTCATCTTCTCACCATCAACCTCTCCTTCCAACTCACCGAAAGTCACACCCTCTATCATCCTCCTCCGACTCAGCCTCTCACATCGCCAACTAGGCTCCTTTTTGGTCCCCACCAAATAACACAACCCTACCAAAAATAACCAACAACAACAAATCGCAAACCACCTCCAAGAGCTTCACACCACTGCAACTATTCACAACAGTCGACAATCGCCTTCAACAACCTCACACACCATGCACAATGCGGTAATGTCACCACATCTTTTTCACTCAAAACAACGATAACCTTCGCCATTTCAGCAATGATTAGAAACAACAACAACGACAACAAAACGGTTTGACGACGACTCAATATCCTTTAACTCAACAACACGTTAGGACTCGGTCGGTAACATCTTGGTTTTGATTTTCTTTTGCATTTATATGGTGAATATGTTGTTATGATGATTTATATTGTTTTTTCGCTGAAGTTGGTTGATGGTGTGCTGGATTTTTTCCTATTTCTTTCTGTTTGTTATTGATGATAGAATATGGTAAGCGATTTTGTTCGGTTGTGATATGTGATGTGAACCAAATCTGAATGCGTTACGTGTGCTTGATGTTGATTAGTTTCTATTTCGGTTATGTTTGATTTGCATTGGATTTGGTATTGTTTATTTGAATTTACATGTTTGGTTAGTCTGCAGCATGAAGGAGATGATGAACAATGTTATGTTCATGTAATATAGGTATGGACATGTCTTTGTTGCTTTTTTTTCATTTAAGTTGAGTTGGCTAAGGCTCTGGCTTGCAATTCCCATGTCCTGAGTTCAACCCCTGCTGGCCACACATTCCTATTTTTGTGCATTTTTCTACCTTTTTCTACTTTTTTTTTTACATTTCTTTTAATCTATTAAATTGTCATTTTTATGTGTTTGTAGCATTTAACCCTTGTTATTTACACTTTATTTATAATTTCATTTTCATGTTTAATTTTTCCATTTTTTTTTATTTTCGATTATGATCATTGTCATTTCACAATATTAATGATTAATAAAGTGTGATATGCGTGTGGATTTTGCTCTGTTTCTTTGATTTACTTTCATTGCTAAAAATTGGATTTTAATATGTGGATCTGACATTTTCATGTTGTTATGCCATCGATTTTCTATCGATACATTGATTGTATTTCGCCGTGTTATGACCCTTTGCATACAACGTCTCATTTGTTGTCGATACGCACAAACCAACTTTGACCATATTACCTAGGGGTTCGCTTGCACTTATAATTTTTTTTGCTTATTCTATTTGTCGATTGTGAGGTTGCTTAATATAGATTTTGATACCATTTTCTTTGTATGAATTAAACCTCACTTTATGATTTTTTTCGGTTAAGTGCTTGAGTTCATTCCCATTCAATTTTAAAATGATACATCCCATGTTAGAAATTTCTCTCGATTCATGATAACACAATGATATAACATCATTGTTGTTTAAATCGAATTTGAAATCAACTTCCATTTTCCTTGCACGTCTTTGTGTCATGTGACTTTGATTCACATCACCGCATCACGATCTTGATCCGTGCATGTCTCTTTATTTCACTTCTTTCAATTTAATTAAGACGAACGTGTGTTTGAGCATATGACATTGCGTTGTTATCCCCAATTCACATGGCTTACTCTTGAGAATTCTTACAATGAGACCATTTTCTCGTGCACGTACATTCATTTTCTTGTGTTTTGTTAATTGAGTTTTGATTTAATCATTTTATCATCTCATATCCTCATTCGATAAAATGTACCCCCACTCCCATGACGTGTAATAACTTTATCGCTTTATTTATTGATTGTTTTATTTAGGTAGTTTCTAACACAAGAATAAAAAATAACCCCTTTTTCAAAAAGAACAAAAATAAAAACTTGTTCCAACGTCGAGTATTTTCTCAAGGACAAACAATTCATCCATTTCAATCCACTTCTACGATTTCCAATCTTTCAAACTCTCCATCAAACACTCTTTTGAAATCGATCATCAAATGCTTGATCCAACGTCAAGTCATTTTCTCAATCAAAAATAAAAAACATGTAACCATAATTCAACACTTTTCAATAAAAGAGATGAAAGGAACGAGGTGTAATCCACAAGCTCCTGAGAGTTAAGATCCGAGATGTAGTTTTGATCAATCTAAACACTCATCATCCTCAAATCAATTCCATAATGCATAATAAACCTCGACTAGCTTCGAGTGCACTTTCTCAAGCCAAACTTCAAAAACATATAAAAATATCAAAACTCTTTTACAATTAAGATGAAAAAGGAACGAAGTGTAGTCCATAAATTCCCGACAGTTAGGAAATGAGATGTATTTCTCGCCTCTCTGAACTCTCTCATCATCCAAAAATACATTCAGACCAATCAAACTCTTTTCTCGCCGTCGTGCGATTGATCCTCAAACCCTTTTCTCAATCGAAAGGTACTTAGTCTTGAGGCCACACAAAAACAATATTTCGTCCACTTGAACGTGTGAGTAAGCTTGTGATGTTGCCTACGAATATTGATTTGTAAATCCATTCGGTCGTAATGCGAATGTTCCCATGTCCACTTGTTTTGGATAGCCAACAATGTTTTTGCCGATTGACACAAAGTAGTTTTCGCTAAAATCGACAAACAAACAAACATTTTCTACCTAGAACTACATAAGCCTCGAGTTCTCTATTGCACCCGAAGATACGTAGAAGCAGGATTTATAAATCTTACCAGACCCATTAATAAATTTTTTAGGTTTAGTTCCTTTCTTCGCACATTAATAAAAAATCCAAAAAAATCCTTTTTTTCTTTTGTTCCTATTCTTCTTTTTCCTTAATAACTCGAGAAGCCTAACATTTTTAAGCTAATACCAACACACACAACTAACATAACAGTTCCCATTGAGTACAACGAACGTGAGGGGTGCTAATGCTTTCCCCTTGCGTAATCGACTCCCGAATCCTAATTTAGTTGCGACGTCCAATATCATTGTTGTTCTTTCTTGGGTTTTATCGATATTTCCTTGTTCCTTTTAAGGAATAAATAAAGTTTGGTGGCTACTATGTTTAGTCCATCCTGCGAACGTACGATCGCGCTTTGCTAAGTCGTGTTCTCATTTTCGAGATGCGACACCCATTAGTAAGCACATTGTTGTGATCCCCCTCATGTGTGAAGGTTATAAGGTAATAATCATTACTAAAGTCAATGATATTGATTATGCCCTTCTTGACCTACATATATTTTAGCTCGTCTCTAATGCTTTGTATCCAATCCTACGTCCTAGGAGCTTTTGAATGACCCTTCTCTGCCATGGTCTATGGATTCTCGTCTCCTCTTATTTTAAAAATATGAATTTAGGACATACATATCTATCATCAACATACTCTTCCACCTTCATGTTTTCCTTATTAAGGATGTTCCACCCCATATTTTCTTCCTCACCGTCTATCATGTGATCCTCATCCCCATCTTCAGTACTTCCTCATATCACCATCTCCTTATAAGATCTTGCAGCACCCGACGATTCTCTCTATTGCACTGAATGCATGTCTTTTGCATTCTTCAAGAATCCGTCGTTATTGTTCTTAACTTTTTTTGGTGTTCCTCTCCTTAAGATCATCTTCATCCTTCCATACTTCGGTTGTTTTCGCTGAATTTTCATTCTTATTTTGGTTTGTAAAAGCAAACCATAATGAGGGGTTATGCATGAGAAAATCCTAGCAAAGCACTTCGTTACTTTTTATGTTTAATTTTTCTTAGGTCGATTTGTTTCCTTTAATATTTATTTTAATACAAAAGGAGTATTACACATTACTAGTGAATGTTTTTTCTTCATTAAATTCGCTTAATAAGATATTATAATATCCAGGCACTTGAGTAAACTGCAAATGATAAATAATTTTCTTTTATTTTATCACTAAAATATCAAAAGCAAGAATTATATTTAGATAAACTTGATTCCAACAAAATTTTTTATATATTCATGTTGATTTATCTTCATAATTAATAACTATTTTCATAATTAATAACTATTGAGGATTACACTCACGGTTAAAAATGAATCAAATCGAGTCGAACTCGTCTCAACTCGGCTTGATTCGATAAATAATTGATTCAATTTAAAACTCAATTCGAATTCGATTTGAATTTCTTTTTAAGTTTAAGGTTGACTCATTTAAGTTTACGAATAACTCGATTCAACTAATTAGGTTCAACTCACTTGCTTCACAGACTTAAAAATCATTTTTTTTTATATTTGATATTTTAAATTTTTTGAATAGAAAAATATTTAAATAAAATAAAGTTATACGATTGGAATTTATTTTTTTCTCAAAAATCCTTAATGTTTTATTTGATATGAGAATTTTATTAGATAAAGAAGTTTAATATTTAATTACTATATATAATTTTTTTATATGACTTTGATTTTATTTGTATATTTAATTTTAAAAATATTTTGCTAACTTGAAAAAATAAATGATTAATTAAAATCTCTAAATTAAAAGAAAATAGCAGGCTAAAATTTGGAGTTATTTTTTAAATCTACTCTTATAGTCAATATAACTTTTATATTATATAATCGAGTTGACTCATAAAATTAATAAATCGAATTATATATAATTTAAGTTTAACTCATTTAGTTAACGAACTTAATTTTCTCTCATATTCAGCTCATTTGGTTCATGAACTAAGTTCAATAATTTAGTTATCGAATCGATTTTTGAACTTTGTTCGAGTTGGTTCAATTCATTGTTAAGCCTACTACCTACACATTGTTAAGAATACTAAGTCAAGTGTGAGTTGAAGTTCCACATTGTCTATAAATGTGGAGACTTGAGCATTTGTAAGTAGGAAAATCTACACACCTAACACCTTAAGGTTTTTGGTGAATATGTGGTGTCCCTAACTTGTGTGTTGCTCTTAGTCCAATGTTGATACTTCTCCTCATGATCCAACAAATGATATCAAAGTCTGGTTCGAATAAAGGGACTGACTTACTTGTATCAAAATGCACTGGAAGAGGTGTCCATATGAAATCGAAATGACCAGAAAGAGGTGTATTGAAATGCCGAGGAAGAAGTGTCAACGGTGGTATAAGTGTATATGAATAAAAAACGTTTTCACTTGAGGGGGGAGCACTGTGGATACACATTGAGAAAAAATGTTAAGAATAATAAGTCAAATGTGAGTTGGAGTCCCACATTGATTATAAATGTGGAGACTTGAACATTTATAAGTGAGAGAATTCACACACTAGTGTGTTGCTCTTAACTCAATTTTGGATGAATATGTGGTCTCTCTTTCACTAGTGTGTTGCTCTTAACTCAATTTTGATGCTTCTCCTCATGACCCACCATACATCTCATTTTATTAAATCTTTTACTTATATGTTGATTCTTCATTATTTAATATTTTGTATTAAGATTTATGAACTAATAGTTTATTGATTTTTTTTTGGCAATTACACCATACTGCACAGAAATATACTTCTTTTAATCTTATTAAAAAAATTATATTTTAAGTTCATTGAGTAATCAATCTATTTGATATATTATATAAATCAAATATATTGATTATTTAATGAATATAAAAATAAATTTTCTTAAAAGTATGTTTAAAAAAATAAATTATTTTTGATTATTTTTTAAAGAATTTGATAAAAGAAATCATATTTAGCGAGGTAACCACTAGTAAAATGTTACAACAAGTTAAAACAGTCGATAATAGATAAACTAGCCGATAACTTATATTTTATAAGTGATATTTGATATGTGATAATAGATCAATAATAAATTAACCGAAGTGTTTGATAAAATAGTACTAGTTCCAATAACTATGAATGTGAAATGTTATGAAGGACATTCTTTAACTAATAACTTAATAGTTATATAATCTTTTGTATATTATTTTTTAATTTTTAATTTTATTTAAAATTAAACGAAACGATAAATATTATTATTATTATTATATATGTTGAATGCAATTTAATAATATATTTGCATCTGGCACCAGCATGACCCTCCAAGAGAAGGAGGCAATGCATCTGGCGCCTGAGTGTTGCTTGTGAAAAGAAAATTTAATTTTGCAGCCAACAAGAATTAAACACACAACCTTTTCACTTAGTTTTAAAATAATGTATAATTACAGTAGATTAATTTGTTTCATCTCTATATATTTGTCTTAATTATTTTCACTTAGAACTTTTATACCTATTTTAAAATTTTAAATTAATTAAATATATATTTTATTTTATTTTATCATTGTTTTAAAATATATAAGTTAAGAATATTATTTAATATTTGCATTTTAATTTCTTAAGAGTACAATCGCAATTTTATATTATAACATTAAATATAAAATATAGATAATATCCATTCGACATATCAAATATGAACGTAGATAGTTAAAATATTTATGTTTATTTAAAATTTATTATAATAAAATTAAATAAAATATATATTTTTTATTTTATAAAAGAAATTGTTTAATAAAAAAGAGTATTGTATAAAAGAATATTTTAATTTTATAAAAATAAACATTAAATAAAATAATGGATGAAACATAAACATTAAATAAAATAATGGATGAAACATAATTAGCTAAAATATTTAATTTTATTTTACACTAGATAATATCCATTCGCTATATATATTTTTTAAATTTGATTTTTTTATTCATGCATTTAAAATATATTTGTTTTATATAAACTATAATAAAATTTAAATAATAATAAGTTTTAGTTAAAATAAAAAAATGAAAATAGAAGAAAAAGTTTAAAACTAAAATTTACAAGTTCAAAAGTTTATTCAAATAGCTTTTGAAAAATAACATAAATTAATAAAAAAACTATAAGCTGCAAACTAAAAAATTGTTATAGTTGAAAAACTAAAAGGTAAAAACTAAATTTTTGGTATTATTTGACTCTAAATATATTTATTTTCGTGTGATTATTCATTTGAAGATTTGGGTGAAAAAATATATTTTTTTAAATTCAAAGTTTTGACGGATTAACTCTTTAAAAGTTGGCGAGCGGGATTGATTTAAAAATTTAAAAGTTTCAAGAATAAACTCCTATGAAAAAAAAGTGGGAGTTTAAAATTTAAAATCAAAGAATATAATATTTAAAAAATAATTGAGCACAATATTTATTTTTGAAATTCAAAATCTTGAATAATTAATTAATAATAATCGTCCATCTCATTTGCAAATTAGTCATATTTTTCTTATTTTTTAAACACCATCTCTCATTTTTTTTAATTTCCCTTCTCACTTGTTTCTCTTATAATAAATTTTATATTTTTATTTTTTCGCCAATCTATATCTTTTTATCTACCGATATAACTTTAGTAGCTGCCTCAACCGACCTCAATTTTGCTTTGATCGTCCTTATATTTCCTACTATCGGTTAATCATCTTATTTCCTTAATTAATATATTTGAATTATTTTGTTATTTATATTTTTATATTGTATTTATAATTTTAAAGTATTCAATATGTTAATTTATTTCAAATTATTTATAAATTTAGCCAATTAAATTGATCAAAACAAATTTATGAAAATGAAATCCTTTTAAAACAATTTTGGTATTGTCACAAATTGACATATTCATTACATATTCTTCTTGTCTTTCAAGACTTCTTTTCTAACTTTTTTTATAGTGTCAATAACTTTGTAAATACTTTATAATTAAATTATTAAAATTGAATTTAAAAAAAACTTTAAAATGATTTTCAAATAAACTTAAACTATTAAACAATTTGTAACTAGATACATGAATTAGTTGCAAATTTCATTAAAATATTACAATGACAACATCTCTCACACGATTCTAGAACTAAACATTACTTTATCAATACATTATATTTGGAAATATTATTAGAATATTATAAAACAAGAGTTTGATCCTCACGCGCCACAACTGAGAAGATGGAAAGAAACCACAATTGAGAAACTGCAACCTCTGCCAACCAGAGGGAAAACTACGTATGCAGACAAGTTACACAAAAAATACAATTTTTTAAAAACCTCAAAATAAAAAAACATTAAAAAAAAAGTTAGAGAGAGAAAGAGAGAGTTAGAGAGAGAAAGAGAGAGAAAGAGAGAGAGAGCACTTTACCACTTTTATACGTAGCACGCATCCATCTTAACAAAACACAAGCTACAAACAAAGAGTGTTGTGTTTGTTCTTCAACACAACCAGCAACAACAACAAAAACTCTCTCTCTCTCTCTCTCTCTAACATTCATGTCTTTCTTCTCCATTAACTTCTTCGATTTCATCAACCTCAACATGTCACACAACATCACACGAAACAACAAACTTTAAGGTGCTCTCAACTTGTTCATGTTTTTTTTTATGTTTTTTTTTAATAACATGTCTTTATGTCTTGTTTTTTTTTTTGAAGTCTTAGATTTTCAATTTTCATAATCATTACCTATTAAAAATATCACTTTTTTTCATATGGGTATTTTTCAATTTTCATTAAGAATCTAAATTTGCTTAATTTCTAAGCTTAGTTTCTGGATTTGTCAAAAAAAACCCAAACCCATTTTTCAAAAGAAATAAAAATCAAATTTTTAATGTTTTATGGGGTAGTGGATTTTGTGGGGGAGAGGGTAAGAAGAGAACAAAGGTGTAAACTTTAAGGTCTTTTGATTTTGAATCTTTGGGGACATTTAGGTTTATTGGTTTTGTGGTCACTCTTTTATTATTATTCTTGTTCAAATTGTTACTTTTTTTTGTGTTATTTAGATGAAGTTACCTTTTGAGGAATTTCAAGTGAAGGGAGTGTTGGATTATTTCTCTTCAACTTCAAATTCAACTTCAACTTCAAATTCAACTTCAGATTCATTTTCATTGCTTTTGAATCAACCACAACAACAACATCAGCAACAGAATTGGACAACATTAGACAAACAAGATTATTGCTATGTGGAGCCCACTTCTGTTCTTGATTCAAGAAGAAGCCCTAGTCCTCCAATTTCATCTTCAACAATGTCATCTTCTCTTGGTAGTGGTTCAAACAACAACAACAACAATGCTTCGATGGTAGTCTCGGAGAATCTCGCTCGGCTTTCGAACTCGAACGAAGAGGGTTTGGAGAATAGTGAAGAGAAATGTGGTGGTGGTGGTATGAGAATGGAGGATTGGGAGGGACAAGATCAGTCGCTTTTGAGGTTAATCATGGGAGATGTTGAAGACCCTTCTGCTGGTTTGAACAAAATCTTGCAAAACAGTGGTTGTGGTTCTGAAAATGCCGATTTTCATGGCGGTTTCGGTGTTTTGGAACATCATCAACAACAACAAGGTTTGAACATTGACCCTTCTGTTGGGAATTACAATGTTTTTCCTTTCAATGCTGAGAATTTGGATAGTCACAATGTGAAACCTGGTACTGAATCTATGTTTGGTAACTATCCTATGTTGACATCGTCGTCGACAACTTCTGGTGTGTTTTGTTCTCAGCAACAACAGCAACAACAAGGGTTTGGGGTTGTAGACGAGAAGCCTCAAGTTATTAACCCTAATTTTATGATGAATCATAACCAAGTTCAATTCTCTGATAATCCGTCTTTCTTTGTTCCATTGCCGTATCCTCAAGTGCAAGAGCAACAAGTTTTCTCTTCTCATAATCAGTTGAAACGACCGCTTTTCGATTCGGTTGGACACAATTATCCGGTACCAAGGCTACCGCTTCTGGATTCTGGTCAAGAAATGTTTGCTCGGAGGCATCAGCATCAACAGCAAACACAGCTTCCATTGTTTCCCAATCATCATCTGCAGCAGCATCAGCAACAACAGCATCAGCAATCACCGGTTGTTCCCTTTGCGAAGCAGCAGAAGATGAGTTCTACTACTACTACTACTACTAATACCGGAGACGATCAGCTTCAGCAGAGTATATTTGATCAACTATACAAAACTGCTGAGCTGATAGAAGCTGGTAATCCGGTTCAAGCGCAAGGGATATTGGCGCGGCTCAATCACCAGCTCTCACCAATTGGTAAGCCTTTTCATAGGGCTGCTTTCTACACCAAGGAAGCGTTACAACTAATGCTTCATTCAAACAGTAACAATCTCAATGCTTTTTCGCCGATTAATTTCATATTCAAAATCGGTGCTTATAAGTCTTTTTCCGAGATATCGCCTGTTCTTCAGTTTGCTAACTTTACTTGTAACCAAGCCCTTATTGAAGCCTTGGAAAGGTTCGATCGAATTCATGTTATTGATTTCGATATCGGGTTTGGAGTACAATGGTCTTCTTTTATGCAAGAGCTTGTGTTAAGAGGTAATGGCACACCTTCTCTCAAGATTACCGCCGTTGTATCGCCCTCGTCTTGCAACGAGATTGAGCTCAATTTCACCCGAGAAAATTTGAGTCAGTACGCGAAAGACCTCAACATGCCATTTGAGTTCAACGCCTTGCACATCGAATCGTTGAGCTCTCCGTCATTTCCTCTACCGGGTCATTTATTCGATAACAACGAGGCCGTTGGTGTGAACTTTCCCGTTTCAAGTTTTATAAACCATCCATCATGTTTCCCTCTGGCCCTCCACTTTCTCAAGCAGCTAAGGCCAAAAGTTATCGTCACATTGGATAAAAACTCCGACCGTATCGACGCGCCTCTTCCAGCCAACGTCGTTCACACACTTCAATCTTACTCGTCCTTGCTCGAATCACTCGACGCTGTAAACGTGAACCTCGACGTTCTCCAAAAGATCGAGCGACATTTCATCCAACCAACCATCAACAAAATCGTCCTCGGCCACAACAACCGTTCGCCCGACAAATTACCTCCGTGGAGGAACATGTTTCTTCAATCCGGTTTCTCTCCGTTCACTTTCAGCAACTTCACGGAAGCGCAAGCCGAGTGCTTGGTTCAAAGGGCACCGGTGAGAGGATTTCAAGTAGAAAGAAAGCCTTCTTCTCTTGTTCTATGCTGGCAGAGGAAAGAACTCATCTCAATTTCAACATGGAGATGCTAAGAAGAAGTGATTATTGATTGGTAACTTTTATGTTAAAGTTTTATGTAATTGTTTGTGTAATTCCTAGGCTTATTTATGAGATCCATAACCCTAATGTTTTGTTAACTAAATGGGTTGGTTTCTATGATTTCAAAAACTCTATTATTAGTATATTTATGTAAGAGCCTTAAATGTTTCTTTGTTATCTTGAACACAAAAGCTTATTGCTTAGTAAGAAACAAACAATTTGGGCATGAATGAATGATCTCTCTATGGTAATATACACTCTTGTCTTTCTTGATTTAAGGCCTTGTTTGAAAGAACTTATGAAAAGCAGCGAGCTTATGAAGTGGCTCGTCACGCGTCCATTTTCGAAATGGATTCTCTACGGCCGGCTGTAGGCCGTTAGATTAAGCGAGAAACCAAACGGTCTGAAAAGCCGGCCGTAGAGAATCATGTTTATGTTTGCCTATTACATGTGTTTAGCTTATTTTCATAAGCTGTTTCATTTTGGTTATTGCTTATTGTCATAAGTGGTTTTAAGTTCATGCATGATTTACCTTTGTTTTCATGTTTGATATTGTTGAAGTAGTTAGTTTAATAGATAAGCTCTTTTATTATTACATTATTTAATGAACAATTGTTTGGTTAAATTCTTTATATCAATGCTACTCTTAATATACTATGTTGAGTTGAATTTGGCATCATGTTAATATTGTGTTTATTCAAGATTTTTTTTAATTTATGTATTTGACCTAAATATAAAACTAGGGAATGATTGGGCAAGTTTTTTTATTTTTCCTAATGTTCAAAATGTTGACAAATTTAAATAAATATACTTTATTTATGAATTATTTAGTATGGTTTTGTCTAGATACAATTCCAAATTCAATGTATTTATATACATTCATATAAAGAAACTTTCTCTATAGCTGTCTTCAAAATACATGTTTAAGGAAACCGAATATTTTTAATCATTACTTTGACTAATTTATTTATTTTATAAATCTATAACTTTTTTGAATATAAAAAAATCCTTACTATTTTTTTTCAAGGAAATAGTTATTTTTTATAATATTACTATAAATTACAATAATGCTTCCCACTATCACCATTTTCTCAACATATAAAAATTAAAGTCAATTTTTTATTTTTATGAATCCAATAATTATGTTTTTAAAATGAAATTATATCTCTTGTTCACTTGACATGTTAATTAACTCTATCTCTTGTAAGTGACTCAAATTTTATTTCTTCAAAAACTTGAGGAAGAAGAAGATGCTTTGCCCCATTTCCTTGCTAAAGCTAAGTATCTGAACTATCATATGTGCAAGGAATCGCTTCCTTCTAAATGAAGATTGCAAACAAATATTAAAACATCAAAAGAGGGCCCAAAGGGTAACGAGAAGTTGATGAAAAATTGTGAGAAAATGGAATTTGGGCTTAAAATCTTATACAAATAGAAGAGAAGAGATTGGGCCATTTGGGCTCATTTTAAGGCTTACTATTTCCACCCAAATTTTTTGTACCTTACCATGAGAATTTGTCTTGTCACCCTTTTATTTTAATTTGGCACGTTCTATACCCATGTTTTATCATAGTAAATTTTATTCAAAAAAATAAATTTCACATTTCATTTGTCATTTTTTTAGAAATTTTAGAAAAGTTGTGATATTTAACAATTTTTTTGAATTATTTATCGGATATTTACAAGTAAGTCATCTTTTTCGTTAAAAGTATGTTTTTTTATTGATAATTTAAGATAAATACCGCACTTTTAGGAAAATCCATTTATTTTTATCGGAATTTTCAAAATGTCTGGTAAAATTTCATATTTCACATGCATTTATACCAGGAGTAAAAAAATAGGATAACCAACATGTATTTTTACTGGCATTTTTGGAATGTCAGGTAAAGATACATATACGTGCACCGTTTCAAAAATTTCGATATAAGAGCATGATGATTACCGCATTTTCAGAACTGGATTTTAAAAAGATTCTGTAGTTTATATATTTTTGTTTTCTTATTTTATTTTTTGGTGTAGTGAGGACAAGATGAAGAGACGATAAAATTGTTTCTACATTTACTGGTCGATCATAGAGAGTAGCTCAAGAGAGCTCTTATGCAGGCAGAGACGATGGAGAGCACTTGCATATCCGAACGAATAGAATAGTCTCCTGTTCTCACACGAGGAGGATTGAGCAGTCTCGTGCACATCGCACTCTCCAACTTAAAGGAGGTAGAGTTGGACGGGGTATAGATCTTGATGCAAACCCTGATGCTGTTGTTGTTGACGACGTAGAGACAACAAATATAACACCCTAAACCCAAAACTTCTATACAAAGTTTTAATCGATAATTTAAGGTGCCACTACGACAACCATAAAAAAACTTTCAAAAACATTTAACAACATGAAACAAAAATTAACATAATGATAAAATTCAAAATTAAATTTCACCTATTAAGTATTAGACTTTAAACCACATGATTCAACATTGACTCAAAACATAAAAAGACATGCCTCGTTTCCGATGTTACATATCATAGCATTTAACTGACTAAAAATGATAAACGATAAAATAAATGAAGATGAGTTCCAAGAAGCTATCTTCCACCCAAAACAACCAAACTCTAATCTTGATTATTTGCAAGATGTCCATAGTGGACAACATAAAGCAAAAAAGTGAAAATACACTCAAATATGTTAGCGGTGCAAAAGATCCGGAAAGGGTAGCCTAAACAACAACAACAACAATCATCAACAGGTAATATATTCACACCACAATCACGAATTCACATATGCCAACTTGGATGCAATGTGACAACACCTCGACTCTATATGCATGTGGTATCAACTCAACAATGGTTCCTTATACGATCCGAGTCCCAACATCTAAACTCCTCCCCCCTCAATGGAGCTCACAAGCCCCCTCTCTAAGCTTGGGACAAGTCATCAGTCCCCTCATATGAGCTCGTGACTCACATCTTTCACAACAACAATGCATGTCATACAATAATGCAACGACAACAACACAACGATGATTACAACCCCATATCTGATTGTAAGCAACCATGCATAACATTAATACAACAATAATTATAGTCGCGCATCTGGCTGTAAACAATCATACATTTAACGCATCACCAGTAGTTCTCACTCCGAACTATGCATCTCAACAATCATTAGCAAACCAATACAACGATTCTCATAATTATACTTGCACTTCACGTCATATATCCACACATCAAATAAACATCCATACGATAATCAATCACGTTAAATCATCTTAACATCGCCTCACATTAATTCATTCATTCATAACAATTAATCGTTCGTTCGTTACCGTCAACTATTACGTAACAAGTAAAAAAATTAATTTTCAGAAATTCCAGAACCCATATAACCTCTTAAAACATCACCATGGGATAAACATACATGTTAGCTTTCCAATTCCTCGAACTGTACCTCATTTAGATTTATGGAACTAAAGTTATGGCAAAAACACTAAAATGACAGTTTTCTTGTTTCGACACTGTTTTGCAGTAAATTAATCGATTAATTATCCCCATTAATCGATTGACAGCAATCGATTGTACCAGGGTGTCAATCGATTGACACCTGTAATTTTTCCAATTTTTTATTCAATACACCAGCATCAATCGATTGCGGCAAACCATGAAACGATTGTCATCGTTCCTTTTTCCAAATTTTTATCACTTTTCACATGATCAATCGATAGAAATCAACCAAATTTTCAAAAATCTCAGTTTTACTCACGTTCACTTCATCCTCTTCATTCCTTAACTCTCATACATCATATCAATTCATATTGCAACATTCAAACACACCATATCATGAGATTAACAACATGTATCAATTTCATATCAATTAAACATGTCATAACACTGATCAAATCATAAATCACAACAATTAGAGATGTAATTTACACTAATTTCATGAAGAACATAAGAACACATCAACAAGGGTGGAATCAAAAGAAAAATCTAGAAGAGGGTGAGGATCCCTCTCTACCATTCATATAATATACATCCATAGAAGAGTAATTTCTCCATTACCTTGGATTTCCAGCAAACCAAGCCCTAAACGCCTCAACAATGGCGTTTTCTCCGCAAACCCTAGGCTGCCTCTCTTACCTCTTTTCTCTTATTCCCAAAATAATACGCACTGTTAAAGTTCAGCTCCCACTCTTTTCTATTTAAACCAAAACCTAATTCCCCTTAGTTAGGTTATTCCCTTATTACCCTCAACTTACTCTCATATTCCCTATTTTGCACTTACTCCTCTTACTAACTCCAGTATCTTTTATTTTAATTTCTAATAATTCAATTATCCACCAAATTACTGTTTCTCTTATTTTTCTACAACTATCTTATTTTTAATCATTCCGCTCAACTTAAATTAATTAAAATTAAGACAAATAATTTTTACCATTCCCTTAACTCTCTCAAATACCCTCCAAAACACATATATTCACCAATTATCCAAATAAAAGCATATAATTAATTTTAAATAATTTACACAAATCCAACTAAATTAAATTAAATTAATTAATTGAATTCGGTGTGATACAACTTTCCCCCACTTATAGAATTTTTGCCCTCGAAAATTACCTAAAGGAAACAGTGTCAGATAGGACTCTCTAATCTGACTTTCCAGCTCCTAAGTCATGCTGCCTCCGGTAGGTCCTCCCTACACCACCTGCACCAGCGCAATCTACTTTCCTCTCAAGTGCTTCACTTCACGATCCTCTCATCTCAAGGGAGATGCCTCAACGGTCAAGTCCTCTCTAACTTGCACATCGGCCACTTGAATCACACGAGACATATCAGGAATATACTTCCTCAATTGAGACACATGAAAGACATCATGAAGATTCGAAAGAAATGACGGTAAAGTAACTCTGCATGCCACTTCTCCTACTTGCTTTATAATCTGATAAGGACCAATAAAACGTGGCGTGAGCTTTCGAGATTTCAAAGCTCGACCAACACCAATTACCAGAGTAACTCTAAAAAACACATGATCTCCCTCTTAGCATTCAATTGCTTTCCTCCTCTTATCATGATAACTTTCCTGAAGACTCTCTGAAGCTTTCATCTTCTGTTGGATCATCTTGATCTTCCTAGTAGTCTGTTAAACAATCTCAGCTCCAAGCATAACACTTTCACCGGAATCATACCTCACAAAGGTGTCCTACACCTTCTACCATACAAAGAATCTAATGGTGTCATTTCAATACTAGAATAAAAACTTTTATTATAAGTGAACTTAAGCAACAGTAAGTAACTGTCCTAGTTACCTCCCTTCTCCCAAACACAAGCTCTCAACAAATCCTCCAAAGAATGGATAGTCTTCTCTATCTGACCATCTGTTTGCAGATACTCAACTTCAACTTAGTACCTATGGCTTCCTGCAAACTCTCCCAGAACCTCAATGTGAATTTGCGATCTCTATCAGAGACAATACTCAAAGGAATACCATGCAAGCTAACAACCTTATCAATATATAACTCGAATAGCTTATGCAAAGGATAACTTATCTTAATCGGAATGAAATAAGTCAATTTAGTCAATCTATCCACTATCACCTAAACTGAATCATTGCCTTTAGAAATCTTAGGCAAACTCATCACAAAATCCATGGAAATGCTATCCCACTTCCACTCAAGAATACTCAACGGTTGCATCAACCCAAACGACTTTTGGTGCTCAATCTTTGACTTCTGGCAAGTCAAACACGCGTAAACGGATCGGCTATATCCTTCTTCATTCTTGGCCTCTAAAAAATTTTCTTCAAGTCTTGATATATTTTAGTAGCACCGGGATAAATACTCAGACCACTTCTATGACCTTCTTCAAGAATACTCTACTTAAGCGCTGACATATCAGATACACAAACTCTGTCACGGAAACACATAACATTATTCTCATCTATTCTGAAATCACCTCATTTACATTGATCGATTAACAGTATCTGGTCAATCAATCCCAAATCCGATTTCTGACCTCCTCTGATTTCTTTGAGAATATCACTAGTCAGCTTCAACATACCAAAATTCACACTGTTAGAAGTCCTTTCACACATCAGACTCAAATATATGAATCACTCGATTAATTCCAATTCTCGAACCATAAGCATCAACGTATACAACGAATTTCTTCTCAAAGCGTTAACTACGACATTGACTTTACCAATACGGTAACTCAAACCAAAATCACAATCCTTTAGAAATTCGAGCCACCTTCTCTGCCTCATATTCAACTCTTTCAAATCAAACAAATACTTCAAACTCTTGTGATCACTAAACACTTCAAATCTTGAACCAATCAGATAATGCCTCCAAATTTTAACACAAACACCACAACTGCTAATTCTAGATCATGCGTATGATAATCCTGTCATACCCTAAATTTTACCTTAAGTTTTTTATCAACATCAGCATAACATGATCATTCCATTTGATCATGCATCCCATAAATAATAGAAATCAATCAGGGAAAAAGTTTTTTTTAGAATTTTAGTGGCATGCACTCCTTTATATGTGAATTGAGGAATCAAGAGTATTCCTTAGCCCCAAAGCATTTTACATTTCATTACTTTTCTCAGGATTCCAGATGGATGATAAATCAAGGGTATTTGATTTCATAAGTGTCTCTGAAAAACATCACTATCTTTGTGATTGAGGATCATAGGTCAAAAGTCCAAGAGTTAACTTTTGCATTTGATTTTTAATCATAAATCCCAAGGTCTTTTCATCTGAATCATTGTTTTCAATGTATTTGATTTTTAGAGGTATTAAGTCCAAGAATTGATCATTTACTTTTAGTCTCTAGTCATTAATCATCTGCATTATTATCATCTGCGTGTGGGAACTACATAGATGGTACAAGAGTGATTATTGATATCTTATTCTTTACGCACATTTCATCTACACCATTGTCATGTATCAAGTTATCCTTTTTTTGAAATGAAAGTCAAAGTAAAAGATTGATCACTTTGATTGTCGTTGCAAAAGTAACATGCATAATTTGAAAATTCATCTGCAGTATCCATTTCATCAGCATTGTTGACCAAAGTCAAGAGTTTGATTCATTAATTTTCTTGTGACTTAGTTCTATTTTGTTTTTTTATGCTATTTTTCTTTTACTTTCATGAAAAGAGAAAAAATTGAAAAATAGTGATTTAAAAAAAAAGTCAAATTTTATTTTTTCTAGTTTTTTTGTCATTTTTGTTCCATTTGCATTTCCACCTTCACCTTAATGACTATTTCATTTTAAAAGAGAAAATCTCCTCATCATTTAAATGGTCATTTTATTATTATAATTTTTTATATATGCCACTTTATTTTAATAATAAATTCCTTTTTAAATAGCCATTTTATTATTTAATAACATTTCATAATCTTTGCAATATTAGTCATTGTTCTTTCATTTAAGATGGTTTTTTTTAAATAAAAGATTTATTCCAAATATTGAGATGTGTGGTTATTTGGCATTATTAGAATTATTTTTATATCAATACATTTTTTGTTATCAGTAAAAAGGGATATAACTATTTCATAATATATAAGTAACTTGTATCAGTAACTTTTATTAGTAAAAATAATCTAGTTACTATACATCAATAATTTTATAAGAATGAAATTAATTCATACACATCAACAAGTATGCTTATGCAATAACAATTACATTGGTTAGAAATTAACTGTGACCACCTACCTCAATTTGAAACTCACAACAGTGAAAAAGAAATTACAATACAAGAAAGACAAAACTAGTGGAGAAATATCGATGAAATTTGCTCAATTTACTCGTCTCTGTTGCGCCATCTCAGGATATTGATAAATAATTTATGTCTAACTTGTTATGGCTAACTAACAACGACAACAAATGATAACACGTCCTTCGGATAACCTCACGGGTTTGATAAACCCAAATGATGAGGTTTTGGCATCGCATACAACACACATTACCCATTGTGGACATGTGCAGATTTTATTATTTGTATGTTACTTTGGTTATATAATGAATTATTTGTATATTATTGATATTTTAACTTAACATTTAATTAGATGGACAATGTTTAACATTACATTATTGTGGGTTAACATAACTTAACACGAACTTTGTTTAACATAACATAACTTCAATTAACACAAACATTATTGAACATAACATAACTTAACAAGAAAATAAAATAAACAAAACTTAAACAATACTAGATGATTCAGGTTGTTTCAACATCTTGATAATATCATCAATAGATCTTGCAATTATCGCATCCACCTCAATCAAAATCTTTATTTCGTATTAGTGATATGTGCTCCACATGACTTTTAAATTTTTATCTGTTTTTAACTCAAATTTACTGAACCTAATCTTCTCTTCATTATCGATTGATGGTGAACTATATTCGATCTTAACCACCTTTGTGATTTTAAAATCAACGGGAGTCTTCTCGCCGTTGAAGTACACAAAGGAGAGATAACAATATTGAGACACTTTGAGATGTTCTTTTAACAACATATGATGCATCTTTATACAAGTTTGAAATCATTATGGACCACACAAAATTTGGGATTCAATCACAACCATACAAAAGTGTCAGAAAAATATCAATTATTGATAATTAACACTGCCAAATCTTTTAAGGTTATGGAAAAATAGGGTAGTCTATGGACTCTTTGAAAGACCGATAAATTAACACTACTGAACTTTTCAGGATTATAGGAAAAATCAGAACCGATAAATTTTACCACACACTATTTAAAAAAAACGATAAATACATACTAGATTTATTTTATTGGTTTACCAATTTTTTTTATGTCATACTAGAATTTTTGTCGTCCTACTGAATTTTTTTACCTGAGATTGTTAATGAAATAAATAAGAGGAGTATTTTTGTTATTATAAAAAATTGTTGGATTTAATTTTCCTTTTGTTTTTCATTAACAATATTTGTCTTTTGTTTTTCACCATTCAATTTCTCCTTATTATTCTTCAAACTGAAAGCTCTTAAAAAAAACTAAAAAAATGAAGATTGCATAGAAAATGCACGGAATGTTCAAAGGTAGTCGACGTTAAAATTCGTGGAATTTAAAGTAAATTTAAATATATTGAATATATAAATTTTCTGCATCTTTAAAATATTGCCATATTTCTACAAATTTTCATCAACCTCAAATATAATGTATAATGTTAGTATCAAATATGTACTACACATTTCTATTGTTTAAGTTATGGAAGATGATGAAAATTAAATGTTCGAAGTATTTGGAATTCCTATGGAATTTACATAGGTTTAATTACTGATTTGGAATGTCTAAGATTCATAAATATTAATTTTTAATCAATAAACTTAATTTCTTAAAGGTCAATTTTTTTGTTAGTAGGTTTTTTCAACTTAGGAAGAAGTTTCATTATAGTCACAATCTGTTGGACAACAACATGGAATTACTATAATTAGTATTTCGTTTAATACAACTCTGAGGAATAAAAGACGGAAATACAAGATAATACTTGACTATGAAAGAGGCAGAAACTATACAAATACTAAAATTTCAAATTCAAGTTCAATTGTTACATGTATCGAGATTGTCAAATGTTTGTTTAGGATACATAATATAAATGTCGTTAGATGGGTGGTTAGAATTTGATAATCATAATTTAGCAAAGACATTAAAGGTCACTATATCCTCAACCATTTAAAAGTGGAGGAAAGTGAATGAAATGAAGAAGTTTAAGATGGAACTAAGGTCATAAGTGAAGTATTGCAATACTGAAATATAGATAATCTAACACGTCAGAAAAAATATATATGAAACATGCGTTACATATCAATCTTATTTGAGAGGGTCACATGCAAAAATGCAACAATTGTTGGATTTAATTTTAAAATGAAAAAATATGTGTATTGGTCGAGAACCAAAGAATATTCCGATGTTGTAAGCTATTTTAAACACATCTCGATTCAAGAAAGTTTGTGAACATGTTTAATTTGGTGTTTGGTGTTGATCCTCAACAATAGATACAAAACAAATACATACTGACTCTCATTGTATCTGGATGGTTGCTTGAACTGCTACTTTCATGGCTAAGGCATCTACTTCTATGATCGATAAAATGCCTAGATCCCAAGAAATACCTCCAATGACCAATCTAACAATGCAATCTCTAACACACCAACCGTATTAGGTTTCCCTCTCTGCTTATTGAAACTTGCGCCGACATTACACTTCACCTACCCTTCATTAGGCGGGTTCCAATTTGTTTGGGAGTTGTGGGCTTCATTATCACTCACATGTCTATCTTGAGCTTTAAACCAACCATGCAAAGTATGGTAAGTTTGCCTACCTAGTTTCGACTCCTCATCTCTATAATTATTTCATATCACATTAATTCTATTATTCCAAAGAGCCCACATAAAAACTAAAACTCTCCCTGCAGTCTTCTTATCTTCTTTACTACAAATTTCAAGTAAAAGGGATTTAGCATCATTGAAAATATGAATATGAAGTTCTATAATAGGAGATAGACCTGCTACATTCTAGCTCTGATTAGTTGAAGTGAAACTAAAGAACACATGCCATTCATCTTCCTCGATATTTCCACACAATTGGCAATTTAAGGGGCATTGAACCCAATGTTATCGAAGCTTAATCCGAGTTGAGAGGCAACACCTACAAACACACCACAATAAATGTTTGACTCTAGGTGGCGCCATAATGTTCCACAAGCTACACCAACCTCCCTCTACACAATGGTTCACCTGGTTTATGTGGGATCTCCTAATCAACCTATACGAAAATTTGACACTATAATTACGATTTCATTCTTCTTTCCAAACCCTATGATCATCTATCACTTCTTCCAAGAGCGATACCTTTAGGATTTCTTTAGCAACATCATGTGTAAACATTTGACAAATTTTCTGAACATGCCACTATTTAACATTTGCTAACATCAGGTCATTGATAATAATATCATAAGAAAACATCTTCTTTACCTCTTAGCCAAGGTTTAGTCATTACTTTAATCTTACTCTCATCACCAATACTCCACCTGCAACCAATGGTCAAGACTTTCTTTGGTTTCCATAAACTTCTCTAAGAAAAGCTTGGATTATTACCCTAGTTAGCTTCAAGAAAAGAGGTTCTGGGATAGGTACTTGCTTTGAAAACTCTATCTACCAACGTCTCTGGCTTTGTCATCAAATGCCAACTTTGTTTTGCAACCATAGCTAAGTTCAAAGATTTCAAATCTCTAAAACCAAACCCCCCCTTCATTCTTGGTACAAGTTAACTTATCCCAAGTAAGCAACCTTATACCCTTATTGTTATTACCTGCTCCCCATCAGAAAGAGTTCAACATATTCTCAATATCATTAACAATAGCATCAGGGATGGGAAAAACACTCATAACATATGGTTGTATTCCTTGAACCATTGACTTTATCATAACCTCTTTCCATGCTTTAGACAACAACCTACCCCTCAAAGAATTTATTATCTTACAAATTCGATCCTTAATGAAAGCAAAAGTAGCCTTTTTACTTCTACCCATCATCGAAGGTAAGCCTAAGTATGTTCTGGCACCTAACACTTGGCGGACCCCCATGATATGAGCTAGATCTTCTTGTGTCGGCCTACTAATGTTTTGATTGAAAAACACTTCATAATTTGTCATATTAATCTACTGACCCAACACTTCTACATAGCCTTTAAGTAACTCCATGAGGTTAGTCACCTCTGTTAAATTATCCCTGCAAAACAAAAAATAATCATCAACAAAAAGGATGGGAGACTCAAGGTGCCTCTCTATAGATTTGAACTCCATGGGTATCTCCCTAGTCACAACTTTATTAATAAGAGCGGACATGCCCTATGCTACTAAGATGAAAAGATAAGGGGACAATGGGTCCCCTTGTCACAATCCTCTCCCTGGATGAATAGGTACGACTCTATCCGTATTAATCAGAACTGAATAATTAGTTAAAGTAACATACATCATCACCCAATGAATGCACCTCTCTGAAAACCCCATACGACTAAGCACACCTTCAAAAAATCTCCAATCCACTATATCATACACTTTACTAATGTCTATTTTAAGTTCCAGTTCGCCTTTATTTCCTTTTGTCTTTCTTTTTAAAACATGAATCGTTTCAATGGCTATCAATGCATTATCCAGAATACAACGTCCTTCAACAAATGCTGATTGTTCCTCAGACATGCATTTATACAAACATTCATTCATTCTATTAGCAAGGATTTTCTAAAACATCTTATAAACCATGTTATTGTTCGCACGGATTTTCGCGCGAACAATCTCTAGCCTCTTATTGAGGTTTACTTGCAGGATCGACTACAAAATCCTAGACTAAGTGTTAAGTTTATGGGATGTTTTGTTTAAATGTTTAGATTAAGAAAATGGTAGACATGAAATGCTTGTAAAAGATGCAATTAAAATAGATGAACGAAAGACAACATAAATCGTAAATGGAAAAGCAGATAAAAATACTTGGTAATTTAAATTGCTTGAAGGTAAATGTGGACGCAAGCATACATTTTTGTAGGAATGAACTCTTTTCTCTAAATGCTTGATACTTTGATTTTTTCCATCTACAATGTTACAAATGCGACCCCTTAAAACTAACAATGAAATTTGCTTAAATAGGAAATAAAATTAACTGTTATTTCGCTCTTGATGATTAATAGCTTGACACGTGTCTTCCCACTTCCTTTATAACTCCC
Source organism: Lathyrus oleraceus (assembly GCF_024323335.1). Taxonomy (NCBI): domain Eukaryota; kingdom Viridiplantae; phylum Streptophyta; class Magnoliopsida; order Fabales; family Fabaceae; genus Lathyrus; species Lathyrus oleraceus. Next base: position 515,754,180 of record NC_066585.1, on the reverse strand, counting down.
CACATTCTTTCTATTTTCAAATCTTACCCGCGTAAACTATTTTTTGCTTCGACTTTGACCTGAACATTTTCTATCTGTCGGACCTGTTTCAACTTGGATTGTGTTCCATGTCTGTCTTGTCTATCGGACCCCTTCGACCATGTTCACTCTTCTCGATGCTTCGTTTTGTGATTCCATACTTCTTGCTTCGACTTTCCTCTTTTACATAGTCGAAATTTATTGGCTAACAAATTCCCCCTAAAAGGCCAGTTTCAACTGAGAAACGTTTCGACTGAGAAACTTGGCATTTTGTCTTTCTCAATTTTGATTGGGTGTCTAATCGTTGCCGACATCATGCGCAATGATGACACCTTTCTGCGCCACAATTTCCAAGGGAAATGTCATCATTTTCAGCTACTCCTTAGGTCTTGGGTTTTCAACCACCTTTACTAACTTTCTACTATAGCAGAAACTGAACAGTTTTTTACCCTCGATTGTCTCTTGGTTGGCCTCAAGTTTTGCTTACAAATACCATTCTTTCACATTTTTTTGTTTTCCTTCTTCTCTGTTTACGCATATTTTTATGCAACTTTCAGAACAATAATACTTTCCTCATTTCCCTTCTTTCTTTTGTTGCAATGGCATCTTCTGCTAAAGCTATGGATGCAGTCACCTACAACACTGGTGACAACTGTAGGAGAATTGCCATCCAAGGCGCAGTAGAAATTAAAAAATTCTCCATTTAGTGATCCTTACGAATGGGCATGATCAGTGATAGAATCGTTACCTCTTGTGGCGATTCAAACCTTTGGTGCAGATCTCTGATAATGATCAAAACCTTTGATACAGATCCACGGGGCGATCACGAACGTTGAACGATGACAACGTCTCTACTCAGTCCACACGAACAGATTCCTTCAATCGCAGTGCTAGCTGTTATGAATGAAGGCTTTGAGTGAGAGAGAGATACGAAATTCCAACTCTTCAGTTGTGTTTTCTGTCTCAGTGAGAGTGACAATGCTTCTACCCAAGGGGTTCTATTTATAGAACCACTTGTGTGGGCTTCAAGCCAAAAAGCCCACTTAAGTGCATTTTGGCCCATATCTCATAAAATGCCAAAATCACTTAAGTATTTGGTACCTTACCATATTTCGTATTCTACTTAAGTACACCGTACCTTACGATGTTCCTTAATTATTCTATCTCTCATCAATCCGTCCTTTGTGTGTGACCCTATAGGTTTTCGCGGCGTTGACAATTATATTAAATCACGCATTTAACATAATAAACAGTGAGCGGTATCTAGCAACACATCACTGCTACCCAAGTCACGAAAATGTCATGTGATCTGACAAAACCTCCTGTGATAATAATTAGGCCAGTTTCAACTGAGAAACGTTTCGACTGAGAAACTTGGCATTTTGTCTTTCTCAATTTTGATTGGGTGTCTAATCGTTGCCGATATCATGCGCAATGATGACACCTTTCTGCGCCACAATTTCCAAGGGAAATGTCATCATTTTCAGCTACTCCTTAGGTCTTGGGTTTTCAACCACCTTTACTAACTTTCTACTATAACAGAAACTGAACAGTTTTTTACCCTCGATTGTCTCTTGGTTGGCCTCAAGTTTTGCTTACAAATACCATTCTTTCACATTTTTTTGTTTTCCTTCTTCTCTATTTACGCATATTTTTATGCAACTTTCAGAACAATAATACTTTCCTCATTTCCCTTCTTTCTTTTGTTGCAATGGCATCTTCTGCTAAAGCTATGGATGCAGTCACCTACAACACTGGTGACAACCCCATTGATTTCAACCTTACTGAAGAAGAAAGTCTAAAACCCATTCCTCAACCAGCAAATACTGACGAAGCTGTAGTAGAGATTTGGCAACATCAAATGCTCACTCCCTTTGTTGTTGCTGATAAACTCCTCGCTTTCCACGAGACATATCCGGATACAAAAATGCAATCGAAATACGTTCAATCATACATTCCTTGCTTTACTCCAACTGGCCCACTCATGGTAACAAAGAGTATATGGCCTGGCTCAATAAAGTCCAAAACAAACACCAGAAACAATGGAAAACGGCTGGCATCTTCGACGCCATCCGAATTTCGAGGAACACCTATCGAATTAACCCCTGTATGCTTCTTGCTTCGATGTACTTCTGGGAAGATTCGACTAACACCTTCCAACTCCCTTGTGGCATGTTTACCCCTACCCTTTTCGACTTGGAATCCATCATTGGTCTCTCACCTCTAAGTGAAACCTTCGACCCAACTCTTCCGATGAAAAACACTTTTTCCTTCAATCGTGCTAGTTTTCATAATTACATTGAAGATCACTATGATCAGGAATCCAGTGAAGTGTCTGACGAGGAACACATTGCTTTCCTAACTCTTTGGCTCTCATATTATTTGTTTTGTTCTGGCTCTCTGCAGATAGCTAAGATCTATATAAGTTTGGCGATCCAAATTCATGAAGGTTGACAGGTTTCTTTGGGCAAGCTTCTGGTAACATCTCTGTACCACTCTCTAGGGATCGCGACACTGAAGCTAGAGCTTTTCAATTCTACTTCTAAGGCCTTAAATCTATCTGACCCCATGTGGTTTCTGCAACACTGGCTAAATGCCACTTTCGAGTATCAATTTGGGTTATCCTGTGTCGGCGCGTATGATGTGTTTGACCCAGATCGACCTATAGGAGGCGTAACACTTACCTTGATGACATGTCAGGAGACCCCTAACAAACATATTTTCATGAAGTACATTAATATGTTCATCGAAGCCACCTCTTTCGTTCCAGGCATGGCCCCTTTTGTGGATCGAAACTTTGGTCCGACATGGTTCAAAAACCCTTTTCTTGGTGACTCTCCATAAGTTGCAGTGCTGTCGAACACTATGTGGAGGGAATTTATGATTCCCATGATGTTGTCCTTCAGGATAAAGACTAGGTCAAATGGGTATGGATTTATGAACTATCAGCCCAACTTAGTGGCTCGATAATTTGGCCTGAGCCAGATGCTGCAAAAATATTTGGTGTATCATTCAACTGATATTGCGTGGGCTGGTTGACAACTGAGCTTTGAAGGTCACAAAGCTTGCCTCAAATTTCATAAATCGACTCAGCACCTTGAGTTACCCGTTTTCAAGTTTCACCAAACCTTCCTAATCACCAAGGACTTCGACAAGTGGTGGTCGTCTTTCTCTAGTGCACTCTTCCTACAAAATTTGATCGACGCTTTTTCTACCCTTGCTGGTGAAACATTGGCTTCACAACCGAATACTGACGCTCCCATCGAGAACATCCAAACTATTGATGTCGATGAGGACCAACCAAAAAAGGTAACTACTAATCCATTGCCTTTCCTTTCTTTAAGAATAAAAACCCATTAACCTTCTCTGTATTTGTTTTCTAGGGTCGAAAACGGGCTCCAGTTGCTACGCCATCCCCAAACAAACCCCCTAAAAAACAAAAAGCATTCGCAACTCTGAAACCGCATGTATTTCACGTCTTAGTGTTTCATGATGTTCTAATTCGATAAACATGTTACGTTTCTCATGACTTAGGTTTCTTAAGAAGTGCCTTATGTTGAAAATGAGGCTTCTGATGGTAGCACATATTCTCACATTTTTCCTACCGTGAAGGCTCCACCATCTACTCTGTCCATTCTGGCAAGAAAGAAAAAGAAAATTCCATCCAAGAAACCATCTTCGAAAACTATTTCTTCGACTGCAAAGATTTATATCCCTGATGATCTTATTGAGATCTTTAAACCCATTGGTCAAGAAGAACCTACTCCAACTTCCCCAAAACACGTAGCTCCCGAGGTATTTGAACATTCTTGTTTCGTAACCTCATGAATTATTCCTCGACATTGATCCTAACTTCTTTTTGTAGGGAAAATGGATGATTCAACTCTTGTTGAGGCTAACAACAACGTAAGGCTCAAAACTGAGAATCTAGCTGAGACTGCCACCCTTTTGAGTCCCCAAAAAATTGATGAGTTTCACGGCACGTCGATTGAAGACAATCAAAATCCTGACATACATCAAATCCAGGATCCTTCAGCCGCTGCTAGCGAAGGTAATACAATCGCTATTGGTTGCGAAACCCTTTCGACTGCTGCCAACAATCTGTCTGGAAAAGGAAAATCAAATTCGATAGCCTCTGAAAAAAATGCCCCCTTGTGTAAGACAAAAGTTCCAATAGTTCTCTTAATCTGGAGGATACTCTCTCTCTGAAACAACAAAATCCAACAGAGATTTTGAGAAGGATGCAGAAGCTTCGCCAAGTGTCGATTGATGCTCATCCCTCTAGCTCGACTACCATGCATATTCCAGAAATGGATGCTCTTGTCATTCTCAAACTCTAACAGCTGAAAACCTATTTGTTTAAGAATGAAATTTTGGTCATCTTCGCAGAGGAAGAGGCCTCATGGGTCGACGTCCTCAAGCTGCTTGGTGAGCTTTCTCGACATAAAGTTCCTGCTCCTGTGGCTAAATATCCGATTGAGTTTGAAGCCTTCTTCACTTAGCTTGTCAAAGACCTCACTCTTCGTTGGTACGCTGACTTCCAAATTAAAACATAGCTCAACGAGATGAGATGAGAATGAGACTTCAGCAAAATTTGTGAAAGGAAACTCAATGATTTTGAGACCAAGAAGCAAGAGCGTTTCAACCAACAACAATCCTTTGACCAGTAAATCTCAAACTATCAGGCTCAAATCACTGAACTCGCCAAGAAAATTTCCGAAGTCGAGAAACAAAAAGCCTCCTTGGATTCAACCGAGACTCTGCCGACTCAAGATGTTATTGATTGGGAAGTTTTCAAAGGAATTGCACATGGTGAGAAGACCCTTGAAATTAAAGAAAGGATTGGCCAACTGCAGGAGAAGAGGGACCTCCTCGACAACATGATTGGTCATGAGAAGACCCTTTTTGAAGATTTTAAGTCTAGATTTCCTGCCTAATGTATTTCTCTGTTGAGACAATGTAACTCTGCTTGAAGATTTTGTATGCCATCTTGGGTTTTTCCATTTTGGCTTTGATAATTAATGACAAGTTTTATTACCTTTGATTTGAATCTCTTGGATCAGAGGTTTATATATTTTTAAATATTTTCCATTTACCCTTAAGATTCTTCGATAAATACCTAGCTCTTGAATTTCATAGGCGTTATTCGTAAACATTTTGATCACTTGAAATGGTCCCTCCCAATTTGGTGACCATTTTCCTAAAGTCCGATCTCTTTGATCCATAGGTAAGGTCACCTTCTAAACATAATCATTTATTGCAAAGGTTTTTATCTTGACCTTTTTATTATACGCTTTGGCTACACACGTTTTTTGTCGTAACAACATGTCTATTGTAACCAACCTTTCTTCATCTAAATCGGTCATTTCGTCGAACATCAGTCTCCAATATTATTCTGACGGAATGTTGTTTTGCCGTTGCACCCTAACTGATTGTAAACAGATTTCTGTTGGCAACACGTCATCATGCCCAAATGCCAAACAAAAAGGCGTTGAATTGGTTGCCTCCTTTGGGGATGTTTGACAAACTCATAGAACTTGATCTAATGTTTTATGCCAATTCTTAGGTTTCTTGGCAACAGGTTTTTTGATTAACCCAATTATCACTTTATTGGCTGCCTCGACTTGGCCATTTGCTTGGGCGTAGTAAGGTATGGAAGTAACCAACTTGAATCCTCTTTCAACAGCAAACTCTTGCATCTTTTGACCAACGAAAACTGAACCTTGATATGTAGTAATGGTTTCAGGAATTCCAAACTATACACAATATGTTTTTGAGTGAATTCGATCACAGCCTTTTGATCCATTTTTATCAAAGGGATAACTTCCATCCCTTTTGTGAAATAGTTTATACCTACCAGGATAAATTTTTGTTGTTTCGACGAGGCCGGTCGAATATCACCGATGACATCTAACACCCAACCTCGAAAGGGCTAGGGCTTGATGATTGCATGCAACTCGCTGGCTGGCACATGTCGAATGCTTGCATGTATCTGACATTCTTGACACCTTTTGGTCAATACAGTCTTTTAACACACTTGGCCAGTAAACACCTTGTTAAAATAATAACCATTTCATTTTATGGCCAGCTTGGTGAGCTCCACAATTCCATTGTGTACCTAAGACATTGCCAAGTATGCTTTTGTATCCCCAATACACTTGAGCAATACTCCTTCTAGAGTCTTTTTCGATAACTCATTTCCTAGACATATATAGCTTAACGCTCTATACTTAATTTTCCTGTCAGTGTTTTCGATTGGATTTTCTAAGTACTCCATGATTGGTTTTCTCCAATTTGATTGCGACAAATTGCCAATGGCAAAAACTTCATGTCTTTCAAAATTTTCAAATTTTTTACTTAAGACATCTGCCTCCCAAGTTTTGGGATTTCCATTTTGGGTGACGGCAAGACGTTCGACACCATCTTTTCTTTCACCTCAATAAAGTCCTTGAGCCTATTTTTCGACACTTTATACCCAGATGCAATTTGTGCTAAATCGTTAGCTTATTGATTCTCTGTTCTAGGCACATGTGTGATACCGACAACCTCAAAGCACTCTAATAAGCGTTTCTCCATTGCAAAATACATCAACAGATTTTCTTTAATAGACTTATATTCTCGTGTTATTTGTTAGATCATTAGCTCAAAATCACCATTTATCTCGACCTTCTTGGCTCCTAAATCCCTCAAGATTTTGAGGCCAATGATTAGGGCTTCGTATTCTGCTTCATTGTTGGAACAATTTCCGTCGACTTTACATTTTAACTTCGTCGAAATGCCTTGTGGGGATAATATTAAGATCTCAACACCTGTTCCATTTTTGTGACTTGACTAGTCGAAGTATAACCTCCATGGGTTCGTGTCGACCATGTTTAGTGATGGTTCGACTATTGTATGGTATACAATAAAATCTTCCACTATTTGGCCTTTCATCGCCCTCAAAGGCATATATGTTAAAGAAAATTCAGTTAATGCTAGTGCCCATTTCCCAATTCGACTATGTAGAATAGGTTTAGACAACATATGTTTAATAACATCAAAATGAGACGAAACATAAACATCAATTGGTTTTATATATTTCTTTAATTTCATACATGAGAAGTACTAGCATATGCATAATTTTTCAATCATATTGTACCTAGTTTCAACATCTATTGAAATTCGACTGAGGTAATAGATGGATCTTTCAACACCAATGTCATCCTCTTATCCTAATATACTTCCTATGATCGTATCTGATGCAACAATATATAACCTCATATTCATATTCATACTAGGTGGAAATAAAATGGGAGGCTTTATGAGGTACTCTTTGATGGCTTTAAAATCCTCTTATTGCTCTCATTCCCAATGTAAATCACTTTCCTTCTTGATCTTGAGCAATGGCGAGAAAACCTTCGTCTTGCCACTTAGATTTGATATAAATCTTCTCAAGAAGTTTATCTTCCCTAACAAAGACCGAAATTGCTTCTTTGCCGAAGGAGGCTTGAGATCCAAAATTGCTTTTGTTTTATTTTGGTTGATCTCGATGCCTTTTTGGTGCACCACGAAACCCAAGAAGTCTCCTCCATGTACACCAAAAGCACATTTTAATAGATTCATTTTTAATCCATATTTTTTCATCCTCTCAAGTGAGCGTCGAAGATGGTCCAAATGACCAATTTTAGATGAAGACTTTATCACAATATCATCAATGTATACCTGCATAATTTTTTTAATAAAATCATGGAATATGGCATTCATTGCTTTTTGATAAGTTGCTTCGGCGTTTTTTAAACACGGCATCACAAACCATTCGTATGTTACCAAAGCTCCGGGGCATCGAAACACCGTATTGAGAACATCATCTTCTGCTATGAGAATCTGATTATTGTCAGAATAACCATCAAACATACACAAGTATTCGAAACCTGCAGCTGAATCAACTAGCATTTCTGCCACTTGCATTGAATACTCATCTTTTGAAGTTGCATTGTTAAAGTCTCTAAAATCTATACAGACTCTAAGTGTTCCATTTTTCTTGATAACAGGTACTATGTTGGCAAACCATTCGAAGTACCTTACAGTTCTGATGAACCGACTTTTGAGAAGTCTCTCGATCTCCTGCTTAATCTTTAATATGATTTTTGGAGCAAACTGTCGAGGGTGTTGCTTTACTAGTCATTTTCCTGGATGAATATGCAATCGATGTTCTACTATGTTACGATTTAGGCCAGGCATTTCACCGTAGTCCCAGGCAAAATAATCTATGTACTCTTTCAATACTTCAATCAGTTTAGCCTTCATCTTCGACCCAACTTTAGTGCTTATATAAGTTGGTCTTTTTATGACCACATCTCCTAGATCTATCTCCTCGAGTGGGTCTTGCGCTTGAATTCTCTGCAACTCATTTAATGGATCTTTCTCAAACCCTAAAGGCTTATTGTCATAAATCTAATCTAGCCTCCGGCCTTTGAAGTTGTTGCTTGGCCTTGTTGGCCATCTTCACATTCTTTGACTTTGGCTTCGATAGCCAAATTTTGTAGTTTCTCAGCTTCTAGTGCCGATTTTCTTTTGTTCTCAACCAAATATTTCGAAATTTGAGCAAAACTTTCTGACTCAGTGGTCATCTTCATCGACTGCAGGCCACCACGTAGGTGGATTTACCACTTTAGGCTCCATTGCCTCTTCAGCATCCCAGATAAATCCAGAATCAGGATCTAGATTCAAGACACAGTCTGTGTTGACAGAAGTGTAGGATCCTGATTCATCATCACAAGGTGCAATATTCTCCAAATGTTTGTCGAAGCATTTCTTCACGCCATTGGCTTCATCAATCTTGTAATAACTTTGATCAACTTTGATATTCTCAACAATGCCATATTTCCTCCAGATAATTAACCTTTGGTGTAAGGTTGATGGCACTTCCCCTATTCCATGAATCCATTCCCGTCCTAAGAGCAAGTTGAAACTCACTTTAGAGTTTATCACCATGAAAAGTGTCGATCGTGTGGTTGTACCAACAACTAGTTCAACTTGGATAACCCCAATAATGTTACTGGTTTTTCCTTCATAAATAGATAAAACCATGTTATGTTGTCGGAGATCAGCATCACATTTTCCCATTTTCTTAAATAAAGTATGATACATTAAGTTGACAGTTGCTCCTCCATCCACGAACACTTTGTTCACTGCTACTCCATCGACCTTTGCCCTTATAAACAGTAGTTTCAAATGATACATACTTTATGGACTAGGATTTTCAAACATAGCCTTCTGTTCCCCCACCACACCATTGTTCATAACATAGTAGCATAATGGTTTGTCTTTAGCAGTTTCATATGGTACAAAGTCCTCGTCTACTTCAGAGACTTCCGACACCATATCATATTCGGCAGGCAATACCAACATGATGCCACGGTTGACGATGAAATCTTCACCATAAGTATCATCGTTAGTATCATCATGCATATTATCATCTGATGACAGATTGTATTCTTCATCAGACTGGGGAGAATACTCAGGTTCTTCCTCATCCGGCTGAGGAGAATATTCAAGTTCCTGCTCATTCGACTGAGGAGTGTATTTAGGTTCCTTCTTATCCTCGACTAGAGATGTGCATTTTGGGCTTTGGGTTGATATTATTCCTTTCTCTCCTAAAGAGTCCATGGTCATGACCATTGTCTAGTTGGCCACAATTTTCCTTTTTTCAACCCACATTCCCTTTGGATATTGTCTTTTATGTCTAGAGGTTTCGACAGGTTTCAATTGTGAAGTCGAAGCCTCTTTCCCAGATTTCTTATTTCTCTTATAACGCCTCCATTGCGTTTTTGTCATATGGTTTTTCCCTTTGTAATTAGGGGAAACCACATAACCTCTGGGTTCGACCCTCTTCTTTAAAGTCTTTGCTTCTTTCTCCAGATCAAACACTTTCCACTCTGGCCTTTTATTCCCCTTCCGATTCACAGGTTCCACCCACTTGTCTTGTGGGATATCCGACGAAGGACGAAAGGTCTTTGGTCGAGGTTGCTGGAATTTCCTTCTGTACTCTTCATTTCGACGAGGTGCGCAACTTTTGTCAAACACAAACCTTGGGATGTTGGGCTTTTCCTCTTCCAGTGCGTTCTTCTTGTCAGCTTCATGCTTTTTAGCGGCTTTCTCATCAAAAATAGCATTGCATCGCCTCCGACCCACTCACTCTGCATTTCTACTGGAAATCAATCAAGTCTTCTTCAGCTTGAGGATAAACTCCCTCTAATTCGTCTTCAGTCTCTTTGTCGAAACCATCAGTAGTTTCAACCATTATGCATTCAAAAGATTCAGCAGCCAAAGACTCATTGAAACCATCAGTAGTCTCAACCATCATGCATTCGAAAAGCTCAGAATATAAGGCTTCTTAGACCTTCGAAGGATCTGTGTCTACTTGCATCTTTGGCCTTTCACCAAATTGAAGCCTGCCCTCCTTCAAAGCTTTTTGCACCAAATCCTTGAAAAGAAGACATTGAGATGTTTTATGACCAAGAAAATTATGAAACTTACAGAATCCCCTTTTCTTTTTCTACTCTAATGAGAGATCTTGTAAACCTTGAGGAATAATAATTTGACCATCTTTAACTAACAAATCAAATATCTCATCACATTTAGACACATCGAAAGTGTATGTTTTAGCAATATATTTATCTGTTTTCTGCGTTTCATGAGACATTTCCCGTTTGATGGTTTAAACAAGATACACGTGTAAGGAGGTCCTGGCTTGAGCTCAGCCACATTGACCTCGCTTTCATCGACAAGCTCTTCATCGTCATAAGAGTATTCGTTAACTGCTACATAAGACACTTTCTCTTTCTTATGGTATCTACCAGTTTTGGTTTTTTCAACTTTCAAGCGTTCGACCTGTTGAACTCTATCAGCTAATTATGCCATATCCCTAAGATATTGTGTGTCTAACTTTTTACTGATAGAATAGTCTAAACCGTTTGCAGCTATTTCAAATAATTCACGATCAAGGACTTGAGTAAAGCATCTTACTTTTAAAAGTCTAAACCTGTTGAGATATTGATCGACTGACTCAATGGTCTTTCGTTTGATGCTGACCAGTTCTTTCAAACTTATTTTCGGTTGTCCCATGTAGAAATGTTCATGGAACAATCTCTTTAATTGGGTCCACGTATGGACGAATTGCGGAGGTAGTGTCGGAAACCAAGTGAACACATTATTTGTGAGGGAAATTGGGAAATATTTCATTTTCAAGTCCTTATTGTTTGCTATGTCACCAACTTCAGTTTGATATCTGGCAACATGTTCGACATTGGACTCTTCAATGTCTCCGGCGAACTTGGCGAACTTTGGAACCTTCCATCCCCTAGGTAATTCTGTTTGCAAAATAAAATCTGGTAATGGAGATAAATACGCTAGCCTTTGAAAGCCTGGGTTTACCCTATTTCGAACCATGATTCGTTCGATTATGGCCTCTAAGTTTTATTCCTCAGTCATTGCATCTTATAGAACCTGCCCGACCATATGGCCGGGATCTTGATTTCTATTGACTAACACAGCGAGAGGCCGTTGGGCCACCCTGGGTATTGGTTCGACCACCTAGTGTTCTTGGTCAATCATTTCGTCGAATAACTCCTCATGTCGGACTGAGGTTTCCGTTCGAGGTGGGGGAGTCTGTCGAACTTGTGCTCTGAGAGCCCCTAGGAAATCCCCTATTTGGGCCATTTGAGTTTCCAGTTGTTGGTAACTCTGAGTCGAACCTTGAATTAATGGTCTAAGTATGGTACCCATTTGCCGAGTTAGCATATGGACCATTTCTTGATTAGTTTCGTCCATCTGCTGTCTCATGATTGTGACAGAGCTCCATGTAAAAGTTGGGATCGACTGAGATGAAAAACCTAAACTTGGGGGTCGACTGAATTGGTTTACCAAAGGTCTTAACCAATGGTAGGATGGGAATGGAGACGATGGATTTTCACCAAATGTCGAACTGCTACCAAACATCGAATTGCTATTATGTATACTTGCCATAAATTCGGTTGGCATTCCTAAGGTTCGATGCACGAGCACTGTGAAATTGGGTATGTATTTCCCATAAGTTCCCATCATTGTCGGCCTTGGAGTCTCAGGCTGACGTGGTATAAGTATTGGTCTATTATATGCAGTCTAAATCGCAGACACAATTCCAGAACCAACATCAGTTGTTTGCGACACAAGTGTACTTCCTCCCGAAGATAGTTCTTTGTTTGGATTTGGACATGGTGTTACCATTTTACCACTATGTGATTGCATATACTTAACACAATGGGTCCCACCAGGTGTGCCAATTTGTTTGTTTGCGATAGAATGCATGCATTTGGATCACATTTTAGCAGTTAAACATGACTTGTATGCTTGCGCATGGGAGGATTAAGCGTCGTTCATACTACGGTAGAATGGAAGTAACATGGACTTTGTGAAAAGGTTTGAGGAGATTCCCTAAGGAGAAAATTTGGATTTTATGAGTTATGGTTGATTTTAGTGCTGGAGAAAAGTATCATACCATAAGCTAAGTATGACTGGCAATCTGAGCACTTGGGAGTTGAGATGACAATGGCATCCTAACCCCTCTTTTTCATCAAAAGAGATTTTGTTTATGAGATTGTTCAGAGAGGTAAATCATTGGTACTTAGAGGGAGACAAGCATCTAACCACTGGCTAAGTACGACCAACAATCAGAATACTCAGGAGTTAAGAGAACAATGGCATCCTAACCACTCTTTTTTACTCTCAGAGCACTAGATTGAATTTTTTTTTTGTTAAGTGTTTTGAATGAAAGTCAAGTATCGGGCCACAAGCTAGGTACGACCGAAAATCCAAGTACTTGAGAATGTTGTGCACAAGTACGTACACCCCATATTTTTCCTTCCAGTTTATTGTGAAAATGTTTTGAAAAGTTCACTTGACGTTGGATCAAGTTTTTGGAATTTATTTGTTATGAAAGGTGTGAGAATAATGGGATAGAGATAGAAGTGTAAGAATGAGATGGAATGGATGAGACACTTATTGAATCAAGCACTCGTGTTGCTTTCAAGTGAAATTGATTTGGAAAAGCACTTGAGTCAAGTGTGTTTTTATTATTTGGAAAAATTCTTTTTATCGTTTGATTTTATCGTGTTAGTTAACATGCAAAGGAAATCAATAAAGGAAAAATTATCCTAAACTATTACATGCTCATGAGAATGGGGGACATTTTACCCATAATGGAGGGATGAATTACAAACCATACAATAAATGGGAAAGGTTCATACAAGCTTACAATAGTACCATGCCTAAAACAATCAAGTGGCCATGGTAATCCTCAATCACATTCACAAGCATGCAATAGAAATGAGAAATGCAAAAAGAATGCAAATTCTAATGGATGCAAATTAGAAACTATGTCTAAAGATAAATCATGCATCAAAGTTAGGCAAAAGGATCAAAATGACATCATATGATCAAATGTTATCTTCAACAAAATGAATTAAATCTAATGGAAAATTAAATTGGAAATTAACAATAAAGTAAATTGAAAGTTAGCATACAAATGGCATTCGATCTTATCATGGTGAATCAAGGTTAAAACCTAATCAAGAACCTAATGAATTATACGTTAGTCATATCATTTTCAAGGTAATTAAAAACTCAATTTCAAAGTGATTAAAAATTCAATTAAAACCTAATGGCTCAAGCAACTAAATGTAGCGGGGTATTCGTTACCTTTAGATTTATTGACTAAATCAAAAGTAAATCATACAATTCGAGTCGCCACCGCACTTCTATTTATCCAAAGGAAAGGTTAGAAAACGAATAAAAGCCGAGAAGTTTTATCAAATCAAAAACTAATAAAAATGTCAGAGATATGGGTAAGGGGGTTGGTTATGCAATGGGAAGGTTTTAAGCATCCAAAACATCCTTAGTACTCTAAGGGAGCCCTTTTTACAAATGTTGTATGGTAGGTTGGTATTTGTGAAAATATTTGTGCAAACATGATTGAGGAGATGAGAAAAGAATATACAAATTATTTACAATTTTTGTGTTTGAATGGATAAACCCATTGCCTACGTACCATCACAAAGGTAGGATCAAAACCTCGTAGTTCGGGGTAAAAATCTCAAAATAAGTTGGTGAGTTGATTGGTCAAAAGCCTTAAGGTCTTTTGTTATCAAAGGGAGAAAACTCAACCTAAATCACAAATCCACCATGTGAGGAGAGCATCAACATACTAGTGAGGGATCCACCTTATAATAAGCATGGAAGACTTATAGTCTAATCACTAAGGATACAGGTGAGTATTATATCAGCCTCTATGATAACTCAAACCTAATAGCTAATGTTTATGAAAAGCTTTAACACAAATGGTCATTGGAACCATAAAAACAAATTGAGTGAGTTGTATTTACAAATGAAGAGTATTCACAAAATAAAGTCAAAGTTGACTTAAGATTCAATTCAAAATAAGTATTATGAAAAAGAGTTTGAAAAATCAAAGGCATAATTCCTAGGTTTCTAATTTTTGAAAACAATGTCAATGTTTGCACAAAAAGTTTGGCTTGGGTTAGAGTGGAGAGAAGAAGAGAAGGGCTAGGTCCTAAACATGTAAAGATGAGGGAAGAGAAATAAAACCACTTGGAGTTCCCTTCTTGAGATCATAAAGATGATCCAAGTTGCTCCTTTCCTTTGGACTTAGCAAGCAATAAGCAATTAACTCAAACAATCAAGCAAATAATCAATCAAGCTCCTAGGGTCTTCAAATTTGGACTTGTCTCTCTCATCTTGGATGCTCATGATAATGGTCCTTCTAATTAGCTCAAGTTTGGGATCCCTATCACAAGAACACACAAATCAAAAGGTTCTATAATGCAATAAAAGAATGGACAAGAGTGAGTTTAGAATTAGGAGTCCTTTCAATTCATCTTTCAAGATTAAGCATTCTAAAGGCATGAGGCCTAGTTGCTCTTCAACATGTTTAGCATTCTAAAGGCATGAGGCCTAGTTGCTCTTGAAACTCCATTTAGCATAGGTAAGGTCCTAATTCTAAGTCCTTTCTCCTTTTGAATTGGGTTCACACAAACAAAAACAAAACAAGCACAAGGCAATAGTATATACACAATAATGTGCTCAAGTGAGCAAAAGGCAAACTGCATAAGCATAAACATGAGCTCAAGTGAGAAAAGGGCAAAGACAAATGAATTAATGAGCAAGGAAATAAATTGCATTAAAGTAAATTGCAAGAATTAAATGCTTGAATTAAAAGTTAGTAATTAGTAGTTAGTGTTAGTGTGCCATAAGGCAATTTAGCGTTATGTTAAGCAATCGTAAGTGGACTAATGTAGTAGTCACACCTATCTGAGGCCGGCCAATAAAACTATAGGCAAATAAACACAAGTTAGAGATCATGACTAGTAAGCCAAGATCCTACAACTTGCCATGCCAAAAGAAGATAAAAATGACCTTGTATGAATTTAGGTTTTTTGCTTGACCAAGAAGCAACCTATCTTGGACACAAAGCAATTCACTTGATCTTTGATCAAGATGAATTTGATTTGGATCAAAGAAGGTTAAGTCTCTCATATGTCAAGGCTAACCACCAATCATTAACTCATTGGTCAAAAGAAAAGAAGAAGAAGAAAATGGAAATGGAATGTACATAATTGAAATTCAACTGACATAAGCAAAACACATTGATCAAACATGAATGGAATCAACATCAATCAATGGTAAACAGAAGTGAGATGAAGCTTAGAAGTCAAGATATAACAAAAATATTTTTGGTATTTTTTGGAATTAAAATAATACTTGAAATAAAATGAACAAATAAAGGTCAAACTTCAAATCCAACTCAAATCAACTTGGAAAAGTCCAATTGGATCATCATAAGTCTAACATGGTCAAACAAGGTTTGACAAAAATTTTCATCATTTTTTGAAAACAGAAACTAATTTTAAACAATTAAGAATGGAGAAAAATAACATAATTGCACTAAAATCTCAAATAAATCTCAAATCAACTAAGAAATTGACGAGAATATTTTTCATAGATCCATGATCATCCAAAGATGTTAAGAAAATATTTTTGGCATTTTTGAATAACAAAAAGTATTTTAAATGAATTAAAAATAACCAGAAAAGAAATAATTCACAAAAAATATTAAATGGAATCACAAAAATAATTAAAAATCATTTTTAGAAACTAGAATTTAAGAGAATTTTTTTTCAATTGGTCCCATATTTTTGTGATTCCAAATAAAGAAGTTATGAATTTTTAAAATAAAATGGAATAAAAAAAATTAAAACAGAAATTAAAAATAGCAAAAATCCTGAGGCGTCAGATCCGCTTCATTAATTGATGTGGTTGATCTTGTGGATGGGAAGCGCGTGCGCATTGTGATCCTTAGTCAACAGCGTGACACATGGATTTAAATAAAGTCATAACAATGAAGCGCTAGGATTAGATCTGGGAACATGGATCCAAGGGCTGAGGCTAGGATGCGTGGGGACGGTGGTGGAAACCACCGTCTTCTCTGGTGAGAAGGACAGTTCCGGCCACCAGTTGCAGGTTTTCAAACCTCAACCATAGCACGCGATCTATATACCATTCGAAAGCTGGGGTGATGTACATCACCCCTATGACCTTAGTTTTTGCTCAAGACTCTCATAGAAGGAGAAATCTGAGATGGAAAAATAAGGTACTCAATCTGAACTTTTTCAATTCTCAAAATTAAAACCACAAATCAATTGCCTCTCACATGAGGACTTTAGAGATGCCAACCAATACAAATAATGTTCAATATCCAAAGAGATTCGAAGGAAAATAGTTGGAGTGAAAACCTTTGAAGTGCAGTTTATGTGAGCTTGATCCAATCCAATTCTTCAGTGCAACTTGATCTTGAAGTAACAAGGAAGCAAGGCTACGGAATTTGGAAGCCAAAGATCAACCAATGAAGTTGAAATTTGAGCTTGAAAAATGGATAAAAAATTCAGAATTCCTTTAATGGAGGGTTGGGGAATCAGTTGTGCAGAGCTTCAGGCGCCTTTAGGTTAGTTTTCAAATGAAGCAAGGATGTCTATTTATAGCCAAGACTGATGCAATGTGTGGGAAACTCGTGTGTGCATGAACTTGGGTCCTCCATGCATGGGCCTGTACAGGCGCATGTGAGGCCCAAACTCAATTGCATTTAAGTGCTGATGATCAAAAAAATGGATTTGGACGTGCAGATGGCAATGCATTGGCTTGTGCATGGAATTTTAACATGTTATGCATAATTGAACCCAAAACTTCACCTCTTCGAAAATGCCATTTGGAAAATTGAAACATAGGCATGTGGGTAATGGTTGGAAAGGTCTTGACATAAGGAACAAATGTTATGTTGAACAAAAATCCATTTGGAGTTGGGAAAATATTGAGAATTGACCATGAAGTTCAAAGTACAAAACATGTATATGGAAATTTTGCCAAAATGGTCCAACTTCAAGCCCTTCTGTTTCAATGATACAAGCCTCAAATGGAAAAACATTAAACATCAAAGTTGTATATCTTTTCAATACAATCAATTTGAACTATAAATTTTGCATCATTTGGATTTTTGATGAGAAAGTTATGGGCACTTGAAGTTGGACTTTTTCACATTTCAATGGCTTTGGTCCAAAGTGACCTATAATGTTTTGTATTATCACATGTATTTATTTTAGGATTATGAAATTTTGTCCAACATAAAATTTGAATTATACATCTTAAACTTTCCAATGCACTTGGTCTCACCTCAAAATCATAAAAAATGAAGGAGTTAGGTCTTTGGGAAGTTGACCCAAAATTAGGGTTTCGGTTAAAATGACCTATAATGTTTTGAAATGAATGATGACCTTCCAAGCTTCAAATTAATTTTTGATGAACATGAAACTTGTTCATATGGTTCTTAAGAACATTGTTTCTCTTGGGGTAATCATCATTTGACAAACACATCAAAAGTTAGGTCTCAGTGGATTTCAAAATAGTCACGTGAATTGACTGATCAACTTCTCAAGTCCAAACTTCAAATCTTGATGAATTAATGATTGAGGATACTCACATAGGATCATATATGCATAAAATGAAGAATGAAATAACTTCACTTGATTGTATTTGATCATAGGTTGGGGTTGCTTCATGAGCAAGGCACAGTCAATGCACAATTGAATTAGGGTTTCCTTGGGAAACAATCCTCAAGCCCCTTGGTTTATCTTGATCAAAATTGGAAAATTGAGATACTTGGGAGACATATATGATTATTGAGAGATTTGTTAACCATTTTCATGCTTGCTTTCATCTTCATCTGGCCATTTCATTGAGCATATGGGCCTCATAGGAGCCTTGAATCAACTGACTGCTTAAGCTTCAAAACAAACAAAGTTAGTGACATATTTTTGTGCTTTTGGTTAGTAATAAAAATAAGAAAAGCAATAATATACAATTCAAACATGCCTGGTGGTCTCAAACTAACTCACACAAGTCCCAACCCAAGGGTTAAGGAGCCAAGATGCTATGATCCTTGAGGCAAATGCAATGAGCAATGCTATGATGCCATGAGGGATCTTAAGGTCAAAATTAGGATCTTACAAATGCCCCTATTTAAGGTCATTCTAGCCGGAGATATGAAGGTTAAAATCTTCGTCTCGACGAGATAGAATGGGCTTAAATAATAACAAAGAGACGAATTTTGGTCCCTAAGAGACCTCATGATGCAAAATGTGTGTATGCAAAGGTTAATACTCTGTGGGGATATGTGTCCACAAAGGAAAAATAAATCAGGAGAAACTGAGAATCCAAATGAGTAATACACTCATCAGGGAGACAGAGACTCTGGGGGGAGTAAAGGGTAAAAATGCGTGAGCAGGTCACGACTTATACTTGCTGGGAGACACGAAGGGATTCCATGAAAATAAATCAATGGAAAGACTCGAGCTGACGCAAAGATGCGTGTATTGGGGAATATGCCAATACAGCAAACTATCCACAAAGGATACTTCGGATAAAAATTCGGACTCAGATGGGGAACATCCAGAAAGGGATTCAGCCGAGGAAGAAATGGTGAAATATTACCAGCTACTGGGTAATAAGCTCAAAGAGACATGTGATCAAAACACCGGTATAAGGGTGAAAAGGCAACATGCTCAGGGAGAAAGAGTATCTAAGATCGGTATAAGGGTGAGAGATATCAATCATCCAAACATCTTAGAAAAACCTAAAAGGTATGTTTCAACTCAGGGAGATCTGACCCCACAGGGGACAAAAGTCATAATAGGGAGCAGAAAGAAGGAACACCAGTGATACCGGTTACTGGGCATATAATAGGTGACCAACCAGGCGTGAATTGGGGAATATTTCCAAGACACTCATCATCCGAAAGGAGGGCTAGAAAAAAACATACTCTATTATAGGACGAACATTCGATCCCACAAGGAAATACAAATCTTACTCAACTGGGGAAGAAAAAGACTTCGACTGAAGAGCGCATGAGATATATTATCTATTACCGTCAGAACGTAGATAACATACTCGCATGGAAGACTATCCACAATCGGTTACTGGGTTAATAAAGGATAAATCGATCGAAAAGAAAGGACATCGGGATGATGGTCAATCCAAAGGGGAGAAACAATCATTACCAAACAAGGGTAAATGAAAGATGACTCGCTGGGGGATAAATTGCTTGATCAGAGAAATTATCCAAGAGATATATCACCGGTTACTGGGTGGTATACTAAAAAATGAAGGAATATCAATACCTAATATTGGATAAAGATAACCAACAAAGAGGGGATTATATCTACCAGCTACTGGGTAGAAAACCACAGAAGAGAAAATGGGGTTTACAACTACCGGTTACTGGGTAGAAAACCACAGAAATAGGACTTACAACTGCCGGTTGCTAGGCAGAAAGGCCACAGAAATTCAATGGGGAAAGAATGAACAATTACTATTTACTGAGTAATTGATCACCTGAACCACAGGGAACTGCAGGGGAAATAACAAGACAGGAGTCAATCTAGGAATAAACTAGAGAGACACAACGAAATAAGACTCAAACCAATGAGGATATAACTCGGGGGGGGGGGGGGGGGTAATTCCATCCCAATTCATATTTAGGGAGGAAACTGAAACATAAATCATCCATGAGGACATAACTCAGTGGGGAGAATATGGAAGAAAGGATAGACACTTTCTGTCTATGGGGCTAACTCTATATGGAGAGATCAGACACACCCATCTGCTTGGGGAAGAATATTTCACCACTAGCAGGAGATAACAAACAAAGATATATGGCCAAGAATGCAACATGAATATTTGAATGCTATAATTATGCATGTATATGCGTGGTTTATGTATGATTATTACTGACAAACAGACATATCTAACAAAAACAAGTCCAAGAATCAATGGACAGACATCCGGTACAACATCTCAAAAGAGAAATCCAAGCCCACAGGGGAAAATCCAATCTGATGGGGAGCAACAAATACCAGAAAACACTAATCGCAGCTGAGGATCGAGCAGAGTTGCTGCCAGGGATCAAGACTACTGCTAGGGAACTGAGACCGCTGTTGGGGAACAGTGCACAGAGATATGGACAAGATAAGTCATAGAAGAACTCTAATGGGGATCTTATCAGAGGACGATGTGAAATTCTGTGGGAAACAACCACCAAACAGAAATACATCAAGCAACATTCGCTTCTAACCACGGAGGGAATATCTCTGCTGCGGAGAAGGATCCAATCACCTTGTTGGGGAAGGAAAACAACGCATCCTCCTCAAACTTCCAACGCCAAACTAGTATTGGGTAAAGTCTCAGTTGGGGAAGCTACAGAGCCACTGCCAGGGAGTTCACCACGGATAAGATCCATCGTAGAAGCAACTCTACTAGGGAACTTATCAAGGAAAGATATGAAACTCTGTAGGGGGAATAACCACTGAACAAGAATTCCAATAATCAACAAATTTCCTCATATCTGCTGGAGAAACATCTCTGCCGAGGAGAAAGAGACAACTGCTTCGCTGGGGAAGGAAACAACATCTTCAACACCAACCATGCTAGGAGGAAACTATCAAAGAAGGAGGAATCAAATAAATAATCAGGCTTTGATTAGGCAACTCCACCGGGGAACAACTGCTGATTAGGCAACTGCGGGTGACCAAACTGTTGAAAATTTCCACTCATGCTGGGATTTCCTGCTCACTCTACGGGAGATTTCCACTTACAATGAGGGAAGACCAACTTCCTCGAAAAAGATAGCATGCCAATTTTTTATCAGTCTATAAGGGATTTTAGGTCAATCCACACAAGGGATGACAATCATATAACTGATAAAACACATATGCTAGACCCAACCTTACTGGGGAGTTAGAAGACCGAGACCAAAACTCCAGACCCTCTAGGGAATTTGGTGGTGTATTACCTTCTTCTGCGCTTGCTAAGGAGACAACCTGAAAGATGATGAAGAGGAAACAAATATGCTAGGAATATGAACAAATGCCTTACCCTTTTGGAGATCATACTATCCTTGGGAGAGCACTGAGGATATCCCCATTATCCTTTCAGTCATTGAGGATACTCACATAGGCTCATATATGCATAAAATGAAGAATGAAAGAACTTCCCTTGATTATATTTGGTCATAGGTTAGGGTTGCTTCATGAGCAAGACATAGTCAATGCACAGTTGAATTAGGGTTTCCTTGGGAAACAATCCTCAAGCCCCTTGGTTTATCTAGATCAAAATTGGAAAATTGAGATACTTAGGAGACATATATGATGATTGAGGGCTTTGTGAACCATTGTCATGCTTGCTTTCATCTTCATCTGGCCATTTCATTGAGCATAAGGGCCTCCTAGGAGCCTTGAATCAACTGACTGCTTAAGCTTCAAAACAAACAAAGTTAGTGACATATTTATGTGCTTTTGGTTAGTAATCAAAATAAGAAAAGCAATAATATACAATTCAAACATGCTTGGTGGTCTCAAACCAACTCACACAAGTCCCAACCCAAGGGTTAAAGAGCCAAGCTGCTATGATCCTTGAGGCAAATGCAATGAGCAATGCTATGATGCCATGAGGGATCTTAGGGTCAAAATTAGGGTCTTACACTAAACATGTTACTTTCCTAAGTATTTTGATCTCTAATCATGTTAAGCTTGCATTAAAACCATTTAAAAAGTAAGAGTAAAAAAATTGACAAATATAAAATAACAAAAAAATGAATATATCATAAAATAAGGAAGAGGTTTAAGGCTGAAAATAGGTGTGAAAAGCAAAAGGGTGCAAGGCCCATTGATTCAGGCCCATCAGAACTTTGCATTGATTCAGGGGGTGTATGGCAATGTTAGGCTGTAAACAGAAAAAACATGGGCCAAACGGGAAGGACACGCCCAATGTGCAAATGATAAGGGAAAGAAAAAACTTCACTTCAGATCAAATTCCAAAGAGCGCGCTCAAACTTAAATTCATTTCAAAAGCTATGACTCGAGAGCCGTCTCCTCCGTCGCGTCGGAGGTCGCCTCCGGCGGCGGCGGAGGGCCAACCACTAAAAATCACACACCATCATACTCGTTTCAATCTCCACTACTAGAATCCGAAATCAATTTCAGTCCATTCCAAAGCTAATGCTATAACCGATTCGATTTATTGAAAAACCCTAATACTAAACCTTAAATTAAATGCTAACCCTAAGGAATCAAAGGTCAAGGGATTGGGGCTTTAATTCCTCACATCTTAACTCACATTATAATAACGAGTTCGAAGCAAAATGGAGAGAATTAGAGACCCACCTTGCCGGAGAAGACGAAGACGACAACGAGGTTCCAATAAACTCTTGCTCTGAGTCTTTTTCTTGCTTCTGAATTCTAAATATTCTTCTTCTCCTTCTTCTCCTTCTTCTTGTTGGGATATGTTATTGTGTTTTTTGTTTTGAGATTCAAGAGTGTGATTGAATTGAGGGTGTGAGGGACTAAAGGCGTGGGTTGAAAGAGTTCTGAGTATGGTTTCGAGAGAGAGTGAGAAGACGAATGGATTGGAATGATCATGAATTTGGTGAAAATGGAATTCAAATCCTTTGAATGAAGGTGATGGTGAGATTTATAGGGATGAAACGTTAACTGAATTGAGCAGGTAGTTAGGCGAGCTTAGGGATTAGTGAAATTTTGTTATGGTTTATGTTGGAAGTTTTGGATTTTTGTTAGAGTTAACTGTGAATTTCGAGTTAGTTATGAACTTTTGTTAGGGAACGGTTGGTTTCGATTTTGTGTTATGCTGATTAGTGAAGTTAGATGCAGTTAAGTATGAACGTGGATGATAAGATTTTGTTAGTGAATGTAACTGGCTTTTTGTAAGCTAAATGATTTGCTGTTGGTTTTAATTTGCAATGCCTTGAACTATTTGCAATTGCTAGGGCTGTTCAAGGTATGGTTCAGGGAGAAAACCTAACCGAACCGAACCAAACCATAGTGAAAATTTACTTGAACTAAACCAAACCATTTCAATTTACCTCAGAACCGAACCGAAGCATTATTATGGTTTGGTATATCATTTTGAAATTCCAAACCAATACCGAACCATTAGAAGTTAATTTTTCCCAAACCAAACCATTTATTTAAGAAATGAACCGTTAAACTATTTTAAAATTTTAAATAATAAAATGAAAATGTCTTTTTAGTATTTTTTTTATTTTCAATTTCGGTTTGGTTCGACAGTTTCAGTTTTGTTCAGCTTCAGTTCAGTTCTAGAACTGTTTATGCAATATGGTTTGGTTCACTAACTAAATATAACGGTTTGGTTATTTTAACTTCAGAATGTCTTGTTGTTTGGTGTGTAGCCTGTTATGAACATGTTTGATTGTTGTTGCATTTGCTATGTGTTGTGAACTAAATGTGAATGATGGTTATTGAATGCTAGCTGTTAGGATACTAGGTGATGTGAATGATAATGTTTGATGATTGTTATGCTTGTGATAACATGTATGTGTATGTATGTTGTGATAATGCATTGGCTTAGAATTTTTAATAATGATGCATTGGATTGTGATGGATTAATGTGTGAAATGATGCATTGGATACATCTTGAATGCATGGCTGACTTATGCCTGGAAATTGGCCATGAGCTCAATACATTTGGAGTAAAACCACCATGAATAACCTTGAAGAACATGGCTACTTGCAAGTGAAGCAATCTTTGATCATGAAGCTAAAAGCGAATATGGGGAACATGAAGAAGCAAAGTGAACCTTGTCAGTAGGTTTAAGGATTTAGATGAGTTGACTTTGGTCAACAGTTGACCAAAGTCAAATATAGGTCAAAAGTCAATTTTTTTTGTAATTTCTTTGTATGGAGATTTGTAATGTGATAGTATGAAATGGAAGTTTTTTTGGATGAGAAAAGTTCCTTATGATTAAAGAAACAAGTCTCATTTTCAAATTGTCATTTCCCTTCTAAAAGTCATGTTTAACATCACATTGAATCAATGATTTTGAATGCACCATAAAAAATGAATCAATGGATAATGAATGCCTTATGAGCTTGAATCAGTGGACCTTAGCATGAACCTGAAGCTTGAACAAATGAACTTTGCCATGCCAATTTAATAATGAAATGCACCTTGTAATGGAGAGAACCATAATGCCTTATAATGAAGGACCAGATGAATCATGCCATGCCATGAATTAAATCAAATGAATCTTGTAATGCCATTGAAATAGACTTGGACAAGTGAGCCTCAATCAAGCAAAAAGGATCATGAACAAGCCTTGAATGGACCTTAACATAGCAAATGAGTCCCTCATAATGGACCAAATGATGCAGATGAATCCTTAAACCTAGATGCCATACACAAGGAATGATAGTGCCAAAGATAAAAAAATAGGGTTTGGTTTGGGTTTGGTTGATCAGGGTGATCCATATGAATCTTCAAATCTAAATGCACCACACAAGGATTAATGATGCAAAAATCAAGAATTAGGGTTTATGGCCTTGGTTGAGCACACCTCAAGATACTTGGAAAAAACGTAACTTTCATCAAGTACACACAACTACACCTTGAATCCATGATCTTTGTCCTCTTATTTTGAACAATGCTAATGCAAATGAAATGACTAAGTATGAATGTATTCATATGAATTAGGGCCATGGACCAGATGAAAATTGTGAGGGGTATGGTAAATTTGGGGGTATGACAGCTCTTGACATTTTCTTTCCATAGAACTGCTAAACCCCCACTTCTACCCTCTACATCCACTGTTAAGCAAAACATCATATTTAAGCAGCACTCTCAGATTCTCAAGCTTGTTTGCTTTTGCCAACATCTCCAGAATCAAAATATTTGGATGGTGTTGTTGAGCCAAATTATGCAGGTTCAAAATTGCACTCGGGTTGCTCAATCCCCTACAACTCCAACTTAGTATTTTCATTGGTCCCTATAGTCCTTGCTGTCAGGACTTGTCGATAAAAAATGTTGCACCGTAACGATACGTCTTTTTCCTTCCCCCTAACCTCTTTCCTCCATCTTTCCCTTTCCATTTGAACATCCATATAATTTTGTTCTCTTATGGCTGAGTCAGATTGTGCAAGGTTACTAATTGTGTTGGATACCATTTGTTATGAATATGTTTGGTTCATGTTGAGGTTCAAAGTTTGGTTTGTTTTGTTCGGGTTCTGGTTCCTATTGATCGGGGTTGGGTTAAGGGTAGCTTAGTTGATAAGGTTCTCCTATGACTAGGTCAGATTGTGCAAGGTTACTGGTAGTGTTAGATAACATTTGTTCTGAATATGTTGGGTTAAGGGTAGCTTAGTTGATAAGGTTCAAAATGGGTATAATGTTGATATTATCATTTTTGTGGTTTTGGTTATTTTGGTTGAAGTTTGGGAATGTTTGTGGGGTATTCAGGTGGATCGATAATGTAATGTGTAGGTCATGCATGGTAAACGAATTTTGATTGGTTATGGTATATTTAACGTGGTGTGAGCCAGCTATTTCATACCCCCTTAATGGTGATTGGACTGACATAAATGCAGGAGATGTTATGCTTGTCTGATTGGCAGTGCGTAATGATTGGGTTCGATGGTTTGTCGGTTTCACGTTGCGGACTATATGGCTATGTGTTAAAGTTCTTACTGGCAATGATTGATTCAATCTAATTATTGTTATTATTATGTAATGATGTGCTGATATAATTAGATGATATTAATATTTGATTTTGACTACAATCATTTGTCATAACCGCAAGAACTAAATGTTGCGTAACACCGGTTTGTGAGACCCTCCCTGTTGGAAATAGACCCTTTTGTGTTTAGAGAAAAGTGTGTGGGAATATTAGAGGCTTGAATAGAAACTTGGTAGGTAGGAGAATTATTTATGGAAGAGAGAACTTTATATTTTTGCTTGATTCAAAAGTGTTGGATTACATCTCTATTTATAGTACTCTAAGGAGAACTCTAGACACACTAATTCTAGAGAGTTCTCAACTCTAGATATTCAAAGAGTATTCTAGAAAATATTACAATCTTAAGAAATATCTAGATACTCTAAATACTACAAGACTTCTCTAGAAACATTATCCAATATAAACTAAGCCCAAATAACTAAGTCCAAAATCAAATAATAAAATTAGGCCCAAATCAAGTTTAATATTTCAACATCCCCCCTTAAACTTGATTTGTGACTCCAAGCATATTCCTTAGCTTCACGAAAGTTTCCAATTTGAGTGGCTTGGTGAAAATGTCAGCAGCTTGATCTCTAGACATCACATACTTCAACTTCACCTTCTTCTTCTCGATGCATTCTCTTATGAAGTGGTAACGGGTGTCGATGTGCTTACTTCTTTCATGAAATACAGGATTCTTTGCCAAAGCAAGTGCTGATTTATTGTCAACACATATTTCGACAGGATCTTCTTGTGGTATTTTTAATTCTTTCAACAAATTCCTTAGCCAAACTGCATGACAAACACATGATGTGGCAGCAACATACTCAGCTTCACAAGTTGATAGTGTGACGATAGGTTGCTTCTTTGACATCCAAGTGAAAGCAGTATCTCCCATGAAGAACACAAAACCAGTAGTGCTTTTTCTATCGTCCAAGTCTCCACTCCAATCACTATCATTATAGCCAATAATCTCATAATTATTAGAAGAGTAATAGTGCAAGCCAAAGTTTGTTGTACCTTTAATGTATCGAAGGATTCTTTTTGCTGCCTTGAAGTGAGTTGTTGTTGGAGATTCCATGTAGCGACTTACGACTCCTACAACATAGAGAATATCCGGCCTTGTACTTGTCAAGTAACGCAGACTCCCAACCAAACTTTTGTAAAGAGTTGGATCAACAAACTCTCCATTTTCATGCTTACTCAACTTGTTTCCACATTCCATCGGGGTGCCAACTGGATTGGCATCATCCATCTTGAACTTCTTAAGGACTTCTTTGGCATAACCTTCTTGGGTGATAAAAATTCCTTTGTCTTCTTGCTTTACTTCGATTCCGAGATAATATGCCATGAGCCCCATATCTGTCATCTCAAATTCATTTGACATGTCTTTCTTGAACTCTTCGAACATGCTTAAATTGTTCCCTGTGAAGATCAAGTCATCAACATATAAGCACACAATCAAAATATCTCCACTTTGCGCTTTAATATAGAGTGCATGCTCATATGGACACTTGATGAAGTTCTTGTCTTGAAAGTACTTGTCGATTCGAACATTCCAAGCTCTCGGTGCTTGCTTGAGTCCGTACAATGCCTTCTTCAACTTCAAGACTTTTTCTTCTTTCCCTTTTACTTCATAGCCTTGTGGTTGCTCGATATAAACTTCTTCTTCGAGAAAACCATTCAAGAAGGCCGACTTCACATCCATTTGATAGATCTTCCATTCATTTTGGGCTGCCAAAGAAATGATCAGTCTAATAGTTTCAAGACGAGCAACAGGGGCAAATACCTCATCATAGTCAATTCCTTGTCTTTGACTATATCCTTTTGCCACCAATCTTGCTTTGTATCTCTCCACGTCTCCTTTTGCATTCTTCTTCGCCTTGTACACCCATCTTACTCCGATTGCTTTGTGTCCTTGTGGAAGTGTAGTAAGTTCCCATGTATCATTCTTCGTGATTGACTTGATTTCTTCTTCCATGGCGTCTTTCCACTTTACGTTTTCAACTGCTTCTTGATAGCTTAAAGGCTCGCAATTACCCAAAAGGCAAAAAAGGTTAATGTCATTTATGTTTTCGGTTACCTCAAAAAGCTCTTCAATACTCCTTAGTCGTGGTGTCCTCTCACTTGAGCTTGTTTCATCCAACCTTGGTGTCGGTGAGACCGGTGGTGTAATATTTTCTTCTATCATTGGTTGTTCCATTTCGTCTTCTTCTTCAAAGTAAGGAAGAAAATCATACCTGTCTTCTTGAAGACTCCAATCCCAACAATCTTCTTCTTCGAACTCCACGTCACGACTTATGACGATCTTTCCACTATTTAGATTATAGAGCTTGTACCCTTTGGAGCTTGAGTCGTAACCGACGAATACATACTTCTCACTTTTACCATCGAGCTTTGTTCTCCTTTCATCAGGAACGTGAGTATAGGCAATGCTTCCAAACACTTTGAGGTGAGAGATCCCAGGCTTCCTTCCACTCCATGCTTCTTGTGGTGTCTTCTCATGCACGCTTCTTGTTGGGGAACGATTTGTCAGATAAATCGCACATGCCACTGCTTCGGCCCAAAACTCTCTCGGCATCTTCTTGCTCTTAAGCATGCTTCGCACCATGTTAAGTATGGTCCGATTCTTTCTCTCTGCTACTCCATTTTGTTGTGGTGATCTTGGAACTGTTAGTGGGCGGCGGATTCCATGGTCTTCACAATATTTTTGGAACTCATTTGAAATGAACTCTCCTCCTCGGTCAGATCTCATGGCCTTAATGGAAAGACCACTTTCTTTCTCCACAAGGGCTTTGAACTTCTTAAAATTTTCAAACACTTCTGACTTCTCCTTCAAGAAACAAACCCATGTTTTTCTAGAATAATCATCAATAAAGAGGAGAAAGTATTTACTCTTACCAAAAGAGTTTGGATTGATTGGTCCACAGACATCAGTGTGTATGAGCTCTAGCGGCTTTGTCGCTCTTGACGTTGATTCCTTTGGAAAGCTTTTCCGGAATTGCTTCCCAACTAGACATCCTTCACATAGTTGGTCTGGGTGGTTTATACTAGGCAAGCCTCTCACCATTTCCTTCTTTGACAAACATTTTAGACTATCGAAGTTGAGATGTCCGAATCGTAGATGCCATAGCCACGAAGAGTCGGTATAGCAAGTCTTGAGACACTTTGCAACATCATTTTGAATGTTCAAGAGGAACATTCTATTATTTGACATAGGCACCTTAGCAATCAAGTTATGTCTACAATCTCTTAAGAAAAGACTATGTTCTTTCAAGTGGATGTCATAGCCTTTCTCTAATAACTGTCCCAAGCTCAAAATATTATTCTTCGTGTTAGGAACATAATAGACATTGGATATGAATTGATGACTCCCATTCTTTAAGCGTATAAGAATTTTACCTTTGCCTTTGACCGGTATCTTTGAGTCATCTCCAAATGAGACATTGCCAGTTGTCGCTTCATTGATCTCTACGAACATGCTTCGATCGCCACACATGTGATTGCTTGCGCCAGTGTCGAGGTACCATTTGTTTCTTTTCTCTTCAACTTGGTTTTGGCACGCGAGCAACGAAGTTTCTTCTTCTCTGCCTTTTTCTTCTACAAAGTTAGCTTTCTCCACAACTTTCTTCGAGAATCTACACTCAGATGCATAGTGACCGGTCTTGTTACAGTTGAAGCACTTGATTTGTGATTTGTCACACCTCGACCATGAATTTCCTCTTCCACGACCTCTTGTTGTTTGTGGATTCCAACTTCTTTCTCCATTGTTAGAGTAGTTGTTGTAACTGCCTCTTCCTTCTCCTCCATGTCCTCGTCCACGCCCACGATCTTGGCCACGACCTCGTCCTCTTTGGCTCTTGTAATTCGCATAATTTGCTTCCTTTATGTTGAGTTGTAGTAGTTGCTACATAGTCTCCTTTTGTTTAATTTTTCTCTTTTGTTTTTCTTCGTATGCTTGTAAGGAACCCATGAGTTGCTCAATAGTCATGGTATTTAAATCCTTGTTTTCTTCAATGTTGGTAACAATGAAGTCAAAACTTGGATTTAAAGTGCGAAGTATTTTCTCCATGACTTTTACCTCATCAACATCTTCACCATTTCTTTTAAGTTGATTGACTACGGCCAATACTCGAGAAAAATAATCAGAAATTGACTCGGACTTTTCCATAAATAAACGTTCAAAATCACCTCTAAGAGTTTGAAGACGAATTTTTTTCACCTGTTCCACTCCTTTGTTGCAAGTTTGAAGTTTGTCCCATGCTTCTTTGGCCGTCGTTGCGTTGGAGATCTTCTCAAATGTATCTTCATCCACCGATTGATAAATGAGGAAGAGAGCTTTCTTGTCTCTCTTTCGTGACTCCCTCAATGTCTCCTTTACACCTTGGCTTAGCGAGGCTTCATCTTGCTCATTGAAGCCTTTCTCAACGATATCCCACACATCTTGAGCTCCTAGTAGCGCCTTCATCTTGATACTCCAATTGTCATAGTTGTTCTTTGTGAGCATCGGCATTTGAAAAGGGAAACCTCCATTCGCCATTTTTTTAGGACCTTGAAGCTCTGATGCCACTTTGTTGGAAATAGACCCTTTTGTGTTTAGAGAAAAGTGTGTGGGAATATTAGAGGCTTGAATAGAAACTTGGTAGGTAGGAGAATTATTTATGGAAGAGAGAACTTTATATTTTTGCTTGATTCAAAAGTGTTGGATTACATCTCTATTTATAGTACTCTAAGGAGAACTCTAAACACACTAATTCTAGAGAGTTCTCAACTCTAGATATTCAAAGAGTATTCTAGAAAATATTACAATCTTAAGAAATATCTAGATACTCTAAATACTACAAGACTTCTCTAGAAACATTATCCAATATAAACTAAGCCCAAATAACTAAGTCCAAAATCAAATAATAAAATTAGGCCCAAATCAAGTTTAATATTTCAACACTCCCTCCATCAAGTCCCCAATTATTCTCATCTGGTTGAACGTGGTCTTCACGCACATTTCCACTTTCTCTTCCATTTTCACCTCCTCCTCATTCTCACCTCCTCCTCATTCCTCATTTAACCACCTCAACAATGAACCACCAACATACCTCCTATTATCAGCTCTAATATTAGTTGAACAACCTCTCACTCCATCATCCTCCTGCATGGTGAATCACACTTCACACTTCTATTTAGAATGTCCCAATATCCTATACATAAAGCAAAATAGACTGAGTTTTTCATATTTGAAGTTCACTATACACCATTGACCTCCCTTATTCTTGAC
Source organism: Lathyrus oleraceus (assembly GCF_024323335.1). Lineage (NCBI taxonomy): Eukaryota > Viridiplantae > Streptophyta > Magnoliopsida > Fabales > Fabaceae > Lathyrus > Lathyrus oleraceus. The sequence goes on along the minus strand of NC_066585.1, from coordinate 515,722,729 downwards.
TCTAGTTTGCTTTTTCAATGGTTGTCGGAAATTAGTTCTCATTCAACCGCATATATTGTCGCTAAAAACTTGAATTATTATTCTTGTCGTACTCAACAAAAGAACCAATGAAGTCAGCCATAACTCTCCCCACCTTCTCTAACACCAGCCCCGCCGGAAGGTTTTGGACTTGAACCTGGAAATCTACATAGAACAGAGGAATATTTTCTATTTCGACACCCAATTTCACCATATCAATGATTAACAGATGACTATCGAAAGTCCACTGCCCTCCCTTCAATACCGCTTCCATGTCTAGATTGTGAGCAAAATGGAATAAGAACATACCCTGATTTTCCTGTTTGAAAGTGAGACCCTTCATTGGCCTCCACATATCTAATACTCTTACTTTCATCAATCTCACGTGATTTTGGTCTGTCACATAAGAACCTTCCCACCAAACACCACCGTAAGTCACATGATTAATATCCTTCTTCTCCTACATCCAAACAAAATCCTTCATCTTCTTCCTCCTCTTGTATAGACAATCCTTCACTATTCAGACTTGTCATTATATTCTAATTATACAATAGACTAGGCCTAATAATTAGGAAATAGATTGAAAACACAGGCTTCTCATGATAGAAGAAAACAAACCCTAGCAGACTAGAAAAATTAATTCAAATGCTATCTTAATATATATATATATATATATATATATATATATATATATATATATATATATATATATATATATATATATATATATATATATATATATATATATATATATATTATATAATATATATATAAAAGGCATTATATTGAATTTTGTTTATCTTTGATAGATTTAATTTTGTTTGATATGTCTGCTTTAATAAAGCCGTAATGATTAGATAATATAGTTGGATCCTTTATTTAACATGGTTACCGTGCTGGTAGCCGAGATTATATGGTTTAAATTCATCACAAATTATGTGAATTTAATTAGTCGACATTACATAAAGCCAAGAGTAAAGGTTTTCAAACTCTTTGGAAAACGACAGTTTCGACTAATATTAGAGCTTTTGGATGAAGACTTTTCTTAATTTATTTGGTTACAAAAGATAAGTTGATCAAGCATGGTCTTTATTTTTAGTCTAATGAAATTGTTTATGTGTGCCTTATTGCGGAGGAGGACTTTAGCCACTTCTTCTTCGACTGCCCCCTATCAGAAAATAGTTTATGAACAAATTGGTTTCAAAGCTAATGTTTTGGTCCCTTATTGAAGTTTTTCTTTGATTGAAGCTCTTTTTTTTAAAGTTTTTTTAATAAGGGAAACATTGGTATTATTTAGTGGACGGTTGTTTTGGGTCTTTGAAAATCTAGAAATGATGTTATTTTTAACGAAAATGAAACGTGATTTGAATAATATTATTTGATTCATCAGATTTTTGATTTGAAAATGATCGATTATATGAGATATTATATATTCCAACTTTAATTATTATGTGTTTTGAATACTTTGTATTATTTATCTTACTAGTTGATGTTGATTGCAAGTTTTTCTTGAACCCTTTTGTTTTATATTAGGGTTAGAGCACGCTAGTGCTCTTTTTAATGAAATTGCTATTAAAAGAAATATCTAAAGAAGATTTATGCATAATTAATATCCCAAGATATTTTTAATTTATGTATTTGAGCTGAATATAAAGCTAGTTCATGATTGGTCAAGATTTTTCCCTAATGTTGACAGATTTAAATAAATATACTTTATTTATTAGTTATTTATTGTAGTGTTGTCTAGATACATTTCTATTGCATATTTATACTTTCATATGTAGAAACTTTCTTCGTAGCTGTCCTCAAAATACAAATATAATGAAACTGTTTATTTTAATCCTTACTTTAACTTTTTATTTATGTATAAACTAAAACAAAAAAATTTAATAACCAGAACATATTTTATTTTTAGTTGTTTCTCTTCTACCAAGATAATTTGAAGTGATGAGCACTCTGATAATCATGTCAATTTAAGTATGAATAGCTTTCTATTTTGGTTTTTTCGTCAACACAACTTTTTTTTACATAATATTAATTTGTTTGGATTAAAGGTTTTATTTATATATTTTATAAAAAAAAATAATGCTCTACACATAATTGTATACAAATTATAGAGTTGGGAGAATTATAGTAGACCATAAAGTTCTTTAAAAAAATTTAATATTTTTACATATTCATATTAAAATTAAATTCGAACTTAAAATCTCAGATTAAATTAGAAGAGATTTTATCATCTCAATTAAGTGTTTTGGATGTTTGAGAGAAATAATTTGTGATCAATTATTTAATTCAAATTGTAAAAAATGAAGATTGAACTTTATATTATTTTGCAAATAATTAGAAACGATTATCCCCTTTAAAATGATTTCTTACATAGTAGGTGCAATAAAAAAGAAAAAATGGTTTGTCAATTTGAATGATTAAGTGTTATTTATTACCATTACATTTGTTAATTTATTTTCGAAATATGATAAATTATATTTTCTGTATCTATACCATATATTAACAAAATTCTATGTTTCATGGCTGTTTAAAAAGAGGGCTCAAGGGATAATGAGAAATTTATGAAAAAAAGGTGAGAAAAGGGAGGTTGGGCTTAAACTTCTTATACAAATAGAAGATAAGGGATTGGGTCATTTGGGCTCATTTTCAAGAATACCATTTCCACCCAATTGATTGTATGAGTCATTTATGAAATATTTACAAGTAAGTCATCTTTTTGGTAAAACTATATCTTTTTACCAGAAATTTAAGATAAATACCACATTTTTTTGAAAAATTCATGAATTTTTATCGGAATATTTAAAATGTATGCTAAAATTTCATATTTCACATGCATTTATACCATAATTTTTTTGAAAAATATGGTAACCAACATGCGTTTTTATTGATATTTTTGAAATATCGGATAAACACTGTAAGTATGAGATATAATCTAAGAAAAAGGTGAATTAAGGTTGTCCGATTTTTTTTCTTCACTAGGATCTTATCTTGTTATTTTACCGGAACCAACATATTGATGTTATGTTCTTAGGATAATAAAATGCAGAAAAGTAAAGAACACAAGACAATTATACTAGTTCCCCTTATCAACCAAGGGTACATCTAGTCCCTTCACACCTTGAAGAATTTGCTACCATGTAGATCTTTATACAAATCTTACACCAAGACATATTTTACAATCTTCTAACACAACAAAGAAGCATATCACTTCTTTCATTTTACAAGCACCAAATCTATGGTAGACTTTGAATCACTCCGATTCAAAGAACCTTTTACAATAATCACCAAAATACTTTGATGATCACACAAAAAGCTATGGTGTACAAACAACACAAAATTTGAATAAAATTTGAATAATCTTTTCAAATTGGTTTGAGTTCTAAGATAAATAATTTTGCTATCCACTTCCACTTGAATACAATTCAAGGTATGATACTTTGAGTGATCTTGACAATGAATGAAACTTTTCAAAGATATGAAATTTTATGCTTAAACTTTCATGACTTAAAGTAATGGATAATTCTAAAAACTCTTTTGAATTGTATGTAAAAAATGATTAATGAAATAGATTAATTGAAAATGGTTTAAATATATCACATGATGCCTCTTGAAATAGATGCAAAAGTTTGAAACATTTCCACGAAGATTTGCAATGATCAGAAAGAGAATGGTTCACAAAATGCAAATTATGCCACTACCAAACGGCCATAAAAAACTATAATAAATTCAAATTTTAAACACTGGCTCAAACATACGTGAATTGTGATGGTTCAAAACTGCCACAACTTACGAAAATTAAGTACTTTAAATTTAGATGGCATAATGGATGTCCAATTGATTAGATGAATAGTGCAATGGATTGTACTCAAGTAAAACTTTATTATTTTTTTTTTAAAAGAATTTGAATAAAAAAATTTTATGTATTAATGTTTTGGAAACTTTATAGAAAAATAGATGAATATTTTTGAGAACGTAAAGCTTATATACAATAAATTGACATTGAATACCTTTCTTTGTGATCAAATCATAATTTACTTGAACATCCAATGGCTTTTGTAATTTTGATAATTGATTTAGATAGACTTCAACCTTTTCTTCTCTAATAAGCTTCACCAATTTTTGTCTTCATCAAAATTAAACTAAGGTAGACGATGAACATCTTCTTTACAAAAATACATAAATGTGTATGGAAAATTTCAATTTTTTTGATTTAAGAGCATGAGGGTAACTGAATTTTTCAAAAATGCCGGTAAAGCCATGTTAAATTAAGGATTTTTAAAAGATTCGATAGTTTATATATATATATATATATATATATATATATATATATATATATATATATATATATATATATATATATATATATATATATATATAATATAGACCTATTTGTTTTTATGAAGGTCTATTTTAACATGCTTTAATTAAAAAATGGTTAGATGCACCTTAAGGTGCATGTTGCTAAAATAGACTTTCATAAAAATAAGTGGGTGTATTTTAGCAAATCCCACAAGGATCTACTAAAATATACCCACTTGTTTTTATGAAGGTCGATTTTAGCAAGCTTTAACTAAAAAATGGTTAGATGCACTCTAAGGTGCATGTTGCTAAAACAGATCTTCATAAAAACAAGTGGGTCTACGTTAGTATATATATATATATATATATATATATATATATATATATATATATATATAAATTTTTTTGGTGAAGTGAGAACCAGAGAAAGAGACGACATGATTGCTTCTAGATTAACTGACTGATCAAAGATAGTAGTTGCAGAGAGCTCTCATGCATGCGGAGACGACTGAGAGCACTCACATATCTGGGAGGGTATAATAGTCTCCACATGTTCTCACAAGAGGAGGATTGAGCAATCTCGCACACGCTGCACTCTCCAGCTTAGAGGAGATAGAGCTGGACGGGGCAGAGATCTTAATACAGAGTTTGATGCTGTTGTCGTTGATGACGTAGAGATAACAACTCATAAGGCTAGAGATATTAATTCATAAATGGCGTCTCAGGCTGACACAAATGTGGTGGCTTATATTGACATAATGGTAACGACTTAGGTTGATACAGAGTCGTCTTTACACACAGATGATGGGTTTCATGAAGGCTCCAATGGTCTTACTTTTCTCACCGTGTATGCAAATCAAGTGGCATTAATATTATGGTAGAGAGAGGTATAAAACTTGCGATGGGCACCAAACAAATCAGGGGCGAAGATGGAAAAATGGTCAAATCTGTTGCGGTATTGGAAAAGATAATGGATGCCTAAAATGGTATAATAAATTATTCCACAAAAGGGTTGTATGCCGAATATGTAATGCATTTCAAGATGGTGTGTACAACATATACACATTTCTTAAAATATGTTGAGAGTACTATTTTTACCAGGTGATGGAGATAAATATTTGTGCCTTAACCGATCAGGTAAGGCAAAGTTTGGTAATATAACAACCAATAGAGATGAATCTACACATGCTACACTAAAGAATTGATTTGGAAATAATAAACATGATTTTTGTCAAGATTAGGACTTTGTGAACCAAATTCTCCGAAACCAAGATAATGAGATACATACATCTTTTGGTCAGAGCATTATTGTGTTAGAACTCCTATTCAAAGACAACATCCTTTATTCTCTGTTGGTGGACAACATATCTCTAGAGAGATTGAACTTTATTTTTCATGAAGCCAAGCAAGTTGATAAAACATGTTCAGATAGTGCTAAATGTGGTTGTACACTTAGGAAAATGTATGCTCTTCCATGTGCTTGTGTAATTGCAAAGAAAATGAAGGTCATCACACCGATACATATGAATGATATTTACACTCAATGGAAAAGGCTTCGGTTTGATGATGATAGTGTGATGAAGGATGATAAATCAAATATATCTATCATTACCAAGTGGGAAGTGATCCAAGAGATATTCATGAAAGTTGATGACAACATGAAATTGCACATCTAGGAGCAGTTGAGGAAGATTTCCTATCTATAAACCACATATTTGAAACCACCTTCGTAGTCGGTTAAAATGAATAGTACCCCTAAAAAGGCCAAACCAACCGAGAGTGACAATTCTACAAGATGATCTATTTCATACATTGAACATGTTGACTCATATTTTCCGGATTCTCCAACTTCTACATCTAAAAAAGTTATTTTCAAGGGTGACCTCATTAAAAAACCATCCCCTACCACCCTTACCAAAAATCATTCACATTGAAGAGATGCCGAATTTTATGCACAAATATATTGAGCAGATTGTAGATATTAAAGGTGACGACAACAATGGGTTTTGAGTTGTTTCATGTTTTCTTGGTAAAGGATAGCATGACCACAAAATTTTCATACATCATATTATACAAAAGTTGACAATGTATAAAGAATCATAAATTTAAACAAAATATTGTGTTTTGAAAGCCATTCAATACACATGATGCATCCTGATGGATTTTATGGTGGCTTACTCCGAAGTGGGAAAATGTTTCTGAGAAACCAGATAGTGTCAAATCAATACACACCCTATCACAAACACTTGCTATTATATATCCCATTTCAGGAAATTGTAACCACATTTTAAACAATGTCGTAATTTCACAAAAAAGGTGTAAACTTACGGATCACTTTTTGGAAAAGATTGAAGAGTTCACCAGGTTGAGCGACATTAAAAGAGAACCAAATAAGGAAAAGTCAAAGAAGGAATCACCACTAGATATGAATTTAGGTGGTGATACATGTTTTGATGCATTTTAGTTTTATCTAATAATTTAACATATTTTTTGTATGTAATTTTCATAGAATTTAAGACTTACTTAATGTATACTTTTCCATTATTGTTATAGAAATTTGGCGGTAATTTTTTGACATTTTTTCTCTTTCAAAATTTTCCATGCATATATACTGGTTCTTTAGGAACAACGATGAATGAGTGATTCTGGATATGCATCTGCAGACACACCCCATTTTAATTGTTAAACAAGCTAAACATGGGACTTTATGGATGTGCATCTCCTTAAACACCCTTATTTGTAAAAGATAGGATGTGTCTGAATATGCATCTCTGAAATATGCCTTAATGAGAGTATTAATTTTCTAAGATCCAAATTGATCTAAAAATTGTATAAATAGGGGGTATCTCATCATATGTTCTTCACAAAAACACAATACGCTAGAATGAATACATATCCCCGTTTTACATTTGTGTATTTAAATGGTGCAAAGCCCCTATTTCAATTTAGGGTCTCCGAGGACACACCTCTCGTCGATCAAAAATCCAAATTGAATACTCTATCGAAATATCCAAAAATCAAAGAGTTGTCAAGCTCGAGTATCATTCACCTTCAATTGACGATAAAAAATGATATGTTTCACCAAGATTGAACTGGTAACGGATGAGGATTTAAGTATTATGTGGAATACATTTCATATTACTCATTGAAAGGCCTGATTGAAGTGGATGTGACGATTACAAGATCCACCAAAGATATTCTAAGGATGTTGCAACATCGTGAACCATTCGTTGTTAATGATATGCAATGTTAAATTTATGTTAATGATGATCTATGTAATGTTAAGTATTTGAATGTTAATTTGTGTTATTTTTCCGACATTCTACAATTACTTTTGGTCAGACCTAAAATAGCCCATTTCGGGGATGCATCTCCGAAAAACTCACTAAGTTTTGAATTAAGGATTGTTAAAAAGATGCATATAAGGATTCACCCTAATGTTGGAAGATGCATCTCCGAACTAAATTTTGGAAAAATAAGGGTGCCTCACCAATTTACATCAAGGATATTGTAAACAGAATGCGTCCGGAGATGCATATCCGGATTCTAAGGATAATTGTCACTTTTCACGGTGGTGGGGAAACACCCCATGAGATCTAGAGAGCAATCCTCTTATGAGATAACAATATACTTTGAAAATTTGTTCTGCCATCCTTTTAATTTAACTTGCCACCCCTAATGTGTACACTTTTACTTAAGAATTTCTAAAGCAATAAAATAATTTTTTTTAGATATTTGAAAAGCTTTTGGGATTTTCTAGATATTTGGATAGGTATACTGAATTTTTTTTACAAATCTTTGTATTATGGTATCTTATTTAAGTTTTTACCATATTTTTTATGTTGTACCGATTTTTGAGAAATTAATGAATATTTATTGGATTTTTTTTTTGGAAAAATCCAGTTCAAACCAATTGTTTTGGATAATTTATTTGAATTTTTGAGAAAGTCATAAATATTTATTAGATTTTCTAGAAATTTCTGATTTAAAACCAATTATTTTGGATAATTTATTCAGGATTTTTAAGAAAAATATTTAAAATATATGCCAGATATTTAAGAAATCCGGTAATAAACATTGGATATCAGATATATTAAAAATTCATTAATAGGAGATTATTTTCGAATTTTTTAAAAATCCGGTAGACAGTGGCGGAGCCAGATAAAAAAATTTGGGATGACCGCTAACGTAAAATAAAGATTATAAATAAAATATAAATATTATTTTAAATAAAACATTAAAGTTAAAATAAATACAAAGTTAATTACTAAAAATTTAAATTACATGACTTAAAACTACCTTAAAGTAATGCTTTACGCGTTCCGAGTGACTTGAAATCGTCAATAATTGACTCCGAACTAATGCTTGCACTAATCTCCCTTTCAATATATACTGTCATGTTATCTCCAAGAAACTCATCATCGATCTTGTTTCTCAACTTAGTCTTAATAATTTTCATTGCTGAAAAAGACCTCTCAGTTGTGGCTGTAGAAACGGAAAGAGTCATGATAAGACGAAGTAGTCTATCAATCAAGAAGTAAGTTTCAGCCTGTCCAAATGCAACCAAACATGAACATAGTTCTTGAATAGTTGATAAATTATTCAAGTTTGATGCTTGACGAGCAACAAATAGAAAATGTTGGAGTTGAAATTGCAAATTTATCTTCTCTTGATCACTAAAATCCATAGGATAATATTTTTCAACTAAAGAACAAATAGTATCAATGCTAAAAGCTTTATATCCATCCTTAGGAGATAAAGAACAAGAAAGAGTTAACAAATTCATTGCCTGCTCATTGAATCTGCTATTCAACTCTTGTAACTGTTTGTCAATGGTAGTGAAAAAGATTTCAACTTTAAAGTAATGTTGAATTGTGACTTGATTCTCTTCAAGACGGGAGCGTCCAAATCGTGTTGTTGAATGAACATCATTAAGATCGGAAATCTCAATACCATGTTTTTCACAAAAAGATACCACTTTAGTAAACAATATATCCCAACTATTTTCTCTCAAACCTTGAATAAGATGTTTTGTTGAACGAACCAAGTTCATAGCATTAACTACATCTTGATTTTTTTTGTAAGGCTTGACAAAGCATATATGTTATTCCCATGATTTCTTTCATCAAGTGCAAAATAAATATAAAATCAAATGCCTTCAAGTAATTGTAACAACTATCTGCATCCCCACGTGTAGCATAACTCCCTCTATCTTTTGCAATTTTTTTAAAAACTAAACAAGTTGCTTCATACATGTTTATCAAGCTAGAAATTGAATCGTAATATGATCCCGAACGAGTATCTCCAGCTCGTTTCAATGTACCAACTTGATTTGCACCTTTACCAATTACAATCTCATCAATCTCTAACAAATAAGCAATTTCTTCTAATTGGGCAGCTTGTAACTCATCATGATGCTTTGTAGAAGAACAAACAACATTCAGAACAAAGATCAGCTTCTCAAAAAAATTATGAACAAGTTTGACTTCTCTTGATGATGTAACTAATGCAAGTTGCAATCGATGAGCAAAACAATGAACATAGTATGCATTAGGACAATCCTTCATAAAGAGGGCTTGTAAACCATTCCATTCTCCTCTCATATTGCTAGAACCATCACACCCTTGGACATGAATGTTAGAAACATCAAGGTTATGTCGAGAAAGTATGTCACATATTGCTTCCTTAAGAGTTAAAGATGTGGTGTCTTTAACATGTGCCATATCAAAAAATCTCTCTTGTATTAAACCAACTTTATCAACAAATCTTAATACAAGAGCCATTTGTTCCTTTTTTGACTCATCACGAGTTTCATCAACAACGATACAAAATTTGGAATCACCAATTTCCTCACGAATACTCTTTTTCACCCTACTAGAAAGAATTTGCAAGAGCTCTTTTTGAATTTGATGTGAAGTATACTTGCAATTTTGTGGAGCATTTTCCAACACAACTTTTGCAACTTCATCATTGTAGGATGCTAAAAGTTTCAATAACTCAAGAAAGTTACCTTGATTTCTTGATTTGCTACTTTCGTCGTGACCCCTAAAAGCACAAGCTTGTAGTGTTAACCAACGAACAATGTCAATTGAAGTCTTGAGTCGTAACCGATTATTCATTATTTGACTTGAACTTTGCACTTGAATAACATTTCTAATATGACCATCTTGATTCAACAAGTCTTGACAAGCTTTCATTGCATTGTTGTATGGTGAGCAAAGATCCTTCCCTATGTGTTTAAGAAAGGAACAATGTTTTCCATTCCTAACTTTCTTCCAATTTCTAAAACCCATAGAAATAAAGACAAGTGATCCGGGACGTCCACTTATTTTTTTTCTAAAAAGGTAACATGGTAAGCAATATGCGGCATCTTCAGATGGTGAATATTTTAACCATGATGGAAATATGCTAAACCAAGTATGTTGAAACCTTCTCGGATGATCCTCGTTACCGGACAAATGATAGTTTTCTAAATGAATTTGATATGGACCCCATTTTAGATAAGCTCTTCGTATTGCATCCACTTGATTTGGTGGATATTTTCAAATTGGAGAACGCTTTCCAGGATCGCGTTCCAAATATTTTTCAAAACCATGATGCTCTTCAATTGTTGGATTCTTAAGAACTGTTTCAGATTCGGATGTCGGGATTATAATTTCTTCATCTCTCTCTTCTCTTTCAATTTCACATGCTTTCCTTTTGAAAAAAGAATCAATTTTCCTATTATTCATCTTTACTCTTCCTATAATATCATATCAGATCCAAAAATCAATTTAGAGAACATAAAAATTAAAAGAGAAAAAAATTAATAAATTTTAATCCGTTTTCAAATACCGGTAACTTCACTATTAGAAATTAGCAGCAACAATGATTAAATAAACCTTATTACAATGTATAACTATATTTGTAAATTACAGTATTATGAATTGGCTTAATAAACCTCATATAGATTATTTTAACACATCAAGAAAGAAGAACCCTAAAAATCTCAAAAACACAAATCAAGCAATCACTTTAATTTGTTACTTTTTATAAAAAGAAGAATGAATAAAGTTTTTTACCTGTTAGATGCCGATCACTTTAATCCGTTCCGATTCTGGTGCTGGTAGCAAACCCATATGAGAAAGAAAGAAAAGGTAGGAGCTTTTTACCTTATCTGTATTTTAACCTAACTTTGAATGAAAAAGAAAAAATAAAAATTAATTTTAATTTAAAATAAGGATGTTTTAGTAATTTAATATATATGAATTAAAAAAAAATGAGGGGTGGCCGTGGCCTTCCCACGTCCCCCCTCAATTCCGCCACTGCCGGTAGACAATATGGTTTTAATTTTTGTGTGTGGTTTTTTTAGCTAATTTTTTGATATCATTAACATAACAATAATACAATATAAACATACATTAGCATATCTTTACATAACTTATAATGAATCCAAGTTTCACAACATGAATTAACCTTCAAAAGTATCGGTACAATCATAATCCGATAAAATATATACATATAATCGTACGCATATAACAATATCGATACAAAACAAATTATGTTGACTTCATAACTTCTTCTTGCCAGTGCTTTATATGTCCAGCGTATGATGTTTTCCATGATATTCATGTTATAAGCTAGATATCACACCGGAAGTAATAGGGTTACCTGTGCCAAGAATCGTTATCCATTTCTCATGATCTTGAACTTATAAGCTAGATATTAACAGTGAACTCCCAATTTCAAAGACCGTGTCATAAAACACCTTTGTAATACAACTGCATCTGAACGAAGGACCATTACTCTTCACCTTATCCAAGTAAGGCTGCAATAGCACGGACACCATAATTTCTATCATGCTCGACATCTATAATATCTTCAATATAGTCATGTAAGAATATAGGAAACTGAGACAAGTAAAGATGTCTATAAGACTTGTTAGACGATTTACTTGATGGAGCTTTACTAGATGAACTCTTCATTATCCTACTTCTCTGTGAGGCCTCAACATACTCCTAATGTGAAGGATCGTGATGCACATCACTCTCTTGCCCCTTTTTACTCTTCTTAACTCTCCTTTTTGGCCTGTACTTCACTAGTTGTGAACACATGAAAGTTGTGCATGGATATGTTTAGTTCCCAAACTTTTTTCTTCATTTCCCTCTGGACAACAATATCCAAGATACTGAAATACCTCTTTAACTCTTCACATTCTTCTTCTAAGTCCAATTGTTCCCCACTCTGTTCTTTATTGACTTCATTCTCTTTAATGTATAATTTCTTCCAAAACACATGCATGTATTATAGTAGAATATGGTAACCTTATATTTGAAGACCTGGAAGTTCACACGCACAAGTTAACCCATGTGTTGTCCTAATGAAGCAACCATAAGAAACTTTTTCAGAACTAACAAATTTTACCCTTTCCAACTTATTTAAAATGTGTTGTATACATTGTCTCAATATGAAGTCGCGCTATCTCCAGTAAAATGAAGTGTTGTATTGATACTTAATGTTGGCAACACTTTTTTTAAAATAATACTCTAATTGCAGCTAGTTGCAGCTCAACATGGTGTTCACGACATCCCAACTTCTGTATAAATCTCCTAGGCTAGTACATAATATGTTTTTGAGTCTCCAATGAGCAGACTCAACCCTATAAAACAATAATTGAGAAATATGTTATATTTAAATTGATAAATATTTGTGTAATAAAATCAAACTCACAATGACGTACCTATTTGTTGTCGTGTTCCCTAAATGAGTGACTCGAGTAGTTCATGTAGCAAAAAACTTTTCTTTATAAGGTGTCAACCATATTTGGTGAACATACTCAAAAAGTAAAGGGATATCAACACATACTACCTCAAAATGCTGCAAGTGTTGCTAAAACCCAATCTCACTATTTGAATACATGACTTTGTTCCATAAACCCATAGCATGCTCTTGCTTATTATATTCGACATACTACTTGAACTTCATACTAACATTTTATGAAATATGGAACACACAAAACAAACGAAAAGTAGGATGAAAACACAAATTACATGGCAATAATTAGGACAAGTTCCCAATCTATCACCATGACCTTAGTTAAAAATTTATTGGATGTGAACAACTCTTTCAACTTCTCCAGTGCCCATGTGAAGTTTTCCTTCATTTCATGTTCCAAATAGGAAAATCCAACCAAAAAAATCAACTTCATTGATGTAACACCAACGATCTCAAGTAGTGAGAGCCGATACCTATTTGTTTTGTATGTACAATCAAAATCCATACAATATGAAACACGTTCAACAACTTCACAGAATTACGATGTGTCTAAAATATACTAACAATAAAATTAGTGAAGATAAAGGAAAATTTACATATTTGAGGAAGCCGTATCTATTTATTTTGTATGTATAGTAAAAAATCAACATCAAATGAAACATGTTCAACAACCTCACAGAATCAGAATGTTTCTAAAATATACCAACAATAGCAATTGGTTCATCCCTATTTCTAGTCTAATATATGTTTTTTTTTATCAATAATTAGTTTCAAAAGATGTTGCATTTACATGAATGAATCTCTCTTGCTGGTCCAATATCTAGATCTTGCTTTATAGATCTTCATAACGCTCGTCAGGTTATTTGGATATTTATCTTTCAACGCGACAACTATGTACATGGGCGTCATGTTGTATTTTCTCATTTCATTCACAATGTGTCTTTCACGAGGTTTTAAATGGTCTAATATATCACGGCCCACTAAACCCTTAGTTAGTTCATGATTGTGAACACACATCTAACCGTTACCTTCCAACGACTATCGCTTTGCACAAATCTCAACATAAATGAACATTTAAATTTTTTATTAAAAGTTCCTTAAGAGGAATTTTGGATATAATATTTTCCTCCTCTCTCACAACCCATAATAAGTCCATCTTTCCTCATTTTGAGTCAATTCCGTGTATCAGAACGAACAATAACAACAATAATACGATGTTGTCTCCTAATAGACCGCACCTATGATAACACGTTGGCACCGGAGGAAAATATTTATCAATTAAAACATATAATAAACGAATGATTTATGCCAGAGATATCAAACACCGATTAAAATTTTCAAAAGATATAAAAAAATATGCAAGTAAAACATACACAATTAATGGTGAAGAACATGATAAAATATGTAGCATAATCATCCAACTCAGGCGCGCTTAAGAAGAGCTTGTTGAATTGAACTATCAGATTTTTCAGGGATTGACTAAAAATCCCGTATATCAAATTTTTTAAATATCCGGGAAGTCACTAAATTTTTACAAATAATTAGAATATTTGCATTTCACCGGATTTTACAAAGTTTTGATAAAAAAATATATCGAATTTTTAAAAATCTAGAAAAAACTCTTATTAATTATTTAAAATTTCAATAAAATTGAAAAAATATTAACGTATATCAATAAAAAACATTACCAAATTTTTAAAATGTACTATTAGCTTCTTTTTTTTTATTTTAACAACTTTTTTGAGATTATTTTTTATAAAATATAAATTTGAGATAGAGTAAATAATGAGAAATAACATTTTTATTCATATGAAAAAAAAATTAAAAGTGCCAGATTTAATTAGAAGGATTACAAGACAAATTCTCATGTACTTTCCACCCTATTGTTTGCACCTCATATCCCCAAAAATGAACAAAACAAGATATGTCTTTCATTTAAAAATTGAAGTGTTCAATTTTCAATCCAACAAATACCAACACGATGAATGTGTGCATTACTTGGTCTTGGTGTAGCCCTTACCTTATTCTAATTTATTTTCTTCTTGAGTTGCTTTGTTTCTATTGAAGGGGCATAAAATAAATAGGAAAAATAAATGTGATTTTAGTCAACATTACTAAGAAAATTCATGCATAGTTACTAAGATTTTTTAATTTATGGGTTTAACCTAAATATGAAACTTGGTAATTATTAGTTAAGGTTTATTTATTTTTTAAACTGTCACTATATATAATATATTTTATAATATAGCTTTTATGTCAGTCAATCTTTCATATCAGTCAACTAAGTATAATTTTTAGGTGTGAACATTTCAATTTTTTTTAAAGAATAACATTTCAATATTTTTTTAAAATAAAATACTATCTATTTTCTCGATTGAGACATTCAACCAATAGAAAATGTGATAAGGCATCACTCTTTGAATCTCAACTTTTGTAGTTTCTAGTTTAATTTTTTATTATAATGTATTTATTATTTTATAAGGTGTTTTTAATATTTATTTTAAGTTTATCTATTTTTTTTAATTGATGTCTTTCTTATTTTTTATTTATAATGTATCTATTCCTTAGCTGGATTGTCTAACCGAGAGGAAATATCTTTTATATGTATTTTTCATAACTAGATTCTAACTATTAATTTATTTTTTAACACTCATTTCATCTTCATTTTCGTGTGAAATCGAACAATCTTTTAAGAAAATATATCCTAGGAGATTTTCATATTTATCTTCTCCATCTAAATGCCCTAACATCTAAATACATAAGTTTTCAGAACATCATCTTTTACAACACACGTAAGTGTTCAAACATCAAATCTTCAAACACACATACATTTCCTCCATTCGAGCGCCATAACACCATTGAAACTCCAACGTAGCATGTAATGAAAAGACAACCAAACTTCAACGAATCTTCTTCATCACATATTAAGTATGTAACTCACTCACTATATCTATGCATGTAACTTAGAAATGTTAATTTATGTTGTGTGGATTGCTCATTGCTTATAGATTATGTTGATTGAAGTTATTTTTTCAGTTATAGATTATGTTATTCTAATTATGTTGATAAAAATGAAAATTGGTTTTTCCTTTTTAGTGTTAATATTGACAAAACTCCACATGTACCATGAGTTAAATCAAGTCCACATGTACTATAAAAAAATAGAAACAAATCAATATGTAGTGAAGGAAGAATAATTGTTGTATTAGAATGTTGTCTTTGTTTCATGTGATTCACATTACATATATACATGATTTCATATGATAGACACATACTGTATAAACTAAAAATGGATACAAGGATGTATGCATTAAAAGCCTAGCCTATATTTTGCCTATAATAAAAACCTATTAATACAATTGATAACAATTTCCATATAAAGTGATACAATTGATAAGCTTTATCTTATTGTACTTGATATGCATTGACCGGCTATGTACACGCCTAGCTTTGCTGTAATTTTGGTATTCATTAACTATATAATATATTCCTAACACCCCCCTCAAGTTGGAGGTGAGATTGAAATCTCAAGAACACTCAACTTGTCGAGTAGTCATTTATAATAATCGCCTCCAAGAGGTTTAGTAAAAATGCCAGCTAGTTGGTCAAAAGACCAGAGATATGAAGGAGTGATAAGACCCGATTTAATTTTCTCACGAATAAAATGACAATCAATTTTAATGTGTTTGGTGCGTTAATGAAAAAAAAAATGGATTTTCGGCAATATGGATAGCAGCTTGACAATCACAATAAATTGTGATCGGTTGAGGGTGATTAATACCTAGATCAGATATAAGGTATTTTAACCATTGTAACTCAAAAGATAAAGTTGCAAGTGAACGATAATCTGCTTCAGCAGAAGAACGTGAAATTGTTGGTTGCTTCTTAGTTTTCTATGAAATTGGATTAGAACCCAACATGGTGAAATAGCCAGTAGTGGATCGACGAGTTATAGGACAACCAGACCAATCCGAGTTTGCATATCCAACTAAATTAATGGAGCTAGCTGCTGAGAGAAATAAGCATTTGTCAACACTCCCTTTAAGATATCAAAGAACGCGTGTGGCTGCATCCATATGAGAGGTACATGTATATTGCACGAATTGACTAGGAGTGTTAACATCATATTGAATATCAAGTGTGTCACTATGAGATACAATAGACGACTAATGAGGTGGCGATAGAGTGTCAGATCACGAAGAGGGCTTCCTCATTGGGCCGTAGACGAAGGTGTTGTTCCATAGGAGAATCTGATGGTCGAAAACCAGTCATACTAGAGTCAGATGAAATGTCAAGTGTATATTTTCTTTGACATAAGAATATTCCCTTTTTAGAATAGGGTACTTCAATGCCTAAAAAATAGGAAAGATTACCAAGGTCTTTGATGGAGAAAGACTGAGCAAGGAATTGTAATACCCTAATTTTCACCCCTAAGATCCCTTATCATTTGTATCATTTGAATAACATCAAGGTAATCAAATACTTTTATGTATATCCTTATGCTTTGCTAACCCCATAAAAATACAAAAAATATATATGTATTGCTTTGCTTTGTTTGTAAGTTAGGGTTTTGGCATCAAGAAGTAAAAGGGATAAGTCGATCAAGGCTTAGTGTGATCATATATATATATATATATATATATATATATATATATATATATTATATATATATATATATATATATATATATATATATATATATTATATATATATATATATCAAGGTGATCAAGAGTCTTCCTCCATCAACAACCAAAGTTTGTGCTCACCTCAATTCAAGTTCATCAAGCCACAATTCATCTGACACTCCAAATTAGGGTTTTGGTCAAAATCAGCTTAATATTGGCTCTTTGACCAAATCATGTTCCTATGTCTTGAGGCATGATCCAAGGTATTCAAATGTGTCCTCATAACCCACTCATATAATTCAGATGGCTCTAGAGGTTAGGTTCATAAACAGATGAAAGTTTGAACACAACTGATGAAAAAGTCAACAGATGCTTAAAGTCAAAGTTTGACTTTTAAGATTTTTGGTCAACTATGAACTTTTCAAGTCAAGTATTATGAAAATATGACCATTGAAGTCATTTGATCAAGTTTAGTCAAGAAAATCAAGGTTACTTGCAAAAAGGGCAAAGATGGAGAATTTGAAATTTTTACTAAGTCCCTAAAAATCATGTCCAAGTACCCAACTTTCCAAGGCCATAACTTGTGGTCCAAGCCACCATTTTCTTTGCTCCAATGATCAGATTAAATACCTTTCTTCATACTTAAACTTTGTTCTAGGTGATGAAACCTCAAAAAATGAATGAATAAGGAGATATAGGGCCATGAAGTGGATGATTCATTTATTTGTCAAGTGGTAAAACACTTACTAAAATTTTCAGCATGCTGACCTAGTCAAGTGACTAACTTTATGCCAATTTTTCACCAATATCCCAACTGATTCAAGCAAAGTGATCAAAATGAAAGTTGTATATCATGATTCCATCTTTCCAAAATGTCCAAGATCAAGAAATTCCCATGCTTGAGCTAAGAGAATCTAATTTGGGAAGACAACCTCATGGAATGGTTCATAGGTCAAATTCCAAGCCAAAATACATTACAAATCCAAACAAACACACAAGTACATATACTTCTTGCTTCTAAGTCACACTCTAATCATAAGATCACACACACTTTTGAGCCATTATCCAAGCAACCAAGCCATTACACAATGAATCATTCCACTTTTGACATAAAGGTTACACTTCCATTTGTGTAAAGTGATTTTAACCCAACATTAAGTACCATTGAGCTTCCAAATGGATTTGGTTCTGAGACATACCAACTCTAAACCTTAAGTAAACTCCTACACTTCAGACAAAGCTCAACAAAATACTCCATGCCCACCATGCTTTTGCCATGCTTCCAACTTGGTGTTTTGTGCAAGAACCAACCAAGCAAGCAAACCAGTACAAACCACAATTATTTTATAATATTTGAAGCTTCTTGAACCCTCAAGGATCCCTATAAATAGAGGACAAAACCTCATCTATTCACACACCAAGATTTCCAAGAAAAACTCCATTCTTGAGAGCTTTTCAACCTTAACCTCCATTCTCTCATTTGACTCGTGCATTCTGTAAACCAAAGGTTCCAATCATCTTCTGGGAACTCATAAGCATTAGGAGAAGCATTAAATAGTAGCTGGAAGTAGTGTTAAAGAGGCATTGGACCTTGCTCCAATAGGTATATTCTTGCACTTTGACACTCATCATACATACGTCATTTCACTTTGATTTCTGAAGCAAACATGTAGTATTTATTGTGTTAAGAAGGATCATTAGCTTACATGTCATTTATATTGTTGTTTATGTGAATTTAAGTTGCATGAAACCTAAAGTTTCAGTTCTGGTTTTTGCCTTCGTGCATCTTCATCTTTGAGTATTAGCTAAAACCTATCATACCATTGTGTTCCTTACATTTTTCTAAGCAATTTTGATCTTTATTTCATGAAAAATGGTTGAGAAGTGAGAGAGATTTGATTGACGAAAGATTGGAAAAATAATGAAAAAAAACGAAAATGAGATAGAGAGGTTGAAGATGATGCTGAGTTGGTATTGAGAAAAGTCAAAGGAAATGTTTTATATAATATATACAATTATTTGTGTTTTAATTAATGGATGTATATCCACCCTAGTGGTAGAATCGTGTGTCCAAAGTCATTTGTAACCAAAAGGTTTGGGGTTTGAATCCCCCTCGCCCCAGACTATGTTTTTTATTTATTTTTCCAAACAGTAAATGGAACCCCAAGGACGTGGATTCGAACCTGGCCAGTGTAATGTTTATTTTTTCTCACTTGTTAAATGTTCATTTTTCTTCATAACTTCAAAAACCCATAACTTTATGATCCCTTAACCTTTTTGACCCATTCTTTTTGCCATGTATTCATAAGAATGTCTATTTTATGATGATACCAAAAAATCCAAAAATATTATTTATTTCACCACTTTTGATTGGATAGAAAACATGTGTTTTTTAGGTGTTTTTAAGGATCCTGATCAATCTCTTTGGTTCATCTCTTGTTTTTTCTTGTTGTTGAATGTTTGTATGATCATAGCACACTCTTTCAAGTGTTGATTGTTGTACTTAACATGTTTAACTTGATTATTTTCATATCATGTCTAAATTGATTCACCTTGAAAACATGTTTGAATGAATGGTTAGGAGATGATTAGGGTTCCCACTTGCTTGTTTATTATTCATGTCATGATTAGGGTTTAGGTCTAAACTTGTCCCTAACGTGCTCTTGCCTCTTGTTTAACTTGTATGCATAGTGATCCACTTAAGTTTTTACTTTGTCCATACCATGTTCATATGATCCATGTTTTAAATATCTTTCTTTTGTCACAACTTGACTTGAAAACCATATATCTTGATTATAATACTTGTCTTATGTGGTTTGATACCCTTGTGTTGAGCAATTTACACTTGTTTAAATTATGTCTTGTAACTCTATCCCAATTTGTGATGTTATATCCATATCTTGTAATTGTTTATCACTTCATCCAAGTATTTCCTTTATAAACTCCCATGATGATTGAATATGTATCTCATACTTGTTCATGTGCTATCTCGTGTGGTGTTATGTAAACCTTTGTCATGTCTTATTTATAATCATCTTACTTCAAAAACATGTAAGCAGCTTGTTCATGGCTTACCAATTCATGTATCTTTATGTACCTAAATCCAAGGGAAAGGATCTTATGTTGACTTCTTAGTCATATACTGTCTGTTTGTTTGTTGACTTTATTTGTCCATTCATGCATTAACCCTACCCCTTTTTAAAACTAAAACACCCATTCAAACCTTGAATTACCTTTAGTCAATGGATCTTTCAGCTACACTTGAAAATTATTTAGTACACATGAAGCATTTCAAACACAACCCTTGACTTACTTTTAGTCAATGGATCTTTCAATTACAAATACTTTAGTACACATGAAGCATCTCAACTCAAACTTTGACTTACCTATAGTCAAGTAACACTCTCCAAATTTTTTTTACCCCTTTTATTATCCCATAAAAAAATGCAAACAACTCTTAAAAACCTAGATAAAATCAAAAAGTTCATGTAAAGTACTATAGATGTTTAGGGTGCTAATACCTTCCATTTGCATAACCAACCCCTGTACCTTCGATCTCTACTTGTTTTGCTCCTAGTTTTACTATTTTCTACGCATAATTATTTTGGGTTTATTTTGAATCTTTTCCCCTTCCTTTGGAAAAATAAAAGATCGGTGGTGATATTAATGTTTTGCGAATCAAGTTAATCCAATAGCCTGGTCTCCGATTCTCACCGCGACAGAAATGACGACTTCACCGGGGACGACTGCTTCCCAAGAGGGTTATACCTATTTTGTTTTCATCTATGTTTTATTATTTGTTTGTTTATGTTGGCTTGGGTGATCTTTGTGTTTAGATAAGTCCTAACCCGGACTTGAGTGCATATTGAGATAGGAGGGTGGTATAGTCAAGTTGGCTTGAGTGGAGTAATCCCGAACAAGCTAACTTGATAATCCCCCAATCAGTGGAGGCCCCTTTGGGGATGGTATTTGTTGAACGAGCAATAGTGAAGACATTTTCTATCTTTAACATGGGAGCCTGAGAAGCTGATGACTTTAGTATCCATTTACCCTAATAAGCCTTGTTAGGATGTAGTGTGGTGACTATGAAGGTGTAAACCTGAATTAGTCGATGATACTATACTCAGATGAGTTTCTCTTGAGAATATTGTTAGTTGACAAGTATTTGTCCAAACCGGTAATATCCAAAAGATGGGATTATTAATCCGAGAACTTTCTTAGAACCTTGGTTCCCGTCTTGATGATAAACCCTTAGCACTTACCCTGTTGGGATGGTTAGACCCATGGCCTCATGCTCGTGAAGTCAAACCTATGAACCCTATGTATTTGATATCTTGCTTATGTTTGTTGATCGCGATGTGTTTGTGCATTCATACATTCATGCATTCATTAGCATCATCTTAATTAAAATCTTCAAAGAACTTAAAAGAATTTGTTGCAACTGTCATAGGAATCTTTCACTATGGATTTTGGAAGAAGAAGAACTCAAAAGTACACTTTCAAAAGTCCAAAATTGGAATATTTAAGAGATCTAAGACCTTTGGTGGTTAATCCTGAAGACTTCAAAGGAAAATATGGGAGACTTCTACCTCTTTTGAAGACCAACATGATGGAGGGGATTCTTGCTACATTGGTTCAATTCTATGATCCATTGTACCAGTGCTTTACCTTTCCAGATTATTAGCTTGTGCCTACCTTGGAGGAGTTTTCTCACTTGAATGGCCTACCCATCCATGATCAAGTTCCCTTTTCCTATTTAGAAGAAATTCCAAAGCATCAAGACATTGTAGGAGCTACTCATTTAAAGATGTCTAAGGTCAAAGCTAATCTAACTACAAAAGGAGGAATTCTTGGCTTGCCTGCTAAATTCTTGATAGAGGAAGCTCATTATTTTGCTAGCATGAATAATATGGATGTTTTTGAGGCTATTCTTGCCTTGCTCATCTATGTATTGTTCCTCTTCCCTAATGTTGACGATTTTGTTGACATTAATGCTATCAAAATATTCTTAATTGGAAATCCAGTACCTACCTTGCTTGCCGATGTTTACCATTCAGTCCATCTCAGGAATTTTCATAAGGGAGGAATGATCATATATTGTACAACTCTGCTCTACAAGTGGTTTATTTTGCACTTGCCTCGATCTACTGCCTTTTGGGACCTTAAGGATGGTTTTCTATGGTCACAAAAGATTATGTCTCTCACTCATTCTGACATTGATCGGTTCGATCGTGCTTCTAAAGGGGTAACAATTATTGATAGTTGTGGTGAGTTTCCTAATGTACCTCTTCTTGGTACAAAGGGGGGCATTAACTACAACCCAATTTTGGCTCACCTTCAGTTTGGATACCCAATGAAGGACAAGCCCAACACCATCTTCTTAGAGAGTTTCTTCTTCAAGGAAGGAGAGGACAATGAAGCATTCAAAGAAAAGATTATGCATGCCTGGCGCCACGTCCATAAGAAAAGAAGAGAAGTTCTAGGAAAGCTAGATTGCGTCTCTTTGGAGCCTTATCTCCAATGGGTGCAAGCTAGGGCCGTCAGTTTGAAAATGCCTTATCCTCGACAAGAGCCTTTGCCTTTTACTGTTAAAAAACCTTCTCTCATTTTCATGACTGATACGGAGAAACTCAAGATTGCTTTGACTAGGGCGCAATGAGAAAGGGATGCTTAGAAGAATAAGTATCAGATCATCCACGCAGAGAATGAAGAGCTTCAAAGACACTTGAAGCAGAAGAATGATGAAGAGCTTGCTAATAAGAAAAGAAAGGTGCAAGAGGATTTATTTTCCTCTAGCATTATTCCAGTTCCTGGTTCAGATAATCGTCCTACCTCAGGCGATTGGAAGATGATTGTCGACAAGCTAGTGGTTGAAAAGACTCAGATGAAGGACCGAATCAAGGAGCTTAATAGGAAACTACAAAGAGGGATTGAATCTTCTTATCAGCAACTTCCTTAGGATTCTAGTTGTTTTCCTTGTATCTTTTGAAAGTGCACTTCAAAAATTGTAATCTTTCCAATATTAATGAAATGAGATTTTTTTTAGCCATCAAAAGAGTAATGTTTTTCTCCATGATGTTTGCAATAATTGTGTTTATTAAAGTTCCTTAAAAGACATTTTAATTGCACATCATGCATCATTCTAAACATTACATTTTTTGCATTCCCAAGACTTATCCCTGTCTTTCACTCCAATAGATAAACTGTTTCACCGGTACAACACTCGAGCTAGTCGTCAGAAAATGATGGAACAACTTGAACAGAAAAATCAGGAACTTAGGGAAGAGGTTACTTCACTCAAAGGAAATTTGGAGAGACTCACAACGATGATGGAAACACTGGTGGCTGCTCAGAATCAACCATCTCCAGAGACCATTCAAAGAACTGTAATTTCAGAAGTCGTATCTACGCCCATTTCTATGGCACATGTGAATGCTCCTCAATATCAAATGCACCCCAATTTCCCTTGGGGCATGCCACCAAATTATACACCGGAAGGTTACCTCCCACAAGTTCCTGAAGCTCCCGTAGTGCCTGCTGTCATGTCTGTGCCACCTCCTGTGATACACACTACTCCATATCACGAAGAGCCCGTCTTTCACGCCACTCCAAGTGAGAGTATGGGAGTATATGAGAAAATGGATGATTTCCAAGATCAATTCGCTGAGATGCGAAGAGAGATTAAATCCATTAGAGGAAAACATATATTTGAGAAGAATGCCTATGATCTCGGCCTTGTGCCAAATGTAAAAATACCTGCTAAATTCAAAGTACCTGGATTTGAAAAGTACAAGGGGGACCATTGTCCAAGGAGCCACCTAACTATGTATGCCCGAAAAATGTCCACTCAAACTGATAACCACCAATTATTGATTCACTACTTTCAAGACAGTTTGACGGATGTCGCTCTCAAGTGGTACATGAACTTGGATAGTGCCCATATCCATATATTCAATGATATTAGTGAAGCTTTTATCAGGCAGTATAAGTACAATGTCGAAATGGCGCCTGACAGAGATCAACTCCGGGCTATGTCCCAAAGAGACAAGGAAACTTTCAAAGAATATGCACAAAGATGGCACGAGGTTGCCACCCAGATTTGTCTTCCTCTCAAAGAAAGCGAAATGACTAAGATCTACTTGAAAACTCTAAGTTCTTTCTACTATGAACGAATGATAGCAAGTGCACCAAGTGATTTAACTGATATGGTGAATATGGGGATGCGTCTCGAAGAAGGTGTCCGTGAGGGACGATTGGTTAAAGAAGGTGGTTCATCTAGCAGCGTCAGAAAGTTTGGGGTTGGGTTCCCTAAGAAGAAAGAGCAAGACGTCAGTGCGGTGGTACACAGAAGACCAAGGTAGAGATATCAACAACAACATATTGTAGCGGTAGCTCCAGCCTACCAACCACAGTTCTTACAACAACCTCAACCACAAGTTTAACAACGACAACAACAACCACAATTTAGACAACAACGACCTCAGTACATTCAACATAATACCCTGCAACCGCAACAACGACCTTAGCAACAGGCCCATCCATAATACAATAATAACCAAGTTCAAAGAAGGTCACAATTTGATCCAGTACCTATGACTTACACAGAACTATTCCCATATTTGGTCGACAAGAAACACATTCAAACTAGACCTCCTCCCCCTGTTCCGGAGAAACTTCCGTATTGGCACAAAGCTGACCAGTTTTGCGCTTACCACCAAGGGGCACCCGGACACAATCTAGAAGACTGTTATGGCTTGAAGTATGACGTCTAAAGATTGATCAAAAGCGGAATTCTATATTTCAGAGATGTCAATCCAAATGTACAAGTTAATCCACTACCTCAACATGGAGGAGCTTCTATCAACATGGTGGAAGGTTGTCCTGGTACTTTCAGAGTTTATGATGTATGTTATATAGAGGGAGATTTGGTTGAAATGAACCTTAAGTTGGGTGAGCTCATCTATATGACACCACACAACTATGCGGCTTGCAGACATTGTCGTGCAACTCTTCGTGGTTCGCATTGTAAGGGAAGACTTGCAAAAAGAAATAGACAACGGACTTATATGAGTTGATAGAAATTAGAACTTCAATCAAGTCAATATGGTTGAAGGTTGTCAGGGTAATTACCAAATCTACGATGTGACATTTGTGAGAGGATCTTTGGTTGAGATGCACAAAAGTTTATTTCGGCTTGCTTTTGTTCCTTCACATGATTATACCACCTGTGAAGTTTGTTCGGTAAACCCACGTGCATGTTCCCTTGTATGGCAGGATATCCAAGGATTGTTGGATGCAGGAACCATCACCGTTGTCCATCCCAGAAACCTCGAGAACAATGTCAATGTTATAATCCCTCAGTTCAATGTTCCTGAACCCTTGGAGATCACATTCGATAGTCGTAACTCTACAAAGTTGCCTTTGGTTATCTACTTACCGGGCCCAGCTCCGTACCAATATGACAAAGTCGTACCCTACAAGTACCAAGCTACCATGATCAAAGATGGGAAGGAGGTTCCTCTACCCTTTATGCCTTATGTCGTCAACATTGCCGATGTAAGTGGGG
Source organism: Lathyrus oleraceus (assembly GCF_024323335.1). Lineage (NCBI taxonomy): Eukaryota > Viridiplantae > Streptophyta > Magnoliopsida > Fabales > Fabaceae > Lathyrus > Lathyrus oleraceus. Next base: position 515,696,459 of record NC_066585.1, on the reverse strand, counting down.
TCACAAGAAGCGGGCGTGTATTTACTATGGTACCACCAAGAAATGTTGAAGCTTCAATTGGGAAGAAAACGCAAGTTGAGGCGTCGACTGTGAGAAATAAACCTGATATTATGGAAGAGTCCAGTGGGGCTAATATCAATTTAGAATTTGATGAGGTTTTAAGATTAATCAAGAAGAGCGAATACAAAATTGTGGATCAGCTCCTACAAACCCCTTCAAAATATCCGTTTTATCCCTACTGATGAGTTTTGAGGCTCATAGGGAGGCTCTAAAAAAGGTTCTCGAGCAAGCTTATGTCGACCATGATATAACGATTGGCCAATTTGATAGCATCGTCGCCAACATAATTGCCTACAACAATTTGAGTTTCAGTCATGAAGAACTCCCAGTAGAAGGCAAGGATCACAACATGGCTTTGCATATTTCCATGAATTGCCTTACTGATTCTCTATTCGGTGTATTGGTGGACACAGATTCTTCACTCAACGTCATGCCAAAATCAACTTTGTCTAGATTTACTTTTCAAGGAGCTCCTATGAGATCTAGTGGGGTTATTGTCAAAGCTTTTGACGGCTCCAGAAAGACTGTCATCGACGAAGTGGATCTCCCCATGACCATTGGCCCACACACCTTTCAAATCACCTTTCAAGTGATGGATATCCATGCTTCTTAGAGTTGTTTGTTGGGTCTCCCTTGGATCCATGAGGCCATGGTTGTCACTTCAACTCTTCACCAGAGGCTCAAGTTTGTAAGAAAAGGGAAGCTAGTCACAATATGTGGAGAAGAAGCTTTAGTGGTGAGTCACCTATCGTCTTTTTCTTTCGTCGATACTGAGGACGATATTGGAACCGAGTTTCAAATTCTATCTGTTGCTGAAGAGAATGTACAAGAGAATGGAGCTTCCATTCGTTCCTTCAATGATGCATGATAGTTAGTGGAAGATGGCTCAACGAGTGGATGGGGACAAGTTGTGAGTCTTCCTGAAAAAAAAATCGTGAAGGCCTTGGCTTCTCACCTACATCTTTAAAGTTTTCTCAACAAGACGCAGTTCTCCGTCCTATTCAAGAAACTTTCCAAAGTGGAGGATTCATCAATCCTACTCAATCTGAAATAAATGTTATCATTAAAGAAGACCCCGAAGAGGATGCACAAAGCTTCATGACGCACGAGATGGTCTGCCAAAATTGGATAGTTGTTTACGTCCCTACGATTGTTCATGTTTCTAGGTAATATTTTATTGTCATTTTAAAAAAATCCCTTTCTTTCTGCCCAAGACGAAAGAGTATTTTGTTGGGCTTTGTTTCAAGTTCCCATTATCATTAATAAAAATGTTCATTTTGTCTTCCATTTCGTTTTATTTTTTGCCTTTCGAAAAATGGTAACCTAAAACAAACAAACAAAAATCACTTTCAATATCTGCATGCAGATTCCATTATTTTTATCCTAAAAAACAAGCATAAATCATGTGTGCAGATTAATCAATGTCACACCCATTGAAAGCAATGACCCTATGCCCTCTCTCAACTTTGATTTCCCTGTATTTGAGGCCGAAGAAGAAAGTGATGAAGAGATTCCATATGAGATCTCCCGACTACTTGAACAAGAAGAAAAGGCAATTCATCCCCACAAAGAGCCAATAAAAGTGATTAACTTGGGTTCCGAAGAAGATAGAAAAGAGATCAAGATTGGGGCATCGCTGGTCTCGGATGTCAAGGAAAGAGTGATAGATCTTTTCAGAGAGTATACATATGTATTTGCTTGGTCTTACCAGGACATGCTAGGTCTTGATACTGATATTGTGGAGTATCATTTGCCGTTGGAATCAGAATGTTTGTCCGTCAAACAAAAATTAAGAAGAACACGCCCAGACATGGCTCTCAAAATCAAAGAAGAGGTTCAGAAGCATATTGATGCCTATTTTCTTGTTACATATGAGTATCCTTAATGGTTTGCCAACATAGTGCCCGTTCCAAAGAAAGATGGTAAAGTTCGAATGTGTGTCGACTACAGAGATTTGAAAAAAGCCAGTCCAAAGGATGATTTCCCTTTACCTCATATTGAAATGTTGGTCGACAGCACTGCCAAATTCAAGGTCTTTTCTTTCATGGATGGATTCTATGGTTACATCATTTATTACACCTTGGGGAACATTCTTCTACAGAGTAATGCCTTTCGGTTTGAAGAATGCTGGTGCAACCTATCAGCGAGCCATGACAACGCTCTTCCATGACATGATGCACAAAGAAATTGAGGTCTACGTGGACGACATGATTTCTAAGTCCAAGACCGAAGAAGAGCATGTTGAGTATTTATTAAAGCTGTTTCAACGTTTGAGGAAGTACAAACTCCGTCTAAACCCTAACAAATGTACTTTCGGTGTCCCTTCAGGAAAGATGCTAGGCTTCGTTGTCAGTCAGCAAGGTACTGAGGTGGACCCTGACAAAGTCAGAGCCATTCAAGAAATACCCGCACCAACAATTGAGAAACAAGTCCGAGGTTTCCTCAGACATTTGAATTACATCTCCCGATTTATATCTCACATGACTGCTACTTGTGGGCCAATTTTCAAGCTTCTTTGCAAAGATCAAGGTTGTGCATGGACTGAAGACTGCTAGAAAGCTTTTGATAGTATCAAGGAGTACCTGCTGGAGCCTTCTATTCTGATTCCTCCGGTGGAAGGAAGACCTTTGATTATGTATTTGACCATATTAGAAGATTCCATGGGTTATGTGCTCGGTCAACAAGATGAAACTATAAGAAAAGAGCATGCCATTTACTATTTGAGTGAGAAATTCACAGATTGTGAGTCTCGATACTCTATGCTCGAAAAAACTTGTTGTGCTTTAGCTTGGGTTGCCCGTCGTCTCCGCCAATATATGCTCAATCATACTACTTGGTTGATCTCCAAAAGGGATCCAATCTAGTACATCTTTGAAAAGCATGCTTTAACTGAAAGAATTGCTTGTTGGAAGATGTTGTTGTCAGAATATGATATTGAGTACCATACCCAGAAGGCAATAAAAGGAAGTATCTTGGCTGCCCATTTAGCTCACCAGCCAATTGACGACTATCAATCCATTCAGTTTGACTTCCCCGATGAGGATGTAATGTACTTGAAAGCGAAAGATTATGATGAACCGTTGCCAAGTCAAGGGCCAAATCCAGAATCCCGTTGGGGTTTGATATTTGATGGAGCTGTTAATGCTTATGGAAATGGAATTGGGGCAGTCATTATCACTCCTCAAGGTTCTCATATTCCATTTACCGCAAGATTGACATTCACTTGTACGAACAACGTGGCAGAATATGAAGCATGCATTATGGGTATGAAAGAGGCTATCGACTTGAGAATCAAAATTCTTGACGTATATGGAGATTCAACTTTGGTGATTAATCAAATCAAAGGAGAATGGGAAACTCGTCAGCCTAGTTTGATTCCTTACAAAGATTATGCGAGGAGGCTGTCAACTTTCTTCAACCAAATTGAATTTCATCATATACCTCGTGAGGAGAATCAGATAGCAGATGCTCTGGAAACTTTATCCTCCATTATTATTGCGAACCAGCGGAATGATGTGCCTACAATAAATGTTATACGCCTCGACAAACCTGCTCATGTGTTCGCTGCAGAAGAGTTCATTGATGGAAAACCATGCTATCATGATATTAAATGCTTTATTCAAAGACAAGAGTACCCACCTGGGGAATCAAACAAAAATAAGAAGACTCTTAGAAGGTTGGTTGGTACCTTCTTTCTGAATGAAGACATGTTGTACAAAAGAAACTTTGACATGGTCTTGCTCAGATGCGTGGCTTTGATCAGTTGAATTTAATTGAAGAAAAGACGAAGAAGGTTCGACCTCGTAAGTTCAGAGAAGGCGACCTCGTGCTCAAGAAGATCTTGTCTTTCATTACTGATTCTAAGGGCAAGTGGACTCCTAATTATGAAGGACCATATGTTGTTAAGAGAGCTTTCTCTGGTGGTGCTTTAATCCTTACAACTATGGACGGTGAGGAGCTCCCTCGTCCTGTGGATGCTGATGCAGTCAAGAAATACTTCACCTAAAAAATATAAAAGAACAACTCGCTAAGTTGAAAACCCGAAAGGGCAGCTTAGGTACAAAAAAAGCGTCTCGGTGGGCCAAAAACCCGAAAGGGCGGTCCAGGCAAAAGTTAGAGACATAAACAAAAAATGATTATCCTGGTAGATTGACACCGGCAAGGGACAATCTAGGAAAAAGTTAAGGATTATAGAAAGTAACTGCATCAAGCCATACTTGATCAACTTAAAGCGACCTCACCCATCAAAGTCTTCTCAATCAAATTACTCTCTCCAGAAACTCGAACACAATGGATTTCAAAGTTGATACGGAGAATAGTGGCCATTGCATTTTAATGTAGCCTTTTCCTGTATTTACCATTTTTTCATCTTTGTAAATGATCTATGGGGTCCCGCCATTTGTGGACTACCATTCCTTAAATAAAATTCTAGACTTTATCCATTTGTTTGCAACTCTTATTTGACTTCCTTCTCGCAAAATGACTTTTTACTTTTGATGAGAAAATTCTTGAAACAAAAGCTTATAATATTTTGTTCTTGCTTTTAAGAAGTGTACGTGTGTTTCTTTTAATTTATTGGATCCTAATGTGAGAAGCTCAATGCTTTCTTAAAATAATGTCTTCATTTCCTCAATGGAATTTCAGCAGTGGATGATTCTTGCTTCTTTAGGAGACCTTCCCTCCATTTGGCACCATTATGTTGGTATCCCCATAGAAGATTGGGCTTGAAGGCAACTTTACTTCATTGACGACTTCTTGTTTTATCTCTAGTGAGGCTTCCATCCTGTTGAGATTAGCTGAGTGTTCATTTGTACTGAGATGTTTATTTCATCTCCAGTTCCTCTGCTATTGCCTGTTTTGTCAGCATAAACATGACACACATTCACGCATGCATATACGTCATACGTAATTAAATTCATAGTTCATATTCATATTTTATCCCTTGTGTTGCTTTACTTAACTTTGTTGCATTTATCCCCCAAGTGATATATATTTCCTCTCTTCAGTAGAGTCATCGACCTTAAGCAGAAAGTGTATATCCTTTCTAAATCCCCACTGAGTTTATTCCTCGTGGAAGATTTTGCTTTAGCTCTCCTTTCCATACTTGGATAGGATAAATCCTTGGTTTGAGATCATTCCTCACTGAGAAGAGTCTTGTTTGACTATCCATCTCCAATTTATTCTTGGATTGAACCTAAAATCTAACAGGTCTAATTTTGAATCTCTCTAGGCTGTAAAAACCTAGATTGGTGGTACATTTATTTTGTACCTTCAAACACTTCGATCCCCTTGAAGAAAACTTGTTTATGGTTTCCCATCAAAGACAAATTTTGTTCCCCAACAGTGTTCTTGTAACACTTTCTTTGAAATCCCTACCTAACAACAAGTGGCAGTCTCTTTATTTGAAAAGCTTGTTTTGTTCCCGGATTTTTGTTTTGAATGACAAATGGTAGTCTCTTTTCCGAGAAGTTTGTCCATTCCCCAATGAAGTTAGCACACATCAACTTCCTTATTCTTCCATCAAATGGTTATCTTTGCGAAAAATTCTTGTCAGAGAAGTTTGTTGGAACTCTTTCACCCTTTTCAAGTGGAATACTTTATTAAAGAAGAAATTGAAACCCATTCGTGGCATACAACCCGAATCGTGTGGAAATTTATTCGACAACAAGTGGCGGTCTCTTTATTTGAGAAGCTTGTTTCATTTTGGACGACAAATAAAAGTCTTTTTCGATAAGTTTGTCTATCCCCAGTGAGGTCCTTTCACCAAATGGTTATCTCTCCGGAAAATTCCTGTCAGAGAAGTTTGTTGGAGCTCTTTCACCCTTTTCAAGAGGAAGTCTTGATTAAAGAAGAAACTGAGACTCATTCGAGGCATACAACCCGAATAGTTTGTTGAAGTCTATTTATCCTTTTCAAGTGAAATACTTGATTAAAGAAGAAATAGAAACCCATTTTTTGGCATACAACCCGAATCATGGTTGAAATTTATTATCCAACGACAGATGACAGTCTCTTCTCTGAGAAGTCTGTCCATTCCCCAGTTGAATTTTATCAACATATCAATTACTCTTTCGTCAAATGGCTATCTCTCCGGAAGAATCCCGTCAGATAAGTTTGTCGAAATTATCACTTTTGCTTCCCTAGAGTGAACTTAAAAACAACTAATGGCAATTTCCCCAGTAAGCCCATTATAAAAACTCATCCTCATTCAAATGGTTATCTCTCAGGAAAATTCCTGCTAGAGAAGCTTGACGATATTCCTTTCATATGATGCTATTTTCTCTTTTCTTGAGAAATTTGTTTTGAAGATCCCCGGTG